>NC_060145.1:259932868-260243041 GCF_021461385.2 Schistocerca piceifrons | reverse complement strand
AAAGCACAATTATTCACTGCGCACAGCGTATGTGCGGACACTTTTATGTGGCAGGCGTAAGTGTGGGGTGCTTTGATGTATGGTTGCGTAAGATACCGGTGGAGATCGGGACTGAACTACCATGTTAACGACACTGCCAACCGCAGCTAACAACTGCGCTCTAGCCGTTATCGAATGATTTGTGTGCTACGCTTTGCTTTGAGTTGTGCTTCCTGGTTGTTTCCTATGCTTATTTTGAAACGAGTGCAGAGAGCAATCTTGCTTTGTCATAGGGTTCGAATATGACTCCCACAACAGCAGATGGAATCAGCGGTCCCTATGTCCATTATTACGTCGTTTCTGCCTTTCCAGGAGCACATAACACGGCCGTAGGCCGTCAGCCCTCTGGGACTCAGGCCTGGCTTGTCCCCCCTCCCCCCCCCCCCCCCACCACTCTTCCCCCTCGACAGCCAGGACTGCTCGTTTGTTTTTACGTTCGTGGCCGACTGCCATAAAAGCGTCTGCTGCAACATGGGTGGCAATAAGAGAAGAAATAACAGAGGATGTAAAAATTATTCGAACTTGTAATATGGATTTTGCGTATCAAATTTAATCAAATTACCAACACTTAAAACTAAAGTCATTGTACGCACCAAAAGCAGCAACTCCATGACTTTGGGAAGACAGCTTCAAAATAATTAGTAGGAACGATATTAGAAGTCCGTTCGTCGCCCCAGTCTTGTTGGAAAATAAATCTTCACTCTTGAACTGAAATCAAATTTACACACGAATGACATATCACAGGATATCATGTCCATTGTAATTATCCGGGCTGTTATGACGTGGTCGGTTGATGAAATCTGTGGTGATTCCCAACGATACAGGAATACCTTCAGCCTTCCAAGGACGCTCGCAAACCATTGGAAAAATCTGGAGTGTATAGGATCCCATGCAGCTGTGGTGATGTTTATGTGGGTACCACTAAAAGAACTGTGTGTAAACGTTTGGAAGAACACAAGGGAAATTGTAGAAGAGGAGAAACGGAACGATCAGCTGTTGCGGAGCATGCTTTCCAGCCAGGGAACCACAATATTCGTTTCGAGGAGACGCAAGTACTAGCGGCCACGAGCGGATATTACGAAAGGCTCTACAGGGAGGCAATCGAAATCGCTAAACACCCAAATAATTTCAACCGAAAGGAGGTGGGCGTCAAATTAAACGGTATATGGATGCCGGTGTTAAAGAAGATGTGTACCACCCGTCCACTACTGGGTGATGGCAACGGCGATCGACGGCGACGGACAGCGGCCAATTGCACTGACGTTTTCAAAACACGTGACGTCACGCCGCGGCGCGGGGGCGCGCGGACACGGAATTTAGCGGCAGTCAGTAGCGAGCCAGTGTGTGTGTTGGACCTTCCATCAAGCTACGGACCCCCTTGAAGATGTCTCCCGCAGTCGGAGACGAAACATTGGGAATCACCACAGATTTCATCAACCGACCACGGCATAACAGCCCGGATAATTACAATGGACATGATATTTCCGGCCGTGAAAGTCTACATTTTATATCACAGTATAGCATCCTAAAGGCACTCAGTCGCTCTGCTTTCATGGTGTTACATCCAGCACAGGCCTAGTCCTTTTCCTGCCATCAATGTGGTGGCGGTCAGATGACTTATGTTAGTGGGGGTAGCCCAAGTGACCTATTTTCCCGTCATTTTGTTAAGTTAGTAGAGGTGTGTTGCATTTTTCTGAGAGAATTTGAACTTCTCGCCAGGAGTGGAGGGGAGGAGGGAGGGTTACGTTAGTAGAAGTAGCCCAATTGACCTATCTTCCTGCCAAAATTCAAACTTTCCGCTAAAAGCCGCCATCTTGGATGACGTCATCAGATTACGTCACAGACGCCATCTTGGATAACGGAATTTTGCTGTGTGACACCCTCTCCTCCCCCTACTTCTGCTGTTGTGAAATATACCAATATTGAAATATTGCCTGTTAGTTCCAAAATAAGGGCATAATTATATTTATAACGATATTTAAGCGTATTAATTCTATATTCGATTTAATTAAGCATTAATTTGCCTTTACAAATGCATTAACATTGACTTGCAGAAAGATTGTATGACTAGATTACAGGAAGTTTGTGCCCCAATGTATTCTAACATGATCGCTAGATGGCAGAGTGTGCTTTTATAGGTTCTGCACGTTACTGCTCTCTGGTAGAAGGGGTGTAAAGCTCTAAGTCAGACCAGCTGTGGCTCCACTTCCGCCATTAGAAGTGTGTTGAAACTGAGTGACGAGCCTTTAACACAGTGCTTATGAAGCCAGACAGTGCCAATCTGCTGTTGACTGCATGCTTCGGCAAACTACCCCGAAACTGCTTGCGGCGAAACAAAGCCTCTTCAAATCAGAAAATACATATTCCAAAACAATGTTCTATGTGCAATTCACTTAGTCTTCTCTTTCTTTCTTTTTCGTACATGTGGTGCCACAGCACAGCGGCAGTACCTCAGAAGCTGCCCCTGGTGTACATATTGCAGTGTGGAGTTACTGCAGCTTCTGTTCCTGCATGTGCAAAGAAAATGGCTTTTGTGCAGTAATAAGGGAGATATAGATTCAATGCAGTGATAGCCGCAAGGCTGTGAGAAAGATTTTACGTGGAAAGTTATGTGCGCTATAAATACAAAGATTTCTTCCGGAACCTCAGCCGTCAAGAGGAGACATTTACAGTGCATCGCTCGGCGTCAGACTGCAGCAGCAATCGTAATATTTAAATGTAATTTCACTGATAATACATGTGTCTGGTTCCCATTAGTCTTGTGAGTCTGGAGATGGCCATACAAAGCATAGCAGCAAGCAAGCAGGTCGGGGCTGGAAACAACATCTCAGTGGATGCATTTGTTCTGAGCTGGGGCTGGTACATCCTTTGTACACCAGTTCGGAAGGTCCAAGAAAGCTCCCAGCCTATGACAATTTGGCTCATGGATCCCACTGGATGGGTGAATAGTGAAACAATACCCAGTTTGCATTGAGCCGCCTTTGGAACCGTGTGTCTACTCCGTGGAAATTTGAGAAGATTCAGTATGTTGAGTGTTTGCAATGGGAGTATTGACAGTGTTCGAACTCCTACCGCTCAGGCCCTCCTGCGGTTCGGGACCCCCAGGGCCGGCAGGCCTCTCTCTGGCTAACATGCACTTCTGCGACCGCGGTCATGGACCGTGATACGGCCTGGTCTCTGAGTGCTGGTAGTGTACTGCGGCACCAGTGCACTGAGTGTGGACATCCAGAAGGTGAGTACATGGGATGTAAGAGTGTTTCAATGATCTCAGTCATCTAGCCCTGATTGGATCGTGTGTTTCTCAATACATTGCAGAGATATTCATTGTTGTTACTACCCCATCATGTGGTAGACCCTTTCCTCCTTTCTTCTTCATCTTCATGTAGCTGAGAGAACCAGTCAACTTAGGAATTCTATAGCACATATAAAAAAGAAAGTGCGCTCAACAGACCTGTAGTTGTTGGAAATTTCTTAACTGTGATGGTATAAAGACCGAGCGGTTCTAGGCGTTTCAGTCCGGAACCGCGCTGCTGCAACGGTCGGAGGTTCGAAACCTGCCTCGGGCGTGGATGTGTGTGATGTCCTTAGGTTAGTTAGGTTTAAGTAGTTCTAAGTCTAGGGGACTGATGACCTCAGATGTTTAGTCCCATAGTGCTTAGAGCCATTTGAACAATTATTTTTTTTTTTATGGTATAAATTCATGTCGAAATTTGAAATTCCAACTATCATTTCATACATCACCGCTTTCAGTTCTGACGTCAAACAATAAAACATTTGGAATATTTAACGAAATTTCTCGTCAAAAACATAACACCGTTGTTTATGCACGCAAACTACTGTGCAGTATCGATCTTTTTTTTATTTCGAGCAGTTTTAAACTGTGTGAAGCAAACTGCTTACACGCTATAACGTTTCCTGTGGCATATCTTTTGAAGCAACATTTGTGACACCTTCGAGATTTGCTACTCCACACCAGATTTAATAACTCGTGAAGCAGTTCTTAAAAGGCAAAAATGGTTCAAATGGCTCTGAGCACTATGGGACTTAATTTCTGAGGTCATCAGTCCCCTAGAACTTACAACTACTTAAACCTAACTAAGCTAAGGACATCACACACATCCATGCCCGACGCAGGATTCGAACTTGCGACCGTAGCGGTCGCGCGGTCGCAAACTGTAGCGCCTAGAACCACTCGGCCACCCCGGCCGGCTCAAAAAAGGAAGCACAAGGAAGTGCGCCAGGAAGGCTGGGGCAGCCTAGAGTCCATGGCGCAATGAAACATCTCATGCTAGTTCGTTCCTATGTCATCTGCAAAGCATGTACAACAATATTTTCTTTTTAATTGTATTTTTGAGTCAGCCTGCTACTATCTTTGTGATATCGAAAATTTGTGTGTATGTGAAAGAGCTACCGCATTTGCTTTATATCCCCTACAAAACAATGATATGGCCAGAAATTAATTATTTATCATTTTCAGCAGTATTTCTGGGTGGATTCCCTGTCAGGTATTTGGTTTGGAAGGAAGGCGTCTCTCGCATGCGCTGGTATCCGACAGGTTGGGTAATGCATACAGACCACTTGAAATGGTGCGATGATGGAGACAGGAATTTCTCAAGTGTCAGTATCAAAGGGGTGCAGCCAACTGACGCTTTTGTTCCGACATTGGTACGGTACTTCACATAGCTGTGGAGCAGCCAGCAGCCATCGCAGGCCCTGGGGTGCGCGGCCGGGGCAGCCTTCGTGGGTGGCGAGACGTGTGAAAGTTTTTCAGATGTGTTTAAGCGATCTGTGATGGTGTAATTACGTGTTTCCTTACGCGATAGGAATGAAAAAAGCGCCGCAGTTGTTTAAATATTTCACACACTGCAATTGGCTTCTTGAAAAATTCTTTAAATAACCTATATTCAATACACAGCCTCATATCCCATAAATTGTTTAAATTTGCCTTATTTCACACATTGTCTAAATTCTTTAAGCAATATTCCATACACTGTAATGAATCAATCAATATTTACAGAAGAGTGAAAGAGGCAAAGAAAATCGAGGGATATCGATTTAATTAATTGTTGTTGTTTTGGTCTTCAGTCCTGAGACTGGTTTGATGCAGCTCTCCATGCTACTCTATCCTGTGCAAGCTTCTTCATCTCCCAGTGCCTACTGCAACCTACATCCTTCTGAATCTGCTTAGTTTATTCATCTCTTGGTCTCCCTCTACGATTTTTACCCTCCACGCTGCCCTCCAATACTTGATTGGTGATTCCTTGATGCCTCAGAACATGTCCTACCAACCGATCCCTTCTTCTAGTCGAGGTGTGCAACAAATTTCTCTTCTTCCTAATTCTCCTCATTAGTTATGTGATCTAGCCATCTAATCTTCAGCATTCACCACATTTCGAAAGCTTCTATTCTCTTCTTCTCCAAACTATTTATCGTTCATGTTTCGCTTCCATTCATCACTACACTCCATACAAATACTTCCAGAAAAGACTTCCTGACACTTAAATCCATACTCGATGTTAACAAATTTCTCTTCTTCAGAAACACTTTCCTTGCTATCGCCAGTCTACATTTTATATCCTCTCTACTTCGACCATCATCAGTTATTTTGCTCCCCAAATAGCAAAACTCCTTTACTACTTTAAGCGTCTCATTTCCTAATCTAATTCCCTCAGCATCACCCGACTTAATTCAACTACATTTCATTATCCTCGTTTTGCTTTTGTTGATGTTCATCTTATACCCTCCTTTCAAGACACTATCCATTCCATTCAACTGCTCTTCCAAGTCCTTTGCTGTCTCTGACAGAATTACAATGTCATCGGCGAACCTCAAAGTTTGTATTTCTTCTCCATGGATTTTAATACCTACCCCGAATTTTTCTTTTGTTTCCTTCACTGCTTGCTCAATATACAGATTGAATAACATCGGCGAGATACCACAACCCTGTCTCACTCCCTTCCCAACCACTGCTTCCCTTTCATGCCCCTCCACTCTTATGACTGCCGTCTGGTTTCTGTACAAATTGTAAATAGCCTTTCGCTCCCTGTATTTTACCCCTGCCACCTTCAGAATTTGAAAGAGCGTATTCCAGTCAACATTGTCAAAAGCTTTCTCTAAGTCTACAAATGCTAGAAACGTAGGTTTGTCTTTCCTTAATCTAGCTTCTAAGATAAGTCGTAGGGTCAGTATTGCCTCACGTGTCCCAACATTTCTACGGAATCCAAACTAATCTTCCCCGAGGTCGGCTTCTACTAGTTTTTCCATTCGTCTGTAAAGAATCCGCGTTAGTATTTTGCAGCCATGACTTATTATACTGATATTTCGGTAATTTTCACATGTGTCAACATCTGCTTTCTTTGGAATTGGAATTATTATATTCTTCTTGAAGTCTGAGGGTATTTCGCGTGATTCATACATCTTGCTCACCAGATGGTAGAGTTTTGTCAGGACTGGCTCTCCCGAGGCCGTCAGTAGTTCTAATGGAATATTGTCTACTCCCGGGGCCTTGTTTCGGCTCAGGTCTTTCAGTGCTCTGTCAAACTCTTCACGCAGTATTATATCTCCCATTTCATCTTCACCTACATCCTCTTCCATTTCCATAATATTGTCCTCAAGTACATCGCCCTTGTATAGACCCTCTATATACCCCTATATACTTCAATTTTAATTAATTATTCAGTCAAATTGATACAGTGGTAGGGAAAGGGTTATTCGAATAATCTGAAACAGCTCGCTAATACCGAAAGCTGGACAACTGAGCTATGTCCTACCAATTTTTTCATTCAGTTTAATTAATTAGTCAATTAATTTGACATCAGAAGTGGTGCTGGGGTTCTGAGAGATTGGGGAGATGTGAGAGTGACATTGGAAACCACTTAGCCAAACAATGGGTTAAGGATAGATTATTCCCAGGGGGTTAAAATCCACTTAGTAGAACAATAGGTTAAGGACCTGTCAATCAAAAGATAACAATAGGTTTGCCTCTGAAGGCATACTTGCTCCTGAATGTAGGCAATGCACACTAATAAACTGTCCTGAAACTAACTTTGTCCCACTAGTAGCAGCTACTACTGGCCGATGTGGAAACTGGCCTAACAAATGATCTCTATCCTTACAAGTATCTAAATAAATATCTTCAATTAGAAATGTTTGTAAACTGTAGCTTAATATTTGTATATAGTAGTCATAAGTGTTTTTAAGTTCTTGTGTATATAGTATTTGTGTCTAGTATGTACGTAAATTGTTGAACATTTATTTCACTAAACAATGTTAGTGAATAACTTTGCTTAAAAGAGAAACCTGTCAGTATGTCCTGTATAGGGATTGGAATCTTATGATGTTTTAATGTTTTAATTATTACAAGTGTTGTAATAACGTAATAGATTCTTGCATTTAAAGTAAAAGTTAGGCTAGGAAGAAATTTTAAACAGACAATGTTACTTTATATCTTATAGTGTTTTTGCTAAATATATAGTGTATTGATTAATTTCGATGTTGACAAATTTGAGTTCAGTGCCACACGATGTGTATAGTATGAAACAGATCCAATAAGCAATAAGAACAGAGTGTTGAACCACCAGAATCTGTCTTGTGTGCTTTCAGAGCCTGTATGAGCCACTAATATTTTTATTAGAATCGAAGTCATGCCTTCATGGCATGTCTGCTTCTTATTTGAAGCATTTGTTAGATCTTTTTTTTTACAAAATTTTAGAACCGTTATTTGCGTGTTGTTTCTCTGAAGAGAACATCCTAAGTAGGTGAGACACGAAATTGTGAAGCGGGATCTCATATTGTAGGCAAAATGTAAATGCTATTGTAAAGTCAGGCTAGAGTCTGTACAGGAAGTGGTAAGGACCCCTTTGAGACAAGAATTTGACACGAAAGGCTGTTTAGCCATCATATGTGTGCTGGGATAAGATGTCGCCATCACACCAGTCGACAAAGATGTAGCACGAAGATCGATAACAGGCGGTGCGTCAAGCTTGCCTAGCACGAGAGAGGCCAGAGACACACCAACAAGCAACGCACTGCCAGTGCCCTCTCGATAGCATGTATTTAGGCCGCCGCCGCTGACTGGTGGGCGGCCTAGTTCTTCTAGTTTGGCGTCTGTATGTTATTCGCAGATTAGGTCACAGGCTACAATACAAAGCGACCATATTAGTGATTATAGCAAGATAACCGATTTGCCTAGAAGAGGACTATTACTGATAACTTGTACCACGACCAGGTTAGTAAAGATAAGCAAATGTTCATGTAAACAAAGAACCGTATTAATCCACATGTGCATTTGTGATGTAGAAAGAAGATACACCCACAACAATAACCTCTCCCTTGCTTGTTGTGGTACAAGACTCTACAGTGGCGACGAGGAAACTACAGTGTCGACGAGGATAATTCAGTGGCGACAGAAGATAATCAACTTGGCCGAAGTTTTTGCTTCCTTCTCTTGTGTTTTAGCTTGCACGGATGCTCATGTTCAAGTGTTTCTATAATCCGTTCATCGTAAGAATAAACCTGATGTAAACAAACACAAATACGATGATTGATCAGAAGCCGTAGCACACGTACACTGGTGTTGTTACGCTCTTGGAAGTAGGTCCTACTTATGTTCTTGGTTCAAATGGTTCAAATGGCTCTGAGCACTATCGGACCAACCGGCCAATGGGTCATACAAATTGTCTTGCTTTACTGAAAATATGAACTTTTCCAGGTTCCTATATAAAACATGCGTTTTATGCTATTTTTTCTCAGTCGCTGAAGATACAAAAATGCCACACGCAATTGGAGAAAGAGGATGATCTTCAGGCTGTAAAGGAACAGGGGAGAAAGTATTGGCCCAACGCAATAAATAAAGAAGAGAGAGAGAGGAAGAAACATTCCCTAAAGAACAATATGAAATGCTAATCACGTAATGCAATTCAAACACATTCCATAACCTAAGATGATACTCGAAATCTACTGGAAAAGATTTGGTCTGTAGGACTTCCGCCACCGAAAGGCACGATTAACTAATTTAAAGTGGGTTATTGAATCCCTGACCAGTATCGCGATGTTAAAATCCCATCTTGTGTTGTACAAAATTATTTTATATGTTCATCCATAATATGTGGTCGGGGCAGACACTGCCAGATCACTGCATCTTTGAACGGAATGGTCCAATCTAAGATGTCGAAACCTAATCTGAAATTTTTCACGAAGGGAGAGTGCACCGAAAGAAATACATTGCCAAAATTTTAGGTGCTAAGGCACATTTCTAGTATATTTAAAAAAAAATATTAAAGTAACCGATTTGTTCCGCATGAAAAACAGCGGTTTTGTAAAGCCCTTCCCGCCTAAAGCTCGAATCGGTGAATAAGCAGACGGAGACGTGACAAGGGAATGTAGCTCCGCGTACTGCGCAGTCAAAAATGCAGACACGTCAATTTTAAGCACTTAAACCATGCCAGCAAGGTCTCAAATCATCTATTTTTGAATACTCTGCGGTTTCTACCAACAGCTAAACTGTTGCAGATATAATCGTTTCAAAACTGACCAGAAATCTAGAAAAATCAAGGCAGTGTTCAAATGGCTTTGAGCACTATGGGACTCAACATCTGAGGTCATCAATCCCCTAGAACTTAGAACTACTTAAACCTAACTAACATAATGACATCACACACATCCGTGCCCGAGGCAGGATTCGAACCTGCGACCGTAGCGGTCGCGCGGTTCCAGACTGAAGCGCCTAGAACCGCTTGGCCACACCGGCCGGCACTAATGTACTAGACATCTTATTACTAAGTTACGTCAAATGAAACCTTGAGATATTCAAATGTATTAACAGCCATAAACGTTTTTCTTAATGGCGCCGTAGCTAAGTAGTTTTTATTTCAAAAATCGTGTACAGTCACAGCCTCTGCAGTGTTGTGCTCTGATTGCAATATGCAGTACGAAAATGACTGAGGCTGCTTTCTGTTCAGTAGTGAAACACGCGAGTGGAATAATGTTAAAAAGTGCCGAGAAGTAGACTGTTCTTAATGTTTTCCATAAATTTATGGAGATATCCAGCTCTGACGTTCTCCCAGCGCTGTATATACTGCAGTTGATAAGGAAACACACATTCAACACGTAGCGTAGTCGTTAACGTAATTGATAATAAACCACATGAGAATATTCGTGCATTTGTTCAACTCTCCCCAGTATCATATTTTTCCTCGTTGAATTCGAAGTGCCTACATCTCGTAATTATAAAACTCATAATTTTTATGAATAATGCATATCTTCTTGTTTCTAATTATATATTTGACGCGAAATTCCTGCTTCCATTTCAAATACAAATTCTTAATTATCGATGTTTTATGAAAGATTGTTCATAAAAGTTGTTTAAATTAAGAAAACATAACAATTTAAATTTTAAGGCAAAAATGAAAAACCAAATCCTTTTTATTTGGACTGTGTTCGTCGTTTTATACCACAGAGGTAGATAAGTATCGTAAAAACATGAAAAACAATCTTTCCACAGCATCGAGCACATCATACAAAATATCGCATTTTTACATTTGCTACTGTACCATCAAGTAAGTAAAAAGATGAGGGCTAGTAGAAATCCTTGGGTAACAGAAGAAATATTGAATTTAATTGATGAAAGGAGAAAATACAAAAACGCAGTAAATGAAGCAGGCAAAAAGGAATACAAAAGTCTCAAAAATGATATCGACAGGAAGTGCAAAATGGCTAAGCAGGGATGGCTAGAGGATAAATGCAAGGAGGTAGAGACTTATCTCGCTAGGGATAAGATAGATACTGCCTACAGGAAAATTAAAGAGACCTTTGGAGATAAGAGAGCCACTTGTATGAATATCAAGAGCTCAGATGGAAACCCAGTTCTAAGCAAAGAAGGGAAAGCAGAAAGGTGGAAGGAGTATATAGAGGGTCTATACAAGGGCGATGTACTTGAGGACAATATTATGGAAATGGAAGAGGATGTAGATGAAATGGGAGATATGATACTGCGTGAAGAGTTTGACAGAGTACTTAAAGACCTGAGTCGAAACAAGGCCCCTGAAGTAGACAACATTCCATTGGAACTACTAACGGCCTTGGGAGAGCCAGTCCTGACAAAACTCTACCATCTGGTCAGCAAGATGTATGAGACAGGCGAAATACCCTCAGACTTCAAGAAGAAAATTACCGAACTATGAGTTTAATAAGTCACAGCTGCAAAATACTAACGCGAATGCTTTACAGACGAATGGAAATACTGGTAGAAACCGATCTCGGAGAAGATCAGTTTGGATTCCGTAGAAATATTGGAACACGTGAAGCAATACTGACCCTACGACTTATCTTAGAAAATAGATTAAGGAAAGGCAAACCTACATTTCTAGAATTTTGTAGACTTAGAGAAAGCTTTTGACAATGTTGACTGGAATACTCTCTTTCAAATTCTAAAGGTGGCAGGGGTAAAATACAGGGAGCGAAAGGCTATTTACAATTTGCACAGAAACCAGATGGCGGTCATAAGAATCGAGGGGCATGAGAGGGAAGCAGCGGTTGGGAAGGGAGTGAGATAGGGTTGTAGCCTCTCCCCGATGTTATTCAATCTGTATATTGAGCAAGCAGTGAAGGAAACAAAAGAAAAATTCGGAGTAGGTATTAAAATCCATGGAGAAGAAATACAAACTTTGAGGTTCGCCGATGACATTGTAATTCTGCCAGAGACAGCAAAGGACTTGGAAGAGCAGTTGAATGGAATGGATAGTGTCTTGAAAGGAAGATATAAGATGAACATCAACAAAAGCAAAACGAGAATAATGGAATGTAGTCGAATTAAGTCGTGTGATACTGAGGGAATTCGATTAGGAAATGAGACGCTTAAAGTAGTAAAGGAGTTTTGCTATTTGGGGAGCAAAATAACTGATGATGGCCGAAGTAGAGAGGATATAAAATGTAGACTGGCAACGGCAAGGAAAGCGTTTCTGAAGTAGAGAAATTTGTTAACATCGAGTATAGATTTAAGTATCAGGAAGTCGTTTCTGAAAGTATTTGTATGGAGTGTAGCCATTTATGGAAGTGAAACTAAACGGTAAAATCCTTCAGTACTCTCTTACGTTACACACAGCTTACGCAGAAGAATTACCCTGTGGTTAAGTCAGGAATTTTCATAATTTTTGTTTTTATGACAACAGTGCGTTAGCTAAAAACGATAACGTGTCGCGGTTTTCGTTTAGTCGTCTAAGAAGCGTATTGTGGGAGATTTGCAGTGTATTATTTCATTCTACTTAAAAAATAAATTACATTCGAAGCTGTATTGCTTCTCTGCTCGTCTCTTTTTACGTGTTAGCTGCAGCTGGCCGCGTCACTGCAGGCTAGCAGAATCAGCTGACCGGTCAGTGCTGTCCAAGTTAAATACGCCGGTGAAGCTGTTGTCCCGTGTTTTTGCCAACTCGATGTGCGCGTAACGCACAGCACAAAACTTACCCTTATTACCTTACTTCACAGTACTCCAGACAGCTTGGCTGCAGTCCCACGTGAAACGGGAATCCATTGAGGTTACAGCAAACGCGGAAGAATACATAGTGCAATGTTTTCATCAGGTTTATTCTTATGATGAGCGGATTATAGTTGCTAATTTGTTGTTGTTTTCTTGTATGTATTCTAGGAGGGAAGCCTCAGAGCTGATCAAATTTCAGAGGCTTTGCGTGCTTTTTGATATAACGTATTTGTATAAACCGTCCGCTGCTCGTGGTCACGCGGTAGCGTTCTCGCTTCCCGAGCATGGGGTCCCGGGTTCGATTCCCGGCGGGCTCAGGGATTTTTCCTGCCTCGAGACGTCGTCTTCATCATCATTCATCCCCATTACGGTCGGAGGAAGGCAATGGCAAACCACCTCCACTAGGACCTTGCGCAGTAAGGCGGCGCGGGTCTCCCGCGTCGCTCCCCTACGCTCTGTAAAGAAGTATGGGACTCATCATCATCATCATCATTTGTATAAACCAAGGATTCCTCGCCCTCTCCACCCTCTGCCCCCACGTCTCAGCTGCAGACGACCAAAGTGATGGATTTAACACAAGCTTTTCAGTTTCAGAACCAACAAATCACTACCTTACTGAGGACGTTACTATAACTATTGGCTGCACAAGCTGCGTCGGCCGCACGACCACAGCCGACCAACCAACCAGCCCAACAACTGCCGATGACCAGGACCAGGTGTTTAGGTTAACACAAAAACTATTCCCAACCGTGTCTCCCGACGAACTCACCTATGACCAAGTAATCGCTGCATTAACTCAATACTATGAGCAGCAAATCAAAGCTGCTGCAGCTAGATATCAGTTTTGTCGCTTGCAGGAGAAGCCAGAACAGATGTACCGCCATTGGTACACAGCATTAACGGGCATGACTAGAAATAGCAAATTTAAGTGTAGTTGTGGCAACTTTTACAGTGATTTAATGATCCACGATACAATAACGTTCAGTGTCCCAGATAGTAGAATACGGGAACAGATCTTAAAATACTCTAATCCATCACTTTCCCAAGTATTACAAATTTTAGAGCAATACGATTCGCTTGCCATAGCGGCCAGTAAGCTTGACCAGGCCCTGATTTGTCGGGTCGAGTCACCCCTTGTTCGCGACTGCCCTAAGCATACAGCCGCGCGGACAGCCACGTAGACTTGTAAACGGGCCTGTGAATTTATTGAAGTCTTGCCCTAGATATTTTGCTCGCCATAAAATACAGGATTGCCCATCACGTAGCGCAACAGTTTACATATGTGAAAAAAAGGCCCTGTCCAAGCAGTTTGTTTGCAACGGCACAAAAACACACAATTTGTCCACTCCCGGTGTGGCCGAGCGCTTCTGGGCGGCCGGCCGAGGTGGTCGAGCGGTTCTAGGCGCTACAGTCTGGAACCGCGTGACCGCTACGGTCGCAGGTTCGAATCCTGCCTCGCGCATGGACGTGTGTGATGTCCTTAGCTTAGTTAGGTTTAAGTAGTTGTAAGTTCTAGGGGACTGATGACCTCAGAAGTTAAGTCCCATAGTGCTCAGAGCCATTTGAACCATTTTTTTTTTGTCCACTCCCAGAAAAAACAGGCTCATCCACATGCAGTGAGCGCTGTGTTTTGAAAACCTACAACAGGTTCTGACAAAAGTAATATTAAGGTTGTGCCTCATTCTGGCCCTAGTGCGGTGCAACGACGTTCTAGCAATCTAATTGTCTCATTTCGAATTGCTGGCCGTCGTGTGAACTTTCAGTTAGACATAGGTGCCTCAGTAACTTTGCTTAATCGTGCCACGTACGAACATTTAGGCTCACCACGCCTTTCTGCATCTAGCAAGCACCTCACTGCTTATAACAGACAGGAAACTCCAGTGCTTGGAAAGTGTAGTTTGCCTGCCACTTACAAATCTCACCCTAGGACGGTGTATTTTCCTGTGTTGAAATCAAGAGACAGTGAGAACATATTCGGTTTAGAAGCCTTTGATTTGTTTGGCCTTAGCATCCAAGACAGTGTACTTTCAGTGACTGCTTTTACTCCAAAAGACAGTGTAGCTATCTTGCTTAAAGAATTCACTGAACTATTCTCCGAAGGAATGGGATGGCTAATAACTTTGTAGCGCACGTTACATTGAAAGACAATGTACAGCCTAAGTTTTTCCGGGCCCACCCCGTTCCAATTGCTTTAAGAGACAAAGTAGCCAGTAAATTGAAAGATTACAAGGTAATGGTGTAATTGCTCCCATTCAAGATAGTCAGTGGCCAAGTCCTCTAATTTTGTTGCCTAAGCCTTCTGGTCGCATTCGCATTTGTGTTGACTTCAAGTCTACAGTCAACCCACAGACAGTAGTTGACATTTACCCGTTACCTCGCCCTGAGGAACTCACGGACAGGCTTCGTGCAGGACGTTATTTTTCTAAAACAGATTTGCGTGATTCCTACTTGCAAATTCCATTAAATGAAGAATCTCTGTTGTAAATACACACTTAGGACTCTTCACGCATTTGCGTTTGCCCTTCGGTAGTGCTTCCGCACCCGCCGTTTTTCAACGTTACTTGGAACAGTTGACTGCAAAGGTGCCATTTTGTCAAGCTGCCTTGACGATATTGTCGTCTCAGATCGTACACCAGAGGAACACATTGCCAATTTGCGTACTCTTTTTCGAGTGTTGTCAGAAGCACGACTCAAGTGACGTCTCGAAAGGTGTGACTTTTTTTTCAAACTGAACTACATTACGTAGGTCATATGGTAAGCAGTCAGGGTCTACACCCCCTCTAATCTCACTTGCTTGCAATCCGTCACCTGTCTGTTCCTCCCAATGTATTTGAAATGCAGTCAGTAGTAGGCAAAATGACATACTGCATTTGGTTCATACCGAGCGCCGCCCAGATCGCCGCTCCATTGCATCGCTTGCGTCGGAAATATGTACCTTTTGTGTGGACCAAAGAATGTCACGACACATTTCAGAAATTCAAAAATGCCTTGCTCAGTGACAGATTTTTAGTGCATTTTGACCGTGAAAAGCCAGTAGTTTTGCAAATTAAGGCTTCTTCCTACGGAATTGGCGCTGCTTTTGCCTCAAAGTTGTTAAACTCAGTGCAGTTATTCTCAAACAGAAAAGGAGGCTCTCGCTATTGTGTACGTTGTGACCAAATTCCATCACTATTTCTATGGTCACAAGCTGTTTTTAGTGACAGATCACAAGCCTTTGCAATCCTTGTTTCATCCGTCAAAGCCGGTTCCTATACGCTCTGTTTAAAAATTGCAACGTTGGGCTTTGTTGCTTTCGCAGTATCAGCATGAAATTGTGTATAGACCTACGGCAAAGCATGGCAATGCAGACGCCCTATCTATCACTGGGCCAGACTCTGATTTTGATGCATCTGCCTCATCTTGTTGCCAAATCGATGCGCAGGACTCTGAATTGCTGGAATCTTTTCCCTTACACTGCAAAAAATGAGCACAGGCCACGGAGGCAGACCCGACCTCAAGATTTTCTTGCATTACATTCGCACGTCTTGGCCTCGTTCGTTGAACAGCATTCAGAACTCAATTTCGTGCCGATATTTTACACGTCGACATAACCTATCAGTTCAACAGGGTGTTATTCCAGTTCAAAATGACAGTGGACAATCGCATGTGCTTATTCCCAAAGTGTGGCAAAAGGATATGTTGCGATTGCTTCACCAAGAACATTGGAGAATTGTTCGCACTAAGCACTTAGCCCGCCGGCACTGTACCTGGAGGCCATGGACGCCCACATTGAACAGATACGTCACAGTGTCGCACATGCGCGGAAAACCAATCCTCTCCGCCACTGACATTCTCATCATGGCCTAAGACTCAATCGTCGTGGCAACGAGTGCACACAGACTTTGCAGGACCATTTTGGAACACTCGTTGGCTCATAGTGGTAGACTTTTTCGCAAGTTCCCATTTGCCGTGCCTATGGCTTCTACCATATCCCATAACACCATTCAAGCGTTGTCCTCCATGTTTTGCATAGAAGGTTTGTCAGAAGTACTTGTGTCATACAATGGACCACAGTTCACTTCACGTGATTTTTGAATAGTTTTGTGAACGAAATGAGATTCGCCATCTAACAAGTGCTCCGTTTCACCCCCAGTCCAACGGAGAAGCTGGACTCTTCGTATGCACTTTCAAACAACAAGTGGCCAAGCTTCGCACCACCTACACGCGGGAGTAGGCGCGACAACTCTTTCTCGCCTCCTTTCGCTCCCACCCACGAGACGGGCCATCACCGGCGGAACATCTGCCTGGCCGCCGCCATCGGAAGCTGCTACACTTGCTACGCCAACTGCAGCATCCGGCCTCGCCAATGGTGCGCAAGTATCGCTTTTCGCCGCGCGATCTTGATCTTTTCAGGGTTTATGGCAACTGTGGGAGCTTGGAAAGAGGCGTGATCCAGGAACGCATTGGCTCTTTCATGTACTTGATTTAAGGACTCGATGGGTTGCAGCGCCGCCACTAGAACCAAATTCGTGCGTGTCATTTGCTCCATGATTCTGCTGCTTCCTTCCCCCACACTCACGGCCTCATGGGACCACGCGGCCTTCACATCTACCCGCTGGTGCCACCAGAGCAACCCAGGAGGAGTGGATGTCCGGATCCGCCCTCGTCCCCACTGCCATAGCTCGCCGACCCAATGAATGTGGACTCGTTGTCGCCGTCAACGTCGACATCGCCACCATCACTCCAGGACACCCCCTTAGGTCTGGACGTTTGCCCTGGCAGCAGTTTTTTGGAGGATGTTACTGCTGCCTCACAAGCCAGATGGTGGGATACAGTTGGGAGTATGCTGTCCTCCACAGCCACAGCTCCCAACCTGTCTCTGCATCCAACGTCATGCCTCCCTTCCCATTCTCGTTCGCATCCTCCCTACATGACAATGAAGTGGCATTTCGATGGAGGGAGGAATGTGCTGGTGTAAGCTGTCGCCAGCACACCAGTCGGCAAAGATGTAGCGCGAAGAACGATAGAGATGCAGTATCAAGTGCCCCTACACGAGAGAGGCCAGGGACACACCCACAAGCAACATGCCGCCAACAGACTCTCGACAGCATGTGTTTAGGCCGCCGCCGCTGACCAGAGAGCTGCACTAATTCACTCTTCTAGTCTGGCGTCTGTTAGTTACTGACAGAACAGATCACAGGCTATGACAGTACATAGTGAACAGATTAGTGATTATACTAAGATTACCGATATTGTCTGCAAGAGGACTATTACTGATGAGCTTGTTCCACAACACAGGGACTCTATTAAAGGTAAGTAACGCTCATATAATTAAAGAACCATATTAATCCATGTGTGAATTTGTGTTGCAGAAAGAGAATACCGGCCACCTGTAACCACATCCTCTCCCTTGCTTGCTTACAGTACAAGACTCTGCGGTGGCGACGAGGATACTGCAGTATACAGGGTGGTCCACTGATCGTGACCGAGCCAAATATCTCACGAAATAAGCGTAAACGAAAAAACTGCAAAAAACCAAACTTGTCCAGCTTGAAGGGGAAACCAGATGGCGCTATGGTTGGCCCGCTAGATGGCGCTGCCATAGGTCAAACGGATATCAACTGCGTTTTTTTTAAAATAGGGACCCTCATTTTTTATTACATATTAGTGTAGTATGTAAAGAAATATGAATGTTTTAGTTGGACCACTTTTTTCGCTTTGTGAGAGATGGCGCAGTAATAGTCACAAACACATGGCTCACAATTTTAGACGAACAGTTGGTAACAGGTAGGTTTTTTTAATTAAAATACAGAACATAGGTACGTTTGAACATTTTATTTCGGTTGTTCCAATGTGATACATGTACCTTTGTGAACTTGTCATTTCTGAGAACGCATGCTGTTACAGTGTGATTACCTGTAAATACCACACTAATGCAATAAATGCTCAAAATGATGTCCGTCAACTTCAATGCATTTGGCAATACGTGTAACGACATTCCTCTCAACAGCGAGTAGTTTCCCTTCCGTAATGTTTGCACATGCATTGACAATGCGCTGACGCATGTTGTCAGGCGTTGTCGGTGGATCACGATAGCAAATATCCTTCAACTTTCGCCACAGAAAGAAATCCGGGTACGACAGATCCGGTGAACGTGCGGGCCAATCCACCTGTCATGAAATAACGCTATTCAGTACCGCTTCAACCGCACGCGAGCTGTGTGCCGGACGTCCATCATGCTGGAAGTACATCGCCCTTCTGTTGTGCACTGAAACATCTTCTAGTAACATCGGTAGAACATTAGGTAGGAAATCAGCATACATTGCACCATTTAGATTGCCATCGATAAAATGGGGGCCAATTATCCTTCCTCCCATAATGCTGCACCACACATTAACCCTCCAAGGTCGCTGATGTTCCACTTGTCGCAGCCATCGTGGAATTTCCGTTGCCCAATAGTGCATATTATGCCGGTTTACGTTACCGCTATTGGTGAATGACGCTTCGTCGCTAAATAGAACGCGTGCAAAAGATCTGTCATCGTCCCGTAATTTCTCTTATGCCCAGTGTCAGAACTGTACACGACCTTCAAAGTCGTCGCCATGCAATTCCTGGTGCACAAAAATATGGTACAGGTGCAGTCGATGTTGATATAGCATTCTCAACATCGACTTTTTTGAGATTCCCGATTCTCGCGCAATTTGTCTGCTACTGATGTGCGGATTAGTCGCGACAGCAGCTAAAAAACCTACTTGGGCATCATCATTTGTTACAGGTCGTGGTTGACTTTTCACATGTGGCTGAACACTTCATGTTTCCTTAAATAACGTAACTATCCGGACACTTGGATGAGGTCGTCCAGGATACCGAGTAGCATACATAGCACACGCCCGTTGGGCATTTTGATCACAATAGCCATACATCAACACGATATCGACCTTTTCCGCAATTGGTAAACGGTCCATTTTAACACGGTAATGTATCACGAAGCAAATACCATCCGCACTGGCAGAATGTTACGTGATACAACGTACTTATACGTTTGTGACTATTGCAGCGCCATCTGTCACAAAGCGAAAAAAGTGGTCCAACTAAAACATTCATACTTCTTTACATACTACACGAATATGTAGTAAAAATGGGAGTTCCTATTTTAAAAAACACAGTTGATATCCGTTTGACCTATGGCAGCGCCATCTAGCGGGCCAACCATAGCGCCATCTGGTTTCCCCCTTCAAGCTAGAGAAGTTTCGTTCTTTGTAGGTTTTTCGTTTGACGCTTATTTCGTGAGATATTTGGCCCGGTCACTATCAATGGACCACCCTATATATGTATACAGGGTGAGTCACCTAAAATTACCGCTGGATATATTTCGTAAACCACATCAAATACTGACGAATCGATTCCACAGACCGAACGTGAGGGGAGGGGCTAGTGTAATTGGTTAATACAAACCATAAAGAAACGCACGGAAGTGTGTTTTTTAACACAAACCTACGTTTTTTTAAATGGAACTCCGTTAGTTTTGGTAGCACATCTGAACATATAAACAAATACGTAATCAGTGCCGTTTGTTGCATTGTAAAATGTTAGTTACATCCGGAGATATTGTAACCTGAAGTTGACGCTTGAGTACCACTCCTCCGCTGTTCGATCGTGTGTACCGGAGAGCACCGAATTACATAGGGATCCAAAGGGAACGGTGATGGACCTTAGGTACAGAAGAGACTGGAACAGCACATTACGTCCACATGCTGACAGCTTTTTATTGGTCTTTTTCACTGACGCACATGTACATTACCATGAGGGGTGAGGCACACGTACACACGTGGTTTCCGTTTTCAATTACGGAGTGGAATAGAGTGTGTCCCAACATGTCAGGCCAACAGATGTTCAATGTGGTGGCCATCATTTGCTGCACACAATTGCAATCTCTGGCGTAATGAATGTCGTACACGCCGCAGTACATCTGGTGTAATGTCGCCGCAGGCTGTCACAATACGTTGTTTCATATTCTCTGGGGTTGTAGGCACATCACGGTACACATTCTCCTTTAACGTACCCCACAGAAAGAAGTCCAGAGGTGTAAGATTAGGAGGGCTCGCCGACCGTGGCCCGTGTTTGTTACAACACGCAACTGGACGTCGGAGGTTTCAAGCGTCAACTTTAGGTCACAATATCTCCGGATGTAATTAACATTTTACAATGCAACAAACGGCACTGATTACGTATTTGTTTATATGTTCAGATGTGCTAACAAAACTAACGTGGTTCCATTTAAAAAACGTAGGTTTGTGTTAAAAAACATACTTCCGTGCATTTTTGTATGGTTTGTATTAAACAATTACACTAGCCCCTCTCCTCGCGTTCGGTCTGTGGAATCGATTCGTCAGTATTTGATGTGGTTTACGAAATATATCCAGCGGTAACATTAGTTGACTCACCCTGTATAATATATTCATACTGAGAATATAGATATATATGGAAATGTAAATGCAAGTAAAGACAATCTGTATGCACGCACAATTGATAATGTAAGTATGTATTATTGTAGATTCGTAAACGTGCTGTTACGCAATGAAAGAACGCAATTGTGACTGTTTATGAACTGTGATAAAATTCAATGCAATATTGATCGTTTTGTGGTCAACAAACTACCTCGTCAGTACGAGCACAAAGGCTTGTAATGGAAATGTTAAGAGAATGTGCAGTAACATTCGCGCACGAAGTGTTGTCACTAAAAAGTGTGAACGAACTTTGAAACAGATACCACCTAAGTATATGGACAGTGTGGCTTAAAAGACAAGGTACGACAGCTAATACTTTTCGGGTGAATAGCAATTGTGCGGGAGCAACAATATGAATTTCGCACATGCGATGGAAATACTACATTGTATTGAAAGTTGCTGCTAAAAAAACTACACAGAAAAATCCTATTCTTGCTGATGAATCTAGCTGCACATCGTTAGACTGACTACAGCTGAATAAATGTCAAACTTTCATTGTATATTTAGTGATGGAGTCTCATTCGTTTGCCATATCAAATTGCACTTATTCTCTGAATTGTAATTTACTTCTTTCTCTATTTATGTCTTTTATTCCATTTCTCTTTTACGAATGCAACCAGAAAAACATTACATCAATTTTAATGTGAGAGATCAGTCTTTGAAAAACATGTATCAGTATGTGACTGATGTTACAGGCACAGTCTCTGCAAGTCCCTCACATATAATAAATATTAATAAAATAATAAACAGGTTGTTGACAATTTTACAAGGAAAAAATTTATATATTAAGGAGGCTCTCGATGCTGGAAGAACTTTTCAACAAGATTTTCAGATCTACTTCTTTTGAGTAATTTTGATGTCAAACTCAACTTCAAATGCAATATAATTAAGCTGCAGTCACTAGTATAATCAATTCTTTTCACCAGGGTTTACCAACACACTGAAATATACCTGTTACATATCACGGTATTTAGAGGAACACTCATGGCAATTTGAAATCCTGCTGAATTTGGTTTTATATTGTGTTCTCTGTCACATACATTACAAGAAGAAATTTCATTAATTTTTGTGGATATTGTAAGAGAATGTTATATTTTAATCAATTATATCATTTCTGTGGATATTGTAAGAGAATGTTGTGTCATAATAATAAGTTGCTTATTATTTTCAAGTAACAAAATACACATATACGAAATGGTAAAACAAAAAGTAAAAAATATGGATGTAAAACGTAAAACAATTTAAAACACTAAACAAATATAATTAAAATAAATAACAAGAGTAATAATGAACATTAAGATATTTTAATTAGTTGTGTTGAAAATTCTCTGAAGGCACTTTATGTGCAGCTTATTTTCCAAAACTGTTATTTCAGGAGCCAGCTTTATTAAAAATGGATGTGTGTAGTTTGAAAGCTTCTCTAATTTGTATTGTAAAAAACGTTTTCATTTTAAAAATGAATTAATGTGGTGGGGTATTTTGCAAAATTTCGAATTATTGAAAATTCGATTATACAGTTTTGAAGAACGTTAATTAGATGTTGTTGTCGTTGTGGTCGTCAGTCCTGAGACTGGTTTGATGCAGCTCTCCATGCTACTCTATCCTGTGCAAACTTCTTCATCTCCCAATACTTATTGCAACCTACATCCTTCTGAATCTGCTTAGTGTATTCATCTCTTGGTCTCCCTCTACGATTTTTACCCTCCACGCTGCCCTCCAATGCTAAATTTGTGATCCCTTGATGCCTCAAAACATGTCCTACCAACCGATCCCTTCTTCTAGTCAAGTTGTGCCACAAACTTCTCTTCTCCCCAATCCTATTCAATACCTCCTCATTAGTTACATGATCTACCCACCTTATCTTCAGCATTCTTCTGTAGCACCACATTTCGAAAGCTTCTATTCTCTTCTTGTCCAAACTATTTATCGTCCATGTTTCACTTCCATACATGGCTACACTCCATACAAATACTTTCAGAAACGACTTCCTGATACTTAAATCTATACTCGATGTTAACAAATTTCTCTACTTCAGAAACGCTTTCCTTGACGTTGCCAATTTCATTTTATATACTCTCTACTTCGACCAACATCAGTTGTTTTGCTCCCCAAATAGCAAAACTCCTTTACTACTTTAAGTGTCTCATTTCCTAATCTAATTCCCTCAGTATCACCCGACTAATTCCACTACATTCCATTATTCTCGTTTTGCTTTTGTTGAAGTTCATCTTATATCTTCCTTTCAAGACACTATCCATTCCATTCAACGGCTCTTCCAAGTCCTTTGCTGTCTCTGGAAGAATTACAATGTCATCGGCGAACCTCAAAGTTTTTACTTCTTCTCCATGAATTTTAATACCTACTCCGAATTTTTCTTTTGTTTCCTTTACTGCTTGCTCAATATACAGATTGAATAACATCAGGGAGAGGCTACAACCCTGTCTCACTCCCTTCCCAACCGCTGCTTCCCTCACATGCCCCTCGATTCTTATGACTGCCATCTGGTTTCTGTGCAAATTGTAAATA
Organism: Schistocerca piceifrons; assembly: GCF_021461385.2. Taxonomy (NCBI): domain Eukaryota; kingdom Metazoa; phylum Arthropoda; class Insecta; order Orthoptera; family Acrididae; genus Schistocerca; species Schistocerca piceifrons. The sequence continues at coordinate 260,219,518 of NC_060145.1, read as the reverse complement.
GCCTTTCGCTCCCTGTATTTTATACCTGCCAACTTCAGAATTTGAAAGAGAGTATTCCAGTTAACATTGTCAAAAGCTTTCTCTAAGTCTACCAATGCTAGAAACGTAGGTTTGCCTTTTCTTAATCTTTCTTCTAAGATAAGTCGTAAGGTTAGTATTGCCTCACGTGTTCCAACATTTCTACGGAATCCAAACTGATCTTCCCCGAGATCGGTTTCTACAAGTTTTTCCATCCGTCTGTAAAGCATTCGCGTTAGTATCTTGCAGCCATGACTTATTAAACTTATAGTTCGGTAATTTTCACACCTGTCAACACCTGCTTACTTTGGGATTGGAATTATTATATTCTTCTTGAAGTCTGAGGGTACTTCGCCTGTCTCATACATCTTGCTCATCAGATGGTAGAGTTTTGTCAGGACTGGCTCTCCCAAGGCCGTTAGTAGTTTCAATGGAATGTTATCTACTTCAGGGGCCTTGTTTCGACTCAGGTCTTTAAGTACTCTGTCAAACTCTTCACGCAGTATCATATTTCCCATTTCATCTTCATCTACATCCTCTTCCATTTCCATAATATTGTCCTCAAGTACATCGCCCTTGTATAGACCCTCTATATACTCCTTCCACCTTTCTGCTTTCCCTTCTTTGCTTAGAACTGGGTTTCCATCTGAGCTCTTGATATTCATACAAGTGGCTCTCTTATCTCCAAAGGTCTCTTTAATTTTCCTGTAGGCAGTATCTATCTTACCCCTAGTGAGACAAGCCTCTACATCCTTACATTTGTCCTCTAGCCATTCCTGCTTAGCCATTTTGTACTTCCTGTCGATATCATTTTTGAGAATTTTGTATTCCTTTTTGCCTGCTTTATTTACTGCATTTTTGTATTTTCTCCTTTCATCAATTAAATGCAGTATCTCTTCTGTTACCCAAGGATTTCTACTAGTCCTCGTCTTTTTACCTACTTGATCCTCTGCTGCCTTCACTATTTCATCCCTCAGAGCTACCCATTCTTCTTCTACTGTATTTCTTTCCCCCATTCCTGTCAATTGTTCCCTTATGCTCTCCCTGAAACTCTGTACAACCTCTGGTTCTTTCAGTTTATCCAGGTCCCGTCTCCTTTTTGCAGTTTCTTCAGTTTTAATCTACAGGTCATAACCAATAGATAGTTGTAAGACTCCACATCTGCCCCTGGAAATGTCCTACAGTTTAATACATGGTTCCTAAATCTCTGTCTTCCCATTATATAATCTATCTGAAACCTTCTAGTATCTCCAGGTTTCTTCCATTTATACAACCTTCTTTCATGATTCTTGAACTAAGTGTTAGCTATGATTAAGTTATGTTCTGTGCAAAATTCTACCAGGCTGCTTCCTCTTTCGTGTCTTAGCCCCAATTGATATTCACCTACTACGTTTCCTTCTCTTCCTTTTCCTACTGTTGAATTCCAGTCACTCACAACTATTAAATTTTCGTCTCCTTTCACTGTCTGAATAATTTCTTTTATCTCATGATACATTTCATCAATTTCTTCATCATCTGCAGAGCTAGTTGGCATATAAACTTGTACTACTGTAGTAGGAGTGGGCTTGGTATCTATCTTGATCACAATAATGCATTCACTGTGCTGTTTGTAGTAGCTAACCCGCACTCCTATTTTTTATTCATTATTAAACCTACTCCTGCCTTACCCCTCTTTGATTTTGTATTTATAACCCTGTATTCACCTGACCAAAAGTCTTGTTCCTCCTGCCACCGAACGTCACTAATTCCCACTATATCTAACTTTAACCTATCCATTTCCCTTTTTAAATTTTCTAAACTACCTGCTTGATTAAGGGGTCTGACATTCCACGCTCCAATCCGTAGAACGCCAGTTTTCTTTCTCCTGATAACGACGTCCTCCTGAGTAGTCCCCGCCCAGATATCCAAATGGGGGACTATTTTACCTCCAGAATATTTTTACCCAAGAGGATGCCATTATCATTTAATCATACAGTAAAGCTGCATGCCTTCTGGAAAAATTACGGCTGTAGTTTCCCCCTGCTTTCAACCGCTCGCAGTACCACAACAGCAATGCGGTTTTGGTTAGTGTTACAAGGCTATTCATCATCAGTCAATCATCCAGACTGTTGCCCCTGCAACTACTGAAAAGGCTGCTGCCCCTCTTCAGGAACCGCACGTTTGTCTGGCCTCTCAACAGATACCCCTCCGTTGTGGTTGCACCTATGGTATGGCTATCTGTATCATTGAGGCACGCAAGCCTCCCCACCAATGGCAAGGTCCATGGTTCTTGGGGGGGGGGGGGGCTTCATTAGATATCAACTTTTATATGAGAAACATTTTGTATCTATCATCGTTTCGAAGATTTCCCTCCAAACCTTATGTTCCAAATTACCTTCCAAGGTGTATTTTACCCCTTAAGAGTGAAAGTAGGTGCAAACAAGAAAGTAAATACGTAATTTGTGTATGTCCTATGTCTTTTGACAGATATATAAATTATTGTGCTTGAAAATGACATACAGCCGAATCTGGATCATAACAATATAGTAAAAATGATTACAGTCAAATGGTGGCAGCATATTAACAGATATTACATTATTTCAGCCCATTCACAAACACAACAAGTTTCATCGAGACCATTTATTGACATTTGGGAATGTTCCCTTGCTAGTAATATCACGAAGTCCCAGTTTAAAAGCCACAGCCCAGCTGTCCTGAGTCAAAATTTGTGGAAAAATCAAACTCCAAAAGGGTCAAGTAGCACACTTGTGCTAGATTTAAAACTGTGCATGGTTAAACATTTACAGCCTCTGGGGTAGGGTAGTAACCGTATGTTCTTTGTGGTGACATTGCAGTCATTCACCCAATCTTCTGATATCGCAACCCAATTGTCCTAATTTAAATGGTAATAAATGCGAAATTCTCAGATGCACGCTTGTCTTCTGGAGAGAACTTGTGCTGCAACTCTGCAACCAGAAGATTAGGATGTATACTTTTAAGAACCACAACGATGAAATAGAGGTAACGAAACAAAACGACATGTTACAAGAGTAATGGTCTGTGGCCTTGTTGTGCAACGGATTTTAAGAAGAAAAAATGTCAACAATAATATGTGCAAGACCACAGCATTAACATGCTGACAATATCTGTAGTACTCAGGTGATCGGACAGTTGAGTATGTGTTAGCTCAGACGGCCTGGGTAGGCTAGGCACAGAGATGTCACATGGTGTACAGTGGGGCCAATAGTATATACAGCCCTATGGCGTGTCACAGCATGTGACACTACAGGTCTTACAAGTGCCAGCAGCCATCTCCAGTGGGGAGCGAGTTACTGCACTGCCAGAGGAAAAAATAGTACATCCTTTTACAGGTTTCCAAATCACTCAAGATTTATTGTTGCAACAGTGTATATTGTGAATATGAAATGATTACGTGTACAGATCAATAGAACAAGTGGTTCTAAGGTACCAGGTCCGACCCAAGCTGAAACACTCATATTAGTCTGTGCTGTAGCCTGTAGTGGTAGAAGCTGCAAAAAAGTGGTAGAAATAAAAAATAACTGAAGGAAACATATTGGTGGAACGTTAAAGAAGAGGAATCGATTGAGATGAAGTACAAGGCTAACAGTGGATGGTTCCAACAGAAGTCAACGGAAATAAGAGAAGAACAAAGAACTTCAAAAAATGCAAAAACAGTAGTGGCAGAAGAGAGAACGCAAATTGATGGCAGAGTGCATGATAATGATAAAAAACGATGGCAGCACAAACAAGAAAGTATTATTTGGAATTGTTAAAGAAAGAAGCAAGATCAATATAGGCTACAAGTATGAGATGTGAACCAGACAAGAATATATAGATAGAATTTGTAACAAAAGAATTGTATTGGAAATATTTTGAGGAACTGCTTAATTCAAATCAAGAAGGATATGAAGAAGAGAACTGCGAGGGTGAGTTAGATGGAGATTTAGCCCAAGAAGGGGAGATAGCTGGGAAGAAACGGAATGATTATTAAAGAAAATGGAAAGCGGAAAAGCAATAGTCTTGGATGATGTGTGTGTTTAAATGGTGATGGCGGCAGCAGAAGGGGAAAAACGTTAGCTGTGCATTGTGATGAAGGTAGTATTGAAAGAGAGCAAGATACGGAAAGACTGGGAGAAGAATGTTATAAAACATATGTCCATGACATAAAATAGGAAAGACTGGAAAAACTACATGCAGTTGTACAAAGATATTTGAGAAGTTCTTCTAAAACCTGACCAGGAACACGACAGAAAAGATTCTGAAAGAAGACCATCATGGCCTCAGACCAACGTCAGAATAGGCACCATTTCTACAAAATACAACAAGAACACTACCATAAGCATGGAAAGGATATGGTGATTGTTTTCCTAATATAGAAGGGAGGTTTGGAAAGCTTTAAAGAACAAAGGATTACATAATTGGCCTGACACTTACTCCCAAATGGAGGATTAAACAGAAGTGTCATGGAACTCTAAGGTGTGTAGAACGCTGGAGGGAAAAAAACAGATTATCTAGAGCAGAGAAAAGGAATAACACACACAGAACTCCTCTGACACCATTGTGTTCCATTTTTCTGACACATGACATGGTGGTAGGAGGGACAGGAAAGATTAGGGAAAAGAGATTAAAGAAGTGTTGTTTGCATATGACTTGAGGATGTATGGGGAGGAGGACGTACAACAGCAGATAGACACAAGGGAGTAAGAAGTGAACAATTATGGAATTAAGTGCAGTATACAAAGAGTGTAGTTTTGATAACACTTATGAGGATGTGAGTATCAAGTGGCTTAAGGTTGAGGGGGCGAACAACTGAAGAGAGTAGAAAGTTTTGCATCTTTGGTGATACAATCAAGGAGTTGGTAAAAAAATCTTTGATATATTAACGAGCAAGGGCAGAAGTACACACATTCTACAAGAGCTACTGGAGCCTTGTCTGGAGCAAGGACAATAAAAAGAAAGAGAGGTAGCCATATATTTGTATCAAGTCTACTACATTCCACTCCATGGAGAAGTGTAGGTAACGAAGGAAAGACACAAGAGTTAAATACAAGTGCATCAAATAAAATTTCCTTAGTAACATCATAGGCATCACAGAACAGGATAGAAAAAATGACAGTCTAAGTGATATCAATACACAATTTTTGCAAGAATAGATTAAGAGTAAAATATTGAGATGGCACATGTGAATGAATGTATAGACAATGGACACACAAACAATAGTGAAGTTGATACATGAAATGAAAGCAGAGACCAAAAGGCGGAGTGGAAGACCAAAGGATTGGTGGCGTCAAAGTAAGACAAAGAGAGAATTAATACAGGAACAGAAAGATGATGGGAGAACAGAAGCAAATGGAGAAGTCTTTGTTCCAAACAGACCCATCTTGAGGCAGGAAACTGTTAAACAGTGATGCTGAAGACAAACTAATAGTGTATGAAAAACTTACATTTTTGTACTTAATTTAAGTTGAATACATACAGTGTGAATAATGAGACTTTATTGAGTTCTGAGTCTATTTACATAGAACATATAAAACACGCAGCATCTCACATCCTCTTTGTGCAGTATCATGCCGTGTATTGTTGCATGTGTGTTTATTCACATCGTGGCTCTCAAACGCTTCTCGCTCCAGCCGCCTGAGGCAGGAACCAGAGACAGCCATCATCACCTCATGTGGGTTATTTGAGAGCATTTTCATAGCATTTGGGCTATGGAATGCTGCACATTCATGGCAACGGTTCATCGATTCGGTAGTTCGAAGTCTTTCTTTCTGTTTCACACATCTGGATGGCATTCCTGTCTTTTCGACCACAGTGGAGCAGCACAAACATCACTTAATGGAAGTTTTCAAGCGTTTAGAAGATTATGGTGTAGTGCTGGACGCCGCTAAGTGCGTATTTGATTAGTCATAAGTCAACTTCCTAGCGAACCTGATTTCATCTAACGGCTTGCCACCATTACCCGAAAAAGTGGAAGTTCGACTGAATACTGCTAGAAAATTGTTCTGCTTCTTTGGTTTGCTCAGATTCTACTGTCGACATCTACCACAATTGGCTCACCTGCAAATACCGTTGACAGCAGAATTTGCTGGTTAGAAAATCAACGTAACTCACCAGTTCAGTGGAGCTTATTTGGAAATCTACGACATAGTAATTGATTGGCTTTCCTGTCAACGCATCTCAAGCACCATCGATTTCCTTCAAATTGCCAAGGCACAAGCGTCTGACCAAGAAATCCAGAACCTCCTCAAGGGGACTTCGTCAAACTTGGCATGCAATTAGTCGATATTCCTGGCGCAGATCTCAAAGTGTGCTGTGACCTCTCAACAGGAAAACCTTGCCCCCTTTTGCCTACTACATACTGAACATGCACTTTCGACAGTCTGAATAACATGTGTAATCCTGACATCAAACCACCATTTCTCCTATTCTCGCGGTGATTTGTTTGGTCTGGAAGGGACTTTCATGTATGTCAAGCGCCAACGAAGCAAAGTTTCCCACAATAGGCACACATCATTAGGGGACTTTCCTGACACAACTACACGATTTGCTCAGGTACATGTCGACATGTTAGGCCAGTTACCTCCGTCGAATGGACAACGTTATATTCTAACTATAGAAGATCGTTTACTCGCTGGCCAGTACCAGTGTCTGTTGATAACATCTCCACAGAAACCTTAGCCTCTGTTTTCATTTCAACGTGTATTTCTCGATTTGGTTGCCCTTTACGCGTCAGAACAGACGGTGACTATCAATTCGAATCAGATCTATTTGTCCAAATCAGGAAGTTCTGTGGCGCTATTTGCCTCAGAACCAAAAGCTACCACATGGCGATCAATAGCATGATGGAACGCTGGCACTGTTCTCAAAAGGTTGCACTCATGTGCCACCAAACAAATTGGACTACAACTACACCAATAGTATTACTTGGCTTAAGGCGCAGTTACGAGTTTGACAGATTCCCCATCAGCGGAACTAGTTTACGGTGAAGCGTTGCAACTTGCAGGAGACTTTTTTAGGTGCTCATGCCTCCCAGCTTTTTGACCACAATTACCGTGCTTTCATTCGTCAATTGAGGGAAAACATCTCATCAATTCATCCTCGCCAAGCATCAACGCATGGCATGCCTTCCCACTATGTACATCATGACCTAGAAACATGTGGACATGTCAAGTTTTGTACAGATGGAGTCAAACCCTCACTTGACCCCCCATACTCAGGTCCACACAGAATTCCACAACGAGGCGCATGCACTCTGGACACATTAGTAAATGGCAAGCACTCCACCATCTCAATCGACTGTGTCAAACATGCATATGTTTTCCAGGAAGAACTATGGACTTATTTACCAAGGCTACAATCAACTTCCAAGTACCAGAACTACCACTGGTGCCAGCACCTACACTAACCACCACAGACCATCTTCCAGCACTCACTACACAATCAGGGCGGCGGATGCATTTCTCACAACGCCTCCTGGATAGCACTCCACTTCCCCAAGGGGGCTAGTGTAGTGACTGACTTCCTCCTGGTGCAGGGTCGAGCGGTGTACTGTCACGCATGAGTTTACAATTATTGTGGCAGTCACAGGTTTTTCTCGCCAGCAACCATACTCTGTCTCACTTATTTCCTTAGTGATGTGCTTATTCTTAGTTTTGCGATCCATTGTTTACAGAAATATATTGCTATCATGTTACTTGGTTACACACTAAATAAGATATAGATCTATTCTTGTATCTCAGGAAGGATTCTACGTGTTGTAAAATTTCCCAGAGCTGTAATGTCTTAATAGTTCCTGTTTCTCTGCAGTGCAATGAAGTTTTGTTGGTACCTTGATTAAGAGTTTATATTCATTTGATAGTAAACATAGAGCTTAACAAAATAAATTTAAATGTTGGATGGTGGAAAACCTGCTAGCTCAACAAACATATAAAACTGCAGAACTGCGGATTTATGATTCCTTCAGGATTATTGTGGATAAAATCTGAGTCCTATTTAAAACCTCAGTTTTTTTGCCTGATGACATGCATTCTGTTTCAGTAGGAGTGGTTTGAAACACCCACTCAGCCGACTATTGTGTTGATAATGTTCTGCTAACAAGGCAATGAATATCTAAGGATGCTCAGAACTGAAAAGAAAAACAAGTCAGTTACTACTGACTGATGTACCATGGCTACAGCCTGCTTCCAAGTACCAGTACCACCAGTGGTGCCAGCACCTACACTAACCACCTCAGACCGTCTTTGAGAACACACTATACAGTGATATGTGACTTGCTATAGTTTATCTGTGCATTACTTTTCCCCATAGTTTTTCAAGTGAATATGGAGGCAAATTTTTCAAATCATGCCTGATTCTTAATCCAGTGTTTATCTAATCCAGTCTACTGTACAATTTCTAATCATGGTGATATGGAAAGGATTTTAAGCTCAAATGTACTTTCTTCTGTAAATTTGGTAGTATTGATATGATGTACAATAGAAATAGTTTGGATACTATTCAACATATATGGCATTAAAGCTGCAGTTCAGTCAGCCATAAATCGCTTAATGCAGAAACATTTTGCAGAAGAGAAGACAGTGATGTATGAGGATTTTTCAGTTTGTGTGATTTAGAAAAATCACAAAGAATCAAAATCGCTGCTGGCAACTGAAACTAATAAATAACAAAATCTGAAGTAATGAAAAATTGAAAAATGTACTAATTTATCTTAGAATTTGTTGTTGCATTTTTGTTAATTTGATCTAATGCATTATTATTATAGAACAGCAATCTTCCCATTGATAAACATGTGTCTGAAATGCTGCATGTAGTTTACATTGGTACCATTTGGCAAGTGATATGTGGAAATATCTTCAGTGCTCTGAAACAATCTAGGATCTGAAACGCTAATCAACGTTAAAAATTTCTTAATGCTCTTCTCCAATTAGATCACTCTGTAGCGCCCGATACATCAGGCTCAATACACTCACACAAAGTGCAGTGTTGTGCAATGACAGTGCAGTGTAATGTATGTATAGCAACTGAATTGCTATTGACCAGTTCTGTGCTTGACCACCAGGGGCACTGTGTTCCACATGCTATTCATTTCTCCATGTGCACGTTTGCTCTTAGATTTTAATTTATTTTCAGTTGTTGCTTTATTCGACTATTCTCTGACACCATGCTACAAAGTTTTCCTGCGTCCTTTCTGGTTTAAAATTGTAATTCTGTGGGGAAGCTAATGTTCCAATTGAGTTACCCTTGAGTAACAAGTCAAGAATAATCTTATGTGTCGGAATTAATAAAATATGTTTTGTTCCTGAGCTTATTCTTCACACATATACAACATGTCAGACAAGGATCAGGCAACATTTTCCCTGCAAGAACCTCAGCCCCCATTGTTTTTTTTTAATGGACCTAATGTGGTTCATGGTGTGGGTTCCTGTAGTCATGTCCTAGTTCATGAACCATGGGCAACGTATGAGTGGCCAAGTAAGTGGTCCCGACAGTCGGGATACCAGTTACTTTGGAATAAGGCTGGGCATCTCGGACATATTCTGAGTCGTGGTCACCTTTGTGCTCATACGGCAAAGACTACCAAATCCACCGGTTAGTCCCTCAGCCGTTAGGGGTAAAACCCAATGGGACTTGGGGGAAGTAAGGCTAGCAACCTGCTTCCCTGGTACTTTAAATATGATGCTGGCAACAATCAGAGCAAAATGCCTCGGGCCTTTGGAGGTGACGGAGTCCCACCTCTAACTGACAAACCAGGGACTCCTAAGATACGACTTGGCAAACAAATGGTAGTGAGATGGGGAGCTATTAATATCAATGGGGGCTACTCTTGGAAGAAGGTAGAGCTGGCAGAGGCTGCAAGTAAGATGGGGCTGGACGTTTTAGCTGTTACTGACATTCGGGTAAAGGTTGAGAAAGAAGAAGAAGTGGGAGAATACAAGGTCTACTTTTCAGGAGTCAAAGCAGGAATAGCACAATGGGGTGTAGGGCTTTACATCAGGAAAGAAATGGAACCCAGCGTAGTTGCAATAAGGTATGTAAACGAACGACTGATGTGGATAGATTTGACAGTGTCTAGCAAGAAAATTAGGATGGTGCCAGTATATTCGCATTGTGAAGGGACTGATCAAGATAAGATGGATAGTTTTTATGAGGCACTCAGTGATGTAGTTGTTAGAGTAAAGGACAAGGACAGTGTTCTGCTCATGGGTGATTTTAACGCCAGGATTGGAAATCGAACAGAAGGGTATGAAAAGGTTATGGGTAAATTTGGAGAGGATATGGAGGCCAACAGGAACGGGCAGCAACTCTTGGATTTCTGTGCCAGTATGGGCTTAGTAATCACAAACTCCTTTTTTAAACATAAGAACATTCACCGGTATACTTGGGAAAGCAGGGGAACCAGATCTGTCATTGACTATATAATAACAGATCAGGAATTCAGGATGGCTGTGAGGGACACACGTGTATTCAGGGGATTCTTTGATGACACTGACCATTATTTAATCTGCAGTGAAATTGGGACTGCAAGGCCGAAAGTGCAGGAGGTCAGGTCCATATGTAGGAGGATAAGAGTGGAGAAACTTCAGGATAAGGAAATCAGGCACAAGTACATAACAGCGATCTCAGAAAGGTACCAGGTAGTTGAATGTAGTCAATTACAGTCATTGGAAAAGGAATGGACAAGGTACAGGGACACAGTACTAGAATTGGCTAAAGAATGTCTTGGAACAGTAGTGTGTAAAAGTAGGAGGAAGCAAACAGCTTGGTGGAATAACACAGTCAAGGCAGCCTGTAAAAGGAAAAAGAAGGTGTATAAAAAATGGCTACATACTAGAACTCAGGTAGACAGAGAAAGTTATGTTGAAGAAAGAAACAAAGCCAAACAGATAATTGCAGCATCCAAGAAGAAATCTTGGGAAGACTTTGGAAACAGGTTGGAGACATTGGGTCAAGCTGCTGGAAAACCATTCTGGAGTGTAATTAGCAGTCTTCGAAAGGGAGGTAAGAAGGAAATGACAAGTATTTTGGACAGGTCAGGAAAACTGCTGGTGAATCCTGTGGATGCCTTGGGCAGATGGAGGGAATATTTTGAAGAATTGCTCAATGTAGGTGAAAATACGATCAGTAATGTTTCAGATTTCGAGGTAGAATGGGATAGGAATGATGATGGAAATAGGATCACGTTTGAGGAAGTGGAGAAAATGGTCAATAGATTGCAATGCAATAAAGCAGCTGGGGTGGATGAAATTAAGTCGGAACTCATCAAGTACAGTGGAATGTCAGGTCTTAAATGGCTACAGAGGATAATTGAAATGGCCTGGGAGTCGGGACAGGTTCCATCAGACTGGACAAAAGCAGTAATCACACCAATCTTTAAACATGGAAACAGAAAAGATTGTAACAACTACAGAGGTATCTCTTTAATCAGCGTTGTGGGTAAAATCTTCTCAGGTATTGTTGAAAGGAAACTGCGAGTATTAGTTGAGGACCAAGTGAATGAAAATCAGTGTGGGTTTAGCCCTCTTAGAGGTTGTCAGGACCAGATCTTTAGCTTACGACAAATAATGGAGAAGTGTTATGAGTGGAACAGGAAATTGTATCTATGCTTTATAGATCTAGAAAAGGCATATGACCGGGTTCCTAGGAGGACGTTATTGTCTGTTCTACGAGATTATGGAATAGGAGGCAAACTTTTGCAAGCAATTAAAGGTCTTTACATGGATAGTCAGGCAGCAGTTAGAGTTGACGGTAAACTGAGTTCATGGTTCAGAGTAGTTTCAGGGGTAAGACAAGGCTGCAACCTGTCTCCACTGTTGTTCATATTATTTATGGATCATATGTTGAAAACAATAGACTGGCTGGGTGAGATTAAGATAAGTGATCACAAAATAAGCAGTCTTGCATATGCGGATGACTTAGTTGTGATGGCAGATTCGATTGAAAGTTTGCAGAGTAATATTTCAGAGTTAGATCAGAAATGTAAGGACTATGGTATGAAGATTAGCATCTCCAAAACGAAAGTAATGTCAGTGGGAAAGAAATATAAACGGACTGAGTGCCAAATAGGAGGAACAAAGTTAGAACAGGTGGACGGTTTCAAGTACTTAGGATGCATGTTCTCACAGGATGGCAACATAGTGAAAGAACTGGAAGCGAGGTGTAGCAAGGCTAATGCAGTGAGCGCTCAGCTACGATCTACTCTCTTCTGCAAGAAGGAAGTCAGTACCAAGACTAAGTTATCTGTGCACCGTTCAATCTTTCGACCAACCTTGTTGTATGGGAGCGAAAGCTGGGTGGATTCAGGTTACCTTATCAATAAGGTTGAGGTTATGGATATGAAAGTAGCTAGGATGATTGCAGGTACTAGTAGATGGGAACAATGGCAGGAGGGTGTCCACAATGAGGAAATCAAAGAAAACCTGGGAATGAACTCTATAGATGTAGCAGTCAGGGCGAACAGGCTTAGATGGTGGGGTCATGTTACACGCATGGGAGAAGCAAGGTTACCCAAGAGACTCATGGGTTCAGCAGTAGAGGGTAGGAGGAGTCGGGGCAGACCAAGGAGAAGGTACCTGGATTCGGTTAAGAATGATTTTGAAGTAATAGGTTTAACATCAGAAGAGGCACCAATGTTAGCACTGAATAGGGGATCATGGAGGAATTTTATAAGGGGGGCTATGCTCCAGACTGAACGCTGAAAGGCATAATCAGTCTTAAATGATGATGATGACCTAATGGCTGTAATTCAAAATACAAGCAGTCTTCTCTGATTCTGAAAGTCATTCATTCAATTGTAGAATCCTAGAACAGTAATACATAGTCCAGCATACATTCAATATTTATCAAATACAATATTGCATTTCTATCTAAAAAGATTAATGGATGGCCCTCACATGGATTAGAGCCTAAGAGTTTCAGCATATAAGGATAGGCACTTAAGGTAGGAAAAGCTATGTAGTAATACTAAACAAAACACCACTTAAATGTGATATCTGAAGAACACTTCTAAAATAATGCAGTAGAGAAATTTTGTTGCAGCCTATTATTCCTCTATATACATTTTACTTGAGTGTCGGGTACAGTTTGAGAGCAACATAGGTATTGCAGTATAGACTTTTAAATTCCAAAAGAGAAATATAAGCATCTTAGGAGAAGTTAGCCAAAATAATTACATATCGAAATATTTAAAGAACTGTGAAGTATTGACATATCAACTATAAACACATATTTCCTCCAGTCTTAAGAGAACTGTTTGGTATAAAACAGAGATGTTTGTAGTGATGAGACAAGAACAATGGTCTGAAGGGGCAGTACACAGAACGACTCTGTTTAAAAATGAGATACACCAATCTAAACTTTTATTCGGCATTTCTCTTGCATGAAGTTATATTGCTTCAAAAAGTAATTTATGAAATGTTGACACCCACCAGCTTCCACAACAGTGATGCATACAGGAAAGATTAGCCTTAGTTACTGTAATTTAAGAAAACTGCTACTTTCTTAAATTATTGCACATTTTCTGGCTTCTGATATATTGTGTGTGTTGTTTCAGACTTCACATCATTATTCTGTGTACTTACCAACATTTTAAAAATATTCTAAATTTCTGAATAGGATTCAATTAATGAGATTTTACTAATACTTACCATTTTCATCAACTCGAAATCCTGTAACTCATGAAGCTGTGTACATATGTTGACCCATTACAGATCTTGCGAATAATGAAAGAGCTACATATTTTCACAGTAGATATGAATAGAAGACGATATTTATGGTGCAGTGTGTGATGGTCTCTGATAATACAATGTGGTATTTTTCCCCTAGTTTTTGATATATAAGTACTATCTGCATGCTCTAATACCACTAATTTTTACGTTAGTCTTTTGTATATATTGCTGCTATATTTAACATTCATTGGTCGTTTCTGTATTTTTATATATGTCTTGTTTAGTAACAGAAGCTTATGTTAATAGTCTGCTCCACTATTTTTTTTCATTCTGTGTAAATTCTATATCACTATCTCGTTGACAACGATGATAAATAAAATAATAACAAATGTGAATTCTGTATGATGCATGGCTGAGATCTCATGAGCAGAAAAATGGTAGCAGCATATGATAACAGTGTTGTTAGCTTTTCTGGCATTTCATCCTCGCAAATGTATAGTGATGCATAAACATTGTGTGCTATGGCATTTTTAAGCTGTGCTGACAGAGCTCAAATTTCAAAAATGCTGTTCCACTGAGACAGGAACATACAGTTTCACTGCCCAGATAATAGAGGCTTTAAACAATAAAATGTCACCAATAGCAATTTTCTGTAACTTATCCAAAGCAAATGATGAGTGAACCATGACATTATGTTGCAGAAATTACCATTCTATGGTATAAATGGAACAACATATGAGTGGTTTAAGTCAGACCTAGAGAACAGGAAGCAAAGGGTTTCTTCATATGATTTAAATGATTTAAGGGAATTTGTCAGTTCATCTAAGTGGAGTAAAATTAGATTAGGTTTTCCACAGGGTTTGATCACGGGTCCCCTTCTGTTCTTGATGCATGTGAATGACTTCTTTTCTTATCTGAAACAAGAAGCTAAACTGACACTCTTTGCTGATGATACAAGCATCATTATTAATCCAGTGAAAGAAACTCCAATAAAAATTATACAAATAATGTCTTTGGAAACGTTATTAATTGGTTTTCTGTGAATAGGCTTGCATCAAACTTTGAAAAAACACAGTGCATCCAATTTTCTGCTGCAAGGAGTACAGTTCCTTCAATAAATATAACACATCAACAGAAGTCAGTAGCCAGGATGGAGCATACTAAGAATTTGGGTGTACATGTAGATGAGAAAATTAATTGGAAAATCCATATTTTGGATCTCTTCAATTAGATTCAGCAACTTTTACAATCAGAATAATTGCCAATTTTGAGGATATGTAAATTAGTAAACTAACATACTTTGCATACTTTCACTCTCTGATGTCATGTGGAATAATGTTTTGGGGTAACTCAACACTTAGGCAAAAAGTATTCACTGCTTAAAAGAAAGTGTTAATGTGTGGGGCTCATAGTTGCGCGTCTTGTAGTTATCTGTTTAAAGGCTTAGGAATTCTTGCAACAGCCGTGCAGTACATGTACTAAGTAATGAATGTGTTCTCAATAACATGGACCAGTTTAAAAACAGCAGTGACATTCATGATTATAATATCAGAAGAAAGAAAAACGTACACTATTCTCTACTTAACCGAACTTTGGCACAGAAAGGAGTAAAAGATGCAGCTTTACAACTTTTTGATAAATCACCATATGAAATAAAATGTCTGACAGACAGCAGTAATAGTTTCAAAAATAAATTGAAATCATATCTCCTTGACAACTCCTTCTATACCATAGATGAATTCTTGAATAGGAATAAATAAATCAATAGGTATAATATATGCATTTTGTGGCATTTAAGGGAATGGGGTAGGTAATAAAAATAAAAGCTCTTGATTCATGTGTGCATTTCTTATGCACTTGACACATTCCACAACATAATGGTTACCATGAGACTGATCAATGGAACATGTATCTAAGTAACTAACTAATTCCATTGCAGATGCATTCATGTTTGTACAACTAGAAGCTGTTATCGAGTATATGTGGAAATAAATATCTTGTTTTCTCTGTTTCCCACATACCTGGTGACTCCGACCACTATGACAAATGCAAGTTTCACAACATTGACGCTTGTAAATTCCCTGCCAGTTGTGGTGTGATTGTTCTCACACGAGAATGAATGATTCACCAGTCACAAGTGAACCGGCAGCCAGCAATGCAACTAACAGCGTGACTACACAATCCCCACCATTCTGGTAATATAATCCTCTATTATGGTTTGCCCAGCTATAAAGTCAGTTCGTCCTCGCACATATATCGGCAGACGAGACTAAATATACGCAATGTGGCTGCAACGCTCACGGAGGATCTAGCAGCGGAACTCCAGGGTACTCTAACCATGCTACTGGATACCGAACGGTGTGCATCGATTAAAAACGCATTGATCACAAGCTTGTTGCAGCGAGAAGCAAAACGGCCAAAGAAGCTTTTGTGCACTGAAAAGCTCAGATATCGCACTCTGTCACAACTTCTAAGATTGGCAAGTAATACTGTAAGTGATTAAGTGAGACAGAACATATGGTTGTCGTGATTGCCTGCAGACAAAATGGTTCAAATGGCTCTGCGCACTATGGGACTTAACTTCTGAGGTCATCAGTCCCCTAGAACTTAGAACTACTTAGACCTAACTAACCTAAGGACATCACACACGTCAATGCCCGAGGAAGGTTTCGAACCTGCGACCGTAGCGGTCACGTGGTTCCAGACTGTAGCGCCTAGAACCGCTCGGCCACTCCGGCCGGCGCCGGCAGACACCCAAAAAATCTTCACAGTGTGTGTGGGCGATTTAAAGACACTGACACAAGCGGCTTATAGGATAGTTGAAATGTATTCTGTGTCAAGTATCTCAGCATTTGCTCTGCGACGCGGCACTAGCTTTCATGCAATCGCAATTGGCACAACTGACCACACAAATATTACAAACAACGCACAACCGTCAACGCCCAAGCCACCGACAATCATGAGGTCGTAATCGATCGCCGTCTGCACAGAACCTATATTGATACCACTGGACGTTTGGTACTGATGTGCGAAAGTGTACGCCACGTTGCAAGTGGAAGCATGAATCACACAACGTTGCAGCAAAAACAACAACTTGTACTGCAAACAAGCACCGACTTTTTGTGACGAACCACAATATAAAATACCTGGTCGATGCAGCGGCTATGCAACTGCCTTTGGCTCACGCAGCCTACACCTGCCACAGCCTCTTAACAACTGCCTCTGTTTGCGACTCTCAGCGCCACTGCGCATTGTCGCCCTCCAAAGAACAACCACTTGCAGAAACTACACACCAGTACCCTCACAAAGGTTTCAGTCCATTTCTTTATGAAACATCACAAATTTCCTGACAAGATAAGATAAATTCCAGTTATTAATCAGTCTAATTCTACCCATTGTACTTTTATCACATCAGGCTGCAGCCATATTGGAATGCATGTTATTGTAAAATATTAAATACGGTACCTGTATATATAGGAATGAACTTTATAAATGAAAAAGAGGGCTAATAATTTAGTATGCCCATGTCATACAGGTCAGCTACTGCTTCTTTGCTTCAATTAATCTATCGTAATTTATTATTGAGTTATAATTTTTAACAAAAGAAATAACGAAATGAAACAATTTATAGCAAATAAGGAACAGTAAACAACTGTTACTAATCACAAAAACCACGACAAAACGAAATATGGAGACACGAGCATGGCTGCATATCGAGTGGAAATGAGCTTAGGGGTCATGTTATCAACAGTGAACGAATGACTTCAGATGTCAAAACTTTCTTCCCAAGAAACTTGGTGCCATGATGTGACATGATGAGATGGAATGGTCAGTGTGGGTGGTGCCATTTGAAATACATTGCAGGAAGTTTTGACGGGACATGACATGATGTGACAGACATTGTGAATGGCCTTTACACGTTCCATATTGTGGCAGTTTTAAGCTGTATTGATATAGTTGCTCTTTGGTTTACATTTCTGTTAGTTATTCCATGCATTTGTGGTAGTCACAAGAAGAACACCTGTGAATGCACAGTGAAACGCAGTATTATTCTGTGGTGACGAGCACATGGACAATCTGTTTTATTCTTTGATTTTTATTAATATTCCTTGTATTGCCTTAAATGTTTCAGCTGATTGGTGTTCGAGCTTAAGGAAATAAAAAGTTATTGCCTGACTACTTCATTGTATCTCTATAGCAAACAAAGACAACCTGTAGTTCGCTAAAGTGCTGACCATGTATATCAAATTTGGAGTCCGAGAAATTGCACAAACTGCACCTAAAGACTGTTTGCCAACGCATTGATCCATATGGCATTTTGGTCAATGAATCAAAGTATTTAGTTCAACAATATCAGATGCCAGTCTTGGGATACTCAATGACAGCAGTCGGCATCAGCCCAGTGCAAGATAAACTTGTCATTATCAAAGAGACGGCTCGCCCTGTTGATTATCACTAACTATGCTGGTTCCTTGGACAAGTTAATTTCCATAGACGACATCTGCCTAATGCTGAGGCCATCCAGGTACCTTTGACATCAGCACTAGCCAGCAAGGGTGCAGTGGGCAAATGACCTTTGCAGTTGATACCAGAGATGTTGATGGCATTCGAGAAGACCAAGGCATGTCTATGTCAGACAGTCTTGTTGGCACACCCAGTTCCTCAGGAGAGACTGGCAAATTGTACTGAATGCTAGCCAGCAGGCCATTGGCGCAGCTACACACCAGCATGTTGAAGGCCACTGGCAGCCCCTGGGCTACTTCTCCCATAAGCTTACATCGTCACAAGTTAAATGGAGCGCTTACGTTAGGGAATTGTTGGCAATTTATGAAACTGTCAGACATTTCCAGCCACAAATGGAAAACTCGCCATTCGTGGTTGTCACAAACCAAAAGCTACTTACTTTCGCCTTCTTTGATAATAAGGATGGCTGTTCACTACTACAATTTAGACAACTTCAATTCATCGACCAATTCACG
The DNA here is from genome assembly GCF_021461385.2 of Schistocerca piceifrons. Lineage (NCBI taxonomy): Eukaryota > Metazoa > Arthropoda > Insecta > Orthoptera > Acrididae > Schistocerca > Schistocerca piceifrons. The sequence goes on along the minus strand of NC_060145.1, from coordinate 260,200,857 downwards.
ACAGACCTGCAGCATATAAAAGGAGATGAGAACGTCATTGACCAATAAAACCCCTTGGTGAACGTTTGCGAGTTTGCTGCGATGTATCACAGGGAAAACCTAGACCTTTTGCACCTAAGAAGTTGCGACAGGAATTATTTGGCAGCATACATGGACTGGCTCATCTGGGAATAAATGCCAGCATCACACTGATGATGGACAGATTCATGTGGCCCAATATAAAGAAGGATTGCCGTAGTTGGGCAAAAACGTGCTTAGATTGTCAGAGGGCCAAGGTTAGACTGCTCGTGCACAAAGTGGTAGGAGACTTCCCACTTATGACACAATGTTTCACATATGTGCACCTGGATATCGTGGAACCTCTATTGCCATTGGAAGGATACTGTTACCTCCTCACTGCAGTGGACCGCTTCACCAATTGGACAGAGGCGAGTGCATTATGGGACATTTCTGCGGATACTTCTTTCGTCATGGATTGCACATTTCAGCTGCACTTTACATGTCACTGCAGACCAGGGGCGTCAATTCGAATCGACTTTTTCTCGGAATTGGCCAACCTCTGCAGTTTCCACCATCAACATACCATGGCTTATCACCCATCAAGTAATGGTATGGTGGAACACTGGCATAGAAGGTTGAAAGTCTCGTTAATGTGCCACAAACAGTCTTAGTCGTCAGCTTTGCCACTGCTTTTGTTACGCCTTCGCACAGTATTAAAAGCGGATTTAGGAACATACACTGCAGGATTGGGTTATGGTGAACCCTTAAGACTACCACAGAATTCTTCACTGATCAAACCTGGACACGACAGACCGAATTGCCTTATGTAGTGCAAACTGTGCACGAGCATATGGCCAGATTTCGCCCATTCGCTGTTTCGAGACATGGGGCGGTAACTATGTTCGTACACAAAGATCTACAGTCATGTACACACGTGATGTTATGGACAGATGCTATAAAGTCACTGCTGCAGCCCCCATATTCTGGGCCCTACATGGTTCTCTCCCAGGACGAACATACCATGCATACAGATAAAAATGGGAAGACCCTGATAGTATCGTTGGAAAGGGTTAAACCTGCGCATATATTTCCGACCGAAGAGGATGTACACGCTGAACACGCAGTGTCACCTTCCACACTACAGGACACGCATGACGCTGTCTCGGGGCCACAAGAAGAAGTAGTACCGTCACTGACAATTCTGGAGGCTGAAGAAGTTCAAGCAATGCCTTCCGTAGACACGAAAGCTGGACGTCGTGTGAAATATAAATATCCCTAATTCCTGGAGCTCCGCTCTACCGGGGCTGTGTTGGAGTCGCCAGAAGAACATCTTTGAATACACAATGAAACGCAGCATTATCCTCTGGTGACAAGCGCACGGACAATCTGCTTTACTCTTTGATTTTTATTACTATTTTTGCATTGTATTTTTCAGTTGATTGTTCTTCAAGCTTAAGGAAATAAAAAGTTATTGCCTGACTACTTCGTTGTATCTTTTTAGCAGACGGATATAAGCTGTAGTTGGCTAAACATGCATGTTTTAGCAACTGTAATCTGTTGTCGAACACATGTGAGAATAAGTATCTTGTTTTCCCCGTTACCCACAACAGCAACTGGCACCGCCGGTATTAATAGCACCGATAATAAATGCATGAGTTGCTGACCAAGGATCCTAATTATCTTAGTGTACATAAATCTTTGACTTCCACATTGAGGGAAGATTCATCTCTTTATTAGGTTCTGAGGGCATTTTGAACATTGAGTGTAGCCCGCCGGTAGTAAGTCTTGTTAGAACTTAGAAATTAGCTTACCTAAATAAAATGGGTGATGAACTTCCATATCGTGCTGAATATGCCAAAAGTGGTCGTGCGTCCTGCAAGGGATGCAAATCACCGATAGCAAAAGATACACTGCGGCTTGCCGTAATGGTGCAGGTAAGGAGTTGCAATGCGGTGTAAGGTAACTATTTCGCGCCATCAAATTAATCGCAAATTTTAATTTTCTGCGGTTTGACAAGACCTATTCTAGCCTTGCCCGTAAAGTATAAGCAATTTTGATAGATCTTAAAAGTGTTTGGATGGCGTGTACGTCTCACAAATGCTGGTTGATAACACTCAAAACGACTCATTAATGGCAATTGCTGTATACAGTAGCGAGTGTAAATAGACTCAGCGTAAGACATATGACGTATAATTTATACTTTTAGAATCGATCTAGTGATAAGATAGTACCAGCAGACTATGCTTAACAGAGACTGTCGAATTTATGCTGGCTTTCTTGATTTACCCGTGTTTCATAACGCAGGTAAGACTTCCACATTTTTTGTGCGTAATGCTACCTGCCCTCGAAGTTACGTTGATTTTAGGTAACCTACAGCAGAAAAAAAAGAGCCAGGCCGGAAATTCGGGCTATCAGTAAAGCAGTTGCGTTGTTTTCAAGGGAAGCATTTGATAGCCAATTGCGATTTGTGGCTTTGTCATTGAAAATTAACTGAATGACAATAATTGGCATCGTAAAACGGATTCTTTTACAATTGTGCCCATAGTAATCCAGTTTCATTAGTACATATAGAAAGTAAATAGATTTATAGCTGACCATGGAAGTGTTGCATATGCCTGCCTTCCATAACCATTATCATTAACGATGTCGATTTATGGCACATAAATAGATAGCCGTCTAAACTCCATTGCTTTTTTGCCCTACCGGGATTTCTTTTTCATTATTATTCTTATACTTTTTTTTACTTATTTTGGTCTCATTGTAAGCCCTCTTAGGTTACCCTAAGTCTCATTTTTTATGTTCTCATGGGCCCTGAACCATTTATTTTTATTTAGATTGTTGATAGGGTAAATCCAACTATTATTGCATGTGCTAAGCTTCATTTTAAAGTTTCTACAGGCTAGTGTTATTATATATGTAGAGCAAGTGCCACATTTCTGAAGTAACGTTAGGTGCTTTCAGTATCTTCTTCTCATGTGTGCAGTGAAACTAGCATTATTGATGTTAGTAAGAGTAGGCCCTATTCCATTATGGTGGATTTTGTTTTAGAATTTCGAACTGTGGATAGTGACAACTATTTTGTTGGTTGGAAATTTGCCACACAAGTTATGAGCGAATGAAATTCTTGGACAGACTGTAATCAAGTTATTGCAGTTTGTGGGGTGAATAATTTCATTACTAGACTTAAAGGAAAAAGGACCCTTTTTAACAATCATAACAGGGCAAAATCATGTGCAAAGAAGTAAACAATTGTATTTTAGTTGCAGGTGGTAAAGATGTATGAACACACACAAATAAGATTTTGTCCTCTTGCAAACAGATATCACAATATCAATGAATAATACAGAAGTGCCGCTATAATGTCTCACTCCAAAAATAAATTGTAACTAATGGGACAACCAAGGAATATTGGGGGTTTAGAGCTGGACAAGCTAAATATACGACAATAAAAAAAAACACTGCACCACCCCAAAACAAACAATATCCAAAAAATTTCAAAAACAGCATTCCACTACACCAACAAAACCACACGAATCGGACATTTCTCTTGACCTGTATAGCTCAACCCACAGCTATCAATACCAAAAGACTAACACCTACAACTCCAGAAAGTGGAACCAAATCCCCAACAATTCAAAAACCCAAATACCCCATATTGACTACATCAGTTAAAACCCAACTGACGCGTTATAAATATACAACACAAAAAACATCACAGTTTCTATGTAATAAAACCAAAACAAAACTTACTTGCCTTCAAAAGACTCCGGCAATACCGCCTATGTTGGCCACCTCATGCACGCCGACAGTGCTAGATATATATATGTCCTTGGTCTGAGCCACAGGAACTCTCGTTATTCTCATGTTGTTGCCACAGACGTGACCCTGAAGGTTTTCAGCGATAAGACACAACATTTGCAGAAACTGTGTGACAGACACCGTATTACCACCCGGATCTCAGAACGTAATGATACACACGTGAACTTTACCGTTGGATCCTTACCTTTGTTTGTAATTGTGGTGCTTCTGTTGTGTTATGACCTTAGAGTGTAGTTAGCTCTTGATCCTCCTAATGGTTTGTCTGTAAGTGATCACTACAGTGGCTGGAGTTCTTTTGTGTGTTACTATATAATCTGTTTCTTTTTCAAGTTTTACCTATTATATATTTTGCAGTCACCAGTGTTTGATGGGAAGCAACCAAACTGGTACCATTTTGCTTGCTTCTTTGTGAAGCAGAGACCAAAATCAATTGGTGACATAGCACACATTGACTCTTTGAGGTGGGAAGATCAAGAAAAAATTAAGCAAAAAATTGGTAAGTGCTAAAAGCTATCCATAGAGTATTGTATTCATTGTTTTTTACTGTGTGTGCATGATAATAGTGTAAGTCAGGTCTTACACAACCTTTATGAAGCAGTTGTTTCAAGGGATGCCTTTATCAGCTGTTGTAGTTATATTTTTATCGTTTTGCTAAAGTTTTTGACTGCAAAATCCACTTGTAAATTTAAAAGCCAACACCATGGAATAAAATGAGTTCACGTGTGCACATTCAGTCAGCTGAAGTTTGCAATATGGCTGTGTTGCGATAAATCGTAGGAAAATTGATTGTTTACAGGGGGCGTCTTGGAGTATGCAGTGGCAGTCTTTAGTGTGGGATGTTTGTTTCTGTATTGTTTATGAGTATGTTAATAATTCACTGGGCTTCTTGACTACTGTTTGTGAGAATATTTGAAGAGTTTGCGGCAGTTCCTTAGTTATTTTTATGTTTGCAGTTATGGGCAATAGATTCTTTTTCTGTTTTGGAATTATTGAGTGTGGTTAGAGATATTATTTTATGTTTTCTATTATGGATATGACAAAATTCAATGGAAGCATCAGATTCCACCCTCTGCTTTGACCCTTGCATAATGTTGTGTGTGATGTCACTACGGCACAGTGTTTTTGAGTTGGTTGTGTTTGTAGGTGTCGTGTTGTACTTAGTTTCCTCTGTTGGTGTATCTGGATGTGCGGAGTTAAACATGTGGTATTGCGTTCATTTGAGTTTTGGTTGTTGTGCTAATGTGGTTTTGAGTTTAGGTAGTTAGTGTGGTGACATGGGTTGTGGAAGTGTTTTCGGTGGTTTACTAAGCTGTCTTTTTTTTCCCCCTGGAATGGAATGCAACTTATTGCTTTATAGTTAGGAATGGGTATGACAGTGAAGATGTTTTTGTTTTTGGTGTGTGACTGTATGGGGGAGGGGGGGGGGGCAGCACTGGCCAACCTAGGTGGTATTGCCAGAGGCTTTTGTTGGTATGTAATTTTTCGTTTGGTTGTGTTCTATAGTAATTGTGGTGTTTTGTTGTGTATTTATGGTAGATTGGTTGTGTTAATATAAGGTTTTTGAGTTATTGGGGTTTTGGTTCCACTTTTTGGGATTGTATATGTTTGTTTTTTTGGTATCGCTAGTTGCAGTTGAGCGATATAGGTCAATGGAAATGTCAGATTCATGTAGTTTTGTTGGTTTATCAGAATGTTGCAATTTAAGTTTTTTATATTATTTTTTTGAGACAATGCATTGTTTTCTGTTATTCTATATTTAGCTTGTCCCTGCTGTAAACCCCAACTTTTCTGTGGTTGTCTGTATAGTTTAATTTTCTTTTTGGAGTGAGATGTTATTGTGTAATTTTTATTTTTGTTTGTGTTTGTTGGCAAGTGTATATAGTGACATCATTGTCGTCATATTGTATATGCTGGCATTAGCCGTTTCCAGCATATTTATGTCATCGGTCAAAGCACACAGGTGGAATCAGGCACTTATGCCATAGTTCCCTGCACGTGACAGTGAGTACAGCATGTTGACCACGATCGAATTCCTAGTTATTCAGTTTAATTGTTAGTGTGAGAACTACTACATTCGTGGACAGGATAGGAGATTGATCAGGGATCCTGACTTGAAAAGGCTGTGGTGGCCATTGAAGAGAGTGTGTTAACAACGTACTTCTGCTGTCACTAGATTTATTTGGTGTCTGAATTTGGTTTGTAAATATTTTATGGCTTTTTATCGTATGTATGGCATATGCGTTTATGTACATAATTGTGGGTTTCTTGGGGCATAATTGCTCGCAGGATACCACCCCTCTTTCACCCATGACATAGTTGCACTGTGCTGCTGCATGTTGTGTGATGTCATCGAGCCGTGTTGTTTTGGATGGAAGTGAAATGTTGTAGAGGGCGCAGTGTATGAAGAGATCGTGTGCTCTAGCAGTTTGTGTTGTTGGTATACTTGTCTGGGGCTGCGCTAAGTGGGTTAACTGGAGAGTGGGATACCAGCTTTGTAGTTTTGGGGGGGGGGGCAGTTATTGGTATCCAGATCTAGTGGGTGAGCAGTATAGGTTCACTAGAGTTTGGGATACCGTGATCATATCGTATGTTTGTATGATTTTGTTGGGTTTTATTTTTTGCAGAGGGTTGCTTCATGGTGTTTTTATTGTTCTCAGTTTATCCCCACCCAAAATCCCATTTTCCATCGTTGCTCCACTAATTGCATCGGGCTTAGCACCTGAATTGATTTGTGTGTTGTTCGTATTTGTGCAAGTATTATGATAGATTTTTTGGTGGTCATATTAGATAGGCTACACTCGAAATGAGTTTTCGGCACAGTGATGTCATTGGTCAAAGCGGACAGTTGATATCCCAGTCTCCAGTAATCCATTGTATAAGCGTATCTGCCATTTTGATGTCGCAAGTCAAAGCTGACAGCTCATACCACAATCTTTGGTGTTGCTGTTTTCATATCAGTGTTGTATTATTTCATGTAGTTCAACAAAGATTGTACATGACAAATAAACTCAATTATCTGTCACATAATGCAGTACATTATGTTGTTGACTGAACTGTAGTCTGATTAAAATTGTTTGCTAACTGACGTTTCAAACGTTGTAACTTAATTCCTTAAATCGAAGTTCTCAGCATCACCAGCAAATTGGGGTTCACCATTGCCAGTGTAACACAGCGACACGTCAGTTCGCTTAGTTTTCAAACAGTCTGGTTTACACTCATTGATAGTTGTCACACACTATCCGGCAACTCATTTAATTGCTCAAACTTCCTGGCAGATTAAAACTGTGTGCCGGACCGAGACTCGAACTCGGGACCTTTGCCTTTCGCGGGCAAGTGCTCTACCGACTGAGCTACCCAAGAACGACTCACGCCCCATCCTCACAGCGTTACTTCTGCCAGTACCTCGCCTCTTACCTTCCAAACTTTACAGAAGCTCTCCTGCGAACCTTGCAGAACTAGCACTCCTGAAAGAAAGGATATTGCAGAGACATGGCTTAGCCACAGCCTGGGGGATGTTTCCAGCGGAGTGCGCGCTGCAGAGTGAAATTCTCATTCCATTTAATTGCTGCTGGCGATAAGTGCCAGTCTTGTTGTTGTTGTTGTTGTTGTTGTTGTTGTTGTTGTTGTTGTTGTTGTCTTCAGTCCTGAGACTGGTTTGACGCAGCTCTCCATGCTACTCTATCCTGTGCAAGCTTCATCATCTCCCAGTACTTACTGCAACCTACATCCTTCTAAATCTGCTTAGTGTATTCATCTCTTGGTCTCCCTCTACGATTTTTACCCTACATGCTGCCCTCCAACGCTGAATTTGTGATCCCTTGATGCCTCAGAACATGTCCTACCAACCGGTCCCTTCCTCTTGTCAAGCTGCGCCACAAACGTCTCCTCTCCCCAATTCTATTCAATACCTCGTCATTAGTTATGTGGTCTACCCATCTAATCTTCAGCATTCTTCTGTAGCACCACATTTCAAAAGCTGCTATTCACTTTTTGTCCAAACTATTTATTGTCCATGTTTCACTTCCATACATGGCTACACTCCTTACAAATACTTTCAGAAACGACTTCCTGACACTTAAATCTATACTCGATGTTAACAAATTTCTCTTCTTCAGAAACACTTTCCTTGCCATCGCCAGTCTACATTTTATATCCTCTCTACTTCGGCCATCATCAGTTATTTTGCTCCCCAAATATCAAAATTCCTTTACTACTTTAAGCGTCTCATTTCCTAATCTAATTCCCTCAGCATCACCCGACTTAATTCGACTACATTTCATTATCCTGGTTTTGCTTTTGTTGATGTTCATCTTATACCCTCCTTTCAAGACACTATCCATTCCATTCAACTGCTCTTCCAAGTCCTTTGCTGTCTCTGACAGAATTACGATGCCATCGGCGAACCTCAAAGTTTGTATTTCTTCTCCATGGATTTTAATACTACTCCGAATTTTTCTTTTGTTTCCTTTACTGCTTGCTCAATATACAGATTGAATAACATCGGGGAGAGACTACAACCCTGTCTCACTCCCTTCCCAACCACTGCTACCCTTTCATGCCCCTCGACTCTTATAACTGCCATCTGCTTTCTGTACAAATTGTAAATAGCCTTTCGCTCCCTGTCTTTTACCCTTTTACCCCTGCCACCTTTGGACTTTGAAAGAGATTATTCCAGTCAATATTGTTAAAAGCTTTCTCTAAGTCTACAAATGCTAGAAATGTAGGTTTGTATTCCCTTAATCTAGCTTCTAAGATAAGTCGTAGGGTCAATATTGCCTCACATGTTCCAACATTTCTGCTGAATCCAAACTGATCCTCGCCGAGGTCGGCTTCTACCAGTTTTTCCATTCGTCTGTATAGAATTCGCGCTAGTATTTTGCAGCTGTGACTGATTAAACTGATAGTTCGGTAATTTTCACATCTGTCAACACCTGCTTTCTTTGAGATTGGAATTATTATATTCTTCTTGAAGTCTGAGGATATTTCGCCTCTCATACGTCTTGCTCACCAGGCGGTACAGGTTTGTGAGGAATGGCTCTCCGAAGCACGTCGGTAGTTCTAATGGCCTTGTTTCGACTAAGGTCTTTCAGTGCTCTGTCAAACTCTTCACACCAGTATCATATCTCCCATTTCATCTTCATCTACATCCTCTTCCATTTCCATAATATTGTCCTCAAGTACATCGCCCTTGTATAGACCCTCTATACACTCCTTCCACCTTTCTGCTTTCCCTTCTTTGCTTGGAACTGGGTTTCCATCTGAGCTCTTGATATTCATACAAGTGGCTCTCATTTCTCCAAAGGTCTCTTTAATTTTCCTGTAGGCAGTATCTATCTTAACCCTAGTGAGATAAGCCTCAATATCCTTACATTTATCCTGTAGCGATCCCCGCTTAGCCATTTTGCACTTCCTGTCGATATCATTTTTGAGACTTTTGTATTCGTTTTTGCCTGCTTCATTTACCGTGTTTTTATATTTTCTCCTTTCATCAATTAAATTCAGAATTTCTTCTGTTACCCAAGGTTTTCTACTAGCCCTCGTCTTTTTACCTACTTGATCCTCTGCTGCCTTCACTACTTCATTCCTCATAGCTACCCATTCTTCTTCTACTGTAATTCTTTCTCCCAATCCTGACAATTGTTCCCTTATGCTCTCCCTGAAACTCTGTACAACATCTGATTTAGTCAGTTTATCCTGGTCCCATCTCCTTAAATTCCCACCTTTTTGCAGTTTCTTCTGTTTTATCTACAGTTCATAACCAATAGATTGTGGTCAGTCCACATCTGCCCTTGGAAATGTCTTACAATTTAAATGATTAAGTTATGCTCTGTGCAAAATTCTACCAGAAGGCTTCCTCTTTCATTTCTCTCCCCCAATCCATATTCACCCACTATGTTTCCTTCACTCCCTTTTCCTACTCTCGAATTCCAGTCATCCATGATTATTAAATTTTCGTCTCCCTTCACTGCCTGAATAATTTCTTTTATCTCATCATACATTTCTTCGTTATCTGCGGAGCTAGTTGGCGTATAAGCTTGTACTACTACAGTAGGCGTGGGCTTTGTGTCTATCTTGGCCACAATAATGCATTCACTATGCTGTTTGTAGTAGCTTACCCACACTTTTATTTCTTTATTCATTATTAAACCTACTCCTGCCTTACCCCTCTTTGATTTTGTATTTATAACCCTGTATTCACCTGACCAAAAGTCTTGTTCCTCCTGCCACCAAACTTCACTAATTCCCACTATATGTAACTTTAACCTATCCATTTCCCTTTTTAAGTTTTCTCACCTACCTGCCCGATTAAGGGATCTGACATTCCACGCTCCGATCCGTAGAACGCCAGTTTTCTTTCTCCTGATAATGACGTCCTCCTGAGTAGTCCCCGTCCAGAGATCCGAATGAGGGACTATTTTACCTCCGGAATATTTTACCCAAGAGGACGCCATCATCATTTAACCATACAGTAAAGCTGCATGCCCTTGGGAAAAATTACGGATGTAGTTTCCCCTTGCTTTCAGCCGTTCGCAGTACCAGCAAAGCAAGGCCGTTTTGGTTAGTGTTGCAAGGCCAGATCAGTCAATCATTCAGACTCTTGCCCCTGCAACTACCGAAAAGGCTGCTGTCCCTCTTCAGGAACCACAGGTTTGTCTGGCCTCTCAACAGATACCCCTCCGTTGTGGTTGCACCTACGGTACAGCCATCTGTATCACTGAGGCACGCAAGCCTCCCCACCAACGGCAAGGTCCATGGTTCATGGGGGTAGGTTCATGCCAGTCCTGAGGATTCATACTTGTTCTCATTAGTGCTTTCTGTTACTGTGCCACCCCGTCTATAATAAATTGCTGCATTATGGTGTGGAATATCGTACTTATTTCCACTTTTGGCAACTTTCCCTAAAACCAATTCAGAATCTTAAGGCAAATATCTTTTACGTTTAGGAATGCCATGCCTTATGTAAATTTTTCTGTCTTTTCTCATAAAGAAAAATGTCGGTGTGGCAAAGGAAAAAATTATAGTTATCTGTTTTTGTTTCAAGAAAATTGTTTAAAAGTTTGTATTACATAGGTTTTTAACGAACTTACAAGTCGCCATTCGTGTTCCGAAATATTCAAAATACTCCATAACTCCAGGTGTAGCTGCTCCCCCCACCCCCTTACCCGACAAACTATTAAATGGGTGCCCTTGGTGTACAATATTTTTTAATGCATGCTCATAACAGTTCCCATTTTTGTTGGATTGCCATCATTTATGTGTGACAGATTGGTGACACTTTCCTCTTTGTTTTATCTCTCGTTATGAAACTGAGCATAAATTTTCACCCTTTGTAATTGTTCTCGGCAGATGTGTGTTCAGCAAACTACAAATGCTGAGTTATTCTTGTGTGGTTAATTTAATATCAAAAGACTGGATGTTTCAGTATGTAGGCTAGACTCCTGGGCGGTCTTGGAGGCAGGTGCTGATCCAGTTGCACTAGTGCACTGCAATGGTATAAATGTTACTGTGATTCCACTTCTTCTGTAGCAGCTGTGGTTGAGTGGTCAGATCAAGTTTCTGCCTTAATTTCTTGAGCCAGCAGAGGATACATTGTCGATCTAGAATAATTGCCAAACGTTGATGCTTGTAGTACTGATTTGCATTCCGATGTGGTTTTTGCCCCAACCTCGCCCAGTGTATCCCTCTTTCCTTTGTAAGGAAGGAACTAATAATTCTGAAATTTAGGAGAGTTTTAGTATTTTTGTATTTCAGCATGTAACAGTCTCCTTCACCTTCATCGACCTCAGATTCTCTGTTCTTGAAGTCTCCTATCTTGATTGCTGGACTATGCTGAAAATTGGCTTTAGAAAAGACAGTGGAAATAATGTATACTACACTGTTGCTGAATTTAAGTAGGTTTCCCCACTTTTATTAGTACTATAAATGCCATCTTATCTTAGAAGAAAGATTAAGAAAAGGCAAACCTACGTTTCTAGCATTTGTAGACTTAGAGAAAGCTTTTGACAACGTTAACTGGAATACTCTCTTTCAAATTCTGAAGGTGGCAGGGGTGAAATACAGGGAGCGAAAGGCTATTTACAATTTGTACAGAAACCAGATGGCAGTTATAAGAGTCAAGGGACATGAAAGGGAAGCAGTGGTTGGGAAGGGAGTAAGACAGGGTTGTAGCCTCTCCCCAATGTTGTTCAATCTGTATATTGAGCAAGCAGTAAAGCAAACAAAAGAAAAATTCGGAGTAGGTATTAAAATTCATGGAGAAGTAGTAAAAACTTTGAGGTTCGCCGATGACATTGTAATTCTGTCAGAGACAGCAAAGGACTTGGAAGAGCAGTTGAACGGAATGGACAGTGTCTTGAAAGGAGGATATAAGATGAACATCAACAAAAGCAAAACCAGGATAATGGAATGTAGTCAAATTAAATCGGGTGATGCTGAGGGAATTAGATTAGGAAATGAGACACTTTAAAGTAGTAAAGGAGTTTTACTATTTGGGGAGCAAAATAACTGATGATGGTCGAAGTAGAGAGGATATAAAATGTAGACTGGCAATGGCAAGGAAAGTGTTTCTGAAGAAGAGAAATTTGTTAACATCGAGTATAGATTTGTCAGGAAGTCGTTTCTGAAAGTATTTGTATGGAGTGTAGCCATGTATGGAAGTGAAACATGGACGATAACCAGTTTGGACAAGAAGAGAATGGAAGCTTTCGAAATTTGGTGCTACAGAAGAATGCTGAAGATAAGGTGGTTAGATCATGTAACTAATGAGGAGGTATTGAATAGGATTGGGGAGAAGAGAAGTTTGTGGCACAACTTGACTAGAAGAAGGGATCGGTTGGTAGGACATGTTTTGAGGCATCAAGGGATCACAAATTTAGCATTGGAGGGCAGCGTGGAGGGTAAAAATCGTAGAGGGAGACCAAGAGATGAATACACTAAGCAGATTCAGAAGGATGTAGGTTGCAGTAGGTACTGGGAGATGAAGAAGCTTGCACAGGATAGAGTAGCATGGAGAGCTGCATCAAACCAGTCTCAGGACTGAAGACCACAACAACAACAACAACAACAACAACACAATAAATGCCATGATAGCCAGTTTTCAAAGTTTGCAATACACAATCTGTAAAGGCAGAGACACTCACACCTGCTCATCCATATGCATGTTCATAATAGAATAACCCAGTTATTGTGCTGTGACACACTATTCATTGAATGTAACAGTGATAAAATGAAAATTGCATTGCATGTGAAATAGTTCATTGAAATGTCGTACATCTAAACTGTTAAGCCTACGCATTGTATGTGTGTGGGCGCGCGCGTGTGGGGTTATCGGAACACACATTTGTGTGTATTTGATACTTATTAATGTTACTAGAGTTAATTACTCTCGTAGATATTGTTCTTGCCAACTTTCTACATTGTCTTAAGCGAACTGACAGATTTTAACGTCGTGTTACCTAGGCACAGTCTTAGTTTTGGGGAGTGTTAGGCCATTTAAGGACTAGTGTAAAGATATTCAGTTTCCCTCTGCAGCATTCTTTGTCTTGCGTCTTTTCTGTCTTGCATAATCCTCATTGAAAAATTTTGCTGTTCTTTGGTATTCTACCTTCCACATTGCCACTTCCATGGTCAAACTAATGGCTGTTTCCAGTATCCCCAACTTATTTTCCATATCTCCTTCCTTCCATGTGTTCTTTCTTGTTTCAGTAATCTCTTCTGATTTCTTCTTGTGTTCATGCTTTTCTTTAATTCAGAGATTTTCTACCTTGTTTCACTTTTCCCTACTCTTTCTTGCTGTATTTATGTTCCATCTGTATCTGACCCACACCAAGTAATGAGCTGTTTCTCTGTCTGCCTCTTGACAGCTAATAACCGATGCGTGCCATGCATATGTGATCACATGGTTTTCCTGGTTTCTTGTAACTGTCTGGCAGTTACCAAGTACACTTCTTTATATCTTTCCTGGGATGCCATGTGCTTATCATTGTCCTTTACTTACCATTGGTAAAGTCTATCACCCTTACTCCATTATCATTACTGACTAGATGCTGGGTTTCTTTTCCTACCAGCTGGTTATAATTGAAGTGCAGGTACTCATAGAGGTGCAGTGTGGGCTGTAATTAACATATGACAGCGGTAGCTGTTCTAATGTGGAACCAGTTTTCGCTGGAAAAAAATTACTTCCTATTTTCGTCACCAGGTAAAAAGCTGGTGTGGTCAGTGCAAGAAAGACTTACAGAAATGTTTCCATATGTAATGGATTAGGAATGGGACATTGGCAGAAAAGGTCAAACAAGTGAGAAAGGCATTAAGGTCGGGACACACATGTCAGGACCGTGTCCGTGCCGAGACACGTCCGAGTATCGGCAGTCACCCGGACTACGAAATACAACATTAAAACAAATGCAGCGGGCCCCACTTGACCGGACCGTGCACGGGGAACGTCAACGGGCCGGGCGGGATTCGCCGTGTTTAAATTTTCACGTGACGGACACGGCCTGACGGTGGGGTTGTATTGTGAGCTGTGCAACTGCGCAAAACTGTTCTGTGTACAAAACATGGATGTGGAACGACTAATAGAGGAAGTTCGTAAGTTTCCTGTTCTTTACGATCAGGGAAGTGAAAACTACAGGAATATCGAGTACAAAGACAGAGTTTGGAAGACAATTGCAACAGATCTACAAGCCAAAGGTAAGATAAAAACTATACAAGTTTTAATACCCGAAAGATATTTATTTACTTTTTATTTTACAAACAGATGTTTGGTTTATGTCATCGTTATATCGCCAAGGCGACATGTTCTTGCCATTCCACAGTCCCTTGTGGAGAGTTCAGGAATTTTTTGAGTTGTTCTCGTACAGCAAATGCAGCATCTGTTGATCTCCCACGAATCCGAGGTAGGTTTCAAAGATTTGATGAACTTCCGGATCCCTCAGCAGTTTCCGTTTGATCCATCCTCTGTTCGGGCACCCTATAACCTTCCATTTTTCGAATAAAGTTGTAGAGTACACACGCAGCCGTCACAATCATTGTAAGGTTATTAGGATCTCCCTGAAGGATTCTTCTAAATATTTAAAATTTCTGTTGCAATATACCGAATGCATTTTCGGATATTCTTCTTGCCCGACTCAAACGATAATTAAATATAGCCTTGTAATTTGTTAAGTTCCTGCCAGGATATGGTCGCATCAAGTATGTTTTGAGAGGGAAAGCTTCATCGCCTACAATTACCATTGGAAGTTCAACATCAGTTCCGGGTAAAGTTTCCCTCTTTGGGACGCTAAGCGTATTGTTTTCCAATGACTTTCCAAGATTTGAATTTACTAGAATGCCTCCATCAGAGTTTTTCCGTACGCTCCCACGTCTATTGCAATAAAATTATAACATGGGCCAACCAGAGCAAGAAGCACAATGGAATATGTTTTTTTGTAATTCCAATAGAGACTTCCTGAGTTGTTTGGAGCCTGTATTGTTACGTGCTTTCCATCTAAAGATCCAATGCAGTTTGGAAACTGCCATTTTGTCCAAAACTCCTCAGCTATAGCATGCCATTTTTCTTCATTCAGCACAGGCATCACCTCTTCTAACAATAAATCGATAACTGTTCTAGAGGTGTCATGGACGATAGCTGCAACTGTGGATTTTCCCAACCTGTAGCTGAAGGAAATAGTTTTAAAGGAATGTCCTGTAGCAAGGAACCTGAAAAAAATTGAATGTATAAGATGAGAAATACTGTATAATCTATAAAATATTTGCAGCATTTTAAACATTGTAATATAAATACGCGATTTAAAATATTTTTGCTACAGGTGGAATAGAGGAATGCAAAAAAAAATGGGCATCTGTTCGTGACCAACTAAGGAAGACCTTGCAGAAAAGGAAAACTGTTTCAGGACAAGCTGCTGTTCATCAACATAAATACAAGTATGAAGATCTCTTAACGTTCCTGCTACCTTACATGGTAGAACGAGAAACAGTTTCCAATGTTCCTTACACGCAAGACAATAATGAGCATAAACAAGAATCAAATACAGATTCCCAAGAGGAGCAGTCGATTGTTGAAAACGAAAAAGTGTCTACACAAGAAGACATTGCAATGAAGAATGGATCATTAAAACCCAGGATAGTGAAACAGAGAATTTGATAGAGCGCACTCAGCATTCCCAGACGCCCTCAGCTCATTCGTCCGTCACTTCAAAGAACACGTTTATGAAACCACCACTGAAACGAAAATTTCAGCGTGAGGTTAAACCACAAGAATCTGCATCAAGCCAGCTCATGGCTTACATTTTGGCAGAAAAAAAAGCTGAAGAACAGAGAGATATACAAAACCCAGTTGATGCTTTTTTAGCTGGTATAGCACCAGCCCTAAAATCATTGCATCCACTACTGTTTCATCAAGCTAAAAGTAGGATTTTTTCAATTGTACAAGACTTTGAACTGAAGCAACTCATGAATGACGTATCAGTCCATCAATTCACTCCATCATCCTCCAATTCCTCAGCAAAATCTGTTTCAACACCATATCCTTCACCTGTGGGAAACGAGTCAACAGAACCTACACAGCTGCTTTCGGACCTGCAAAGGGATTCACACAATTCGTATATAAATAACCAAAGCCATCATCCTCCAAGTTCCCCTGCATCCTCATCAGCTTCAGAAACTAATTCACTGAATAGTCCTCATTTGTTTTTCTTAGGGTAGTAGAAATTTAACTGTATTATTTACTAACTTATGTATTTATCTTTCAATTACTAAAGTAATAAAATAAAAATGCTGTCCTTAAAACTTCTTATTTATTTGTGTTCTGTGTACTTTTCTTTAACCTACCGTAAAAAAAAACAGCCAGTCGTTCTTTGGGTGAAACTGATACTCTCCAGAACGTGTCATTTTTTCTCAGCCTTGGTTCTAGTTTCTTTAAAAGTTCACAGAAGGTGTACTGCGTCATCCTAAAATATTCATAAACTTAGTCTCATCATCTACGAGGTGAGAAAATAGTGTTCGAAACTCTCCCTGTACTGGTTTTGTTTTCCAGGCACTGTGGATCCATAATTTTCTTCTTCTTGTTTGCCTTCGTTCGTTTTCCTCTTCGTCTAAAGCAAGTGCTATAAGTCCTAATTCACTATTATGAAAATTAGTGAACATGTTTTACAGCTTTCACAAACAGAAACACAGCTCACCGCGTCCGAGTCACTACAAGGAACAACAGAGACACGGACGTGCCCCGGTCATGTGTGGCCCCTGCAGGAACGGACCGGAGTACGGCCGTCACTCGTCCGACGCTCGCCCCTGACACGGCCCGGACGTGTGTGTCCCGACCTTTATACTGGTGTTAATATTAACTGCCACCTACCAAGGTTGTTCAATATGAGCACTGGAGAAGTCGATAAGATGCTGTGCAGCAACAGATTCACAGCTAGTGGCTAAAATTCAAACTTCTCTCTCTCTCTCTCTCTCTCTCTCTCTCTCTCTCTCTCTCTCTCTCTCCAAATGTTAATTGGTTTTGCATTAACAATATCTACCAAGTTTTGCTGCCGTATGATAATTACATGCCCACATTGGACTTCTGTGAGTAGCTGCACTTTAATTATAACCACAAAATTATGGTCTTGTGCATTTCTTGTTTACCAAGTTTTGCTTTCAGATCCCCAGGGATCAATTTTGCATCAAGCCTATGAACTTCGCATATTTTCTCTCCAGTTTGGAGTAAAAGGCATCCTTCTTCCCTCAATATGATTCCTCTGATTGGCATAGATGCACATCATTGTAACATTGAAAAATTTTCCCTAAATATCAAAGAATACAACATGTCACTTGACTGCTTTGAAGCTAATTATATTTACCTTCATTGAGCTGTGTATAAGAAAGTTGGTACCACGATGACCTGTATCCCAATGCAACCATTCACTATCCCTTACAAACAATATGGCAAAGGTATGGTGTCTTTTTTAGCCCTTTTTCCATGTGTGTGTTTTCCAGCTGTCTTCTCTTATGTCTATTGGGACTGACACTCGACTCTTAGCTGCACTTTTTTTCCTGTTTTTGTTATCCAAAAAACCGCCAGCGGCTTAGAATCGAGTGCAAAGTAAGCGGAAGTTCTGAAAAATGTTGGTAGGTGCTGCCACAACTAACTTCTGCCGTCGAATATATATGTAGCGACACACAGGCATGCTTTGCAGGCACAAAGATAAATACTGGCGCCAAAACCTCTGCATCAGCAAATAAATTTTAAAAAAAGGGTGGAAGACGAGCTTTTTTTTCTCCGCCCCGAGTGCATTTTCATACATTATCCAACGAAGTAAACACAAATTCCGTATTGTTCATCTTCGAATGTAGCAGCACTTCAATGTACTATGAAAATCCGTCTGGCAAGACTGCTTGCGATTTTTGTCAGTATGGCCAACTCTACGTTCTCAATTTTTTCCCACCTGTGAGAAGAGATGATTGCTAGTAGGAACTTTTATGAATTGTGAATCACATGCAGTATTCTCTTCACCATAAGAATAATAAGAATATAAACATTTTGCCATGTATTCTTTCATGTTTGCTGCTATCTCATTTAAATCCGGTCTGCCTAATAAACTACGAAACTAGACTGAGACAACAGCAAATGTGGAAGAATATACATATCATTATTCTTATCCCTAATAGTGATACAGTCAGAAATGAAGCGCAGCAACTGACTAGATTTTTAAATCTAGGATGACTGATTTCTGTGCAGAATGTAATGTACTAAAGAGGTATCTGCAGAGATTTTCAAACGGAGAAAAATTTTCGCTAAACTCTAGTCCAGAACATCTTCTATCATACGCAGTCTATTATTTTGTTCTTGTTGGTCATTATCAAAGAAAGCAGCAGTGTAACAACAAATAGCAGTCCCTTGCCATTGTTTCCCTTATGAGACAATTCCTCTCTCTCTCTCTCTCTCTCTCTCTCTATTTTTTTTAGCCATGGTAGCGCGCACAAAAGCAAGCCATGCCGCAAGCGGCGACGGGTGGTAAACACTCATTATCAGTATGCGACAAACAATGCATGACACAGTACAATAATTTATTTTCAGTTAAGAGTGACTTAAACACCTATAACAAAGAGAGCGGCACTTATCAGATCAAAGAAAAATAAGCAATCAATTCAAACCAGACGAAGCACGTGAAAAAGGAAGGGTACCCGTATAAATATGGACGGAGCGCCTGACGCATAACAGTGGCTACCTGGTAAAGCTTAACTGTAAAACTTCAGACTCGAACCAAACTACTGTAGCTGTATCGTCATTCATTCGACCTAAATTGTCTCATATTACAATGGCTCAACTTTGTTTCGATTTGGAGGTGCGGCCTAAAACTTTTCTCTCCCCTTGAATTTAGAGTCTCAAATTATTTCAGGTGCGGCCTGGATTCGGGAATTTTTTCTTTTTTCCTTGATTTCGAGTCTCATTTTTCAGGTCCGGCTTAGATTCGAGTAAATACAGTAGTCGTTTTTTACCTCCACTCTGTCTTCATGTTCTATAGTTTTGACTTGGGCGCTTATGACCCCAGTTGTTTTTTGCGCCCTAAAGCAAAACAAAACAAATCTCTCCTTTCCATCATATTTCTTGTAGTGCATTTCTTCTCTAATTTATTTCAGTTTGCAAGTCTCTTTAAGTGGCCGCACATTCCGGGTGGTCGTCGTATCCGTTTTATTTCTTGTTAATCTTTTTCTTGGCCTTTTAGTTGCCTTGTAATTTGTATCCTTCCAAGGCCAGTGTGCAGTATCTGCAATAATTCTGTTTTAAGAGGTGGGGTTTGTTAGCCCCACTCCCAAACTCCAGCCTGGAGGGACCAGCATTTTCTCTTGGAGCGTACAGCACTAAGTTGGTTAGCTTCCCTATACCTATAGAGTTCCTCCCCCTCTCATGCCCTAAGTCAGACACTATTTGTCAGGCTTCTCTGTTGAGCCCTGTTCGGCATGTGTGAGCCTGCTGGAAAGGAAAGCAAGACTAGTGGTGGAAGACTGTAGAGAGAAGAGGAAAAGTGCAGATAAATTAAAAGGGTGAAGAAAAGGCAGTAAAAAAGTAGGCAGATAAAGCATTTGGACGAAATGAGGGGTTATGATAAGATACGAAAGTTCTACGAAAGATCCAGAGAAATGAAGAGGATTCCAATGGATCTAGAATTGGAATCACATGATGACTCGTAGAAGAAACTCCCTGTATACTGAATTTTGTAAAAATCAAAAGGTGTAACATATAAGTGTCAATTGTTTTTAAACTGATCAAAAATTTGTTTGAATTGTATTACAAATGACACACAGTAAGCAAACTGGAAGCTGTAATTTAAAACTAAATAACATTTTCTTGTATTTCAGCTTCTGGTGGTGGAAGCGGTAGCAGTGCTAGTGCGAGTCCTGGTACAGCAAAGTCTGGCAAGGGCAAACCAAGCAAAAGGAAGTCTGCTGTTGGTGGAGAATTCAATGATTTTACTGTGGAGTATGCAAAGTCCAGTAGGGCCACATGTCGAGGTTGTGATACAAAGATTGATAAGGTAAGTAGTGAATATCTTTGGGTCATCTGAAACTGTTTTTCCAGAACCATAAGCAAAAAGAAAATTTAGTTTCCTGGGATTGTTGATTCGAATACATACAGCAACTTGCCAGCAAAAAAAACCACAAGCTACTCAATGTATTCACAGGGCAAGTTTACAGCACAAGTGGCCACTTGGGGCACCAAGTTGAAGGAGCACCAGAGCCCTTTGTGAATTCCCACCTGCGGATTTGGGGGTTAGAATAGGCCCGAGGTATTCCTTCCTGTTGTAAGAGGCGACTAAAAGGAGTCTCACATGTTTCAGCCTTTATGTGATGGTCCCCTGTAGGGTTTGACCTCCATTTTTCAAAATTTTCCCGAAGAGCAAGCCAATTGGGTAAGGGTGCCTTACATGGTGCATAGTGTCCATCATGTGCTGAGATCTCTTGCATCCTTCGTCAACGTGGATCTGCCCTTAAGCTCATTCTCCGGCTGTTGGGCGAGGTCACGCTCCAGGGTGCATTTTCCTCCATCCTCAGTGCAATATCATTTTCTGTGCTGTCGATGATAATGTACTTCTTAGCACGTTTGCACCTGATATCCAGCACTGTAGCCAATCTGTTGTGGTGGGGCTGCCATGTACCCTGTTGGTTTTAGCCCCCTAACCCCACAGGGATCGCTCTGCTGATGCCTGCTTCATTAACTACCCATGTTTGTCAAGGAGGAGATGCCCATCACCCTGGGGCATCGGGACTCCCTGCAATGGCCATCCTGCAAGGTGGCCTTTACTGCGGCTGGGTGGCTTCTCAGCCAGAGAAGTGTAAGTCTTCTTCGGCTCCTCTTGCCAGGAAGGGATCCCTTAGGTCACTCCCTTCCCAGGTTCCTACCAGTTTCAAAGCTGACACCTGCCAGTGGCTGAAGCAACCACAGGTAGCTGGTCATAGGGCTTCACGGTCCTTCTCAGTCCCTGAGACAGAATCAGTGAACCCCCCCCCCCCCCCCCCCCCCCCAGGGGGTCCACAACTCTTTTGTGAATACGTGCGTGGCGAGCACGGGGCCCCGAGCTATTGCAGCCTTCTTTCTCTCCAGGGCTGCATTTCCTTCCCCTTCCCCTCCTTTCCCCTCCTTGCTCCTTTCCCGTCGCCCTCTCCTATCCCTCTCTTGGTGTCCTTGCTTATGTTGGCCTCCGCTATCCTCCTGGTTCTGTTGGTTTTACAATCCGGCTTTGTTGTGTAATCATCTCCTCCTTTTGGCATTCCTTGGTCCCCCTCTGGGGTTTGACCTCCATTACAAAATTTCTCCTCCGTAGTGTGAGCCATTTGGGGAAGAGCACCTTACCTAGTGTCTCCTGACGTGCGCCCTCGTAGTACATTCCACCTTTTCTTTCACGTCGTTGTCTGATGCTAGGTTTCATAGTCAGCACGGTAGCCAGCCCGTGTGGTGGGGTCGCTATGTACCCTTTTGGTTGAGCCCCCTGAACACACAGGATCACACTTCTTATACCTGAGCTGTGACCACCTCATGCATGCCTTGGAGTGGTTGCTCGTCATCTTGGAGCATTGGAACTCCCGGCAATGGCCGCCGTGCCAGACGGCCCTTGCTGTGGCTGGGTGGCGCCCGTGAGGAGAGCCCCTGATCGGAGTGGGTGGTATCAGGGCGGACGCTATGCAGATGAAACGCATACGGGTCCAGAACTCTGGCCGTTCTTCTGCGGCCGTCTCTCTGCGTGGAACTGACTCTTCAAGTGCTTCTTCTCTTGCCCCTTCGGCCTTCCCTTCCATGGCTACCCCCTGGGAGGAGGGTCAGGCCCGTCGGCTCGGGGCGAAACCTTTCCCCCGTTATCTAGTTTGCACCAGGACTGATGGAGATACTTTCACCAATACCAAACCGTTATTCTTTGTGGAACACATTGAAGACAAGTTTGGCGAAGTGGACTCCCTGAGCAAGATGTGGTCGGGTTCGTTGCTGATAAAAACTGCTTCAGCTGCCCAATCTGCAGCCCTTCGTGCCTGTACCCATTTTGGCACAATTCCTGTGTCCATTACCGCCCACCAGTCTAAATATGGTGCAAGGTGTGATTTTTCACAGGGACCTCATCCTTCAAACTGATGAGGAACTTCGGGACAATCTCGGACGGCGGGGTTTTCACTTTGTTCGGCGTGTCCAGAAGGGTCCTAAAGACAATCGCATTGATACGGGTGCCTTTATCCTGGCCTTTGAAGGGGATACCCTCCCTGAGAAAGTTAAGATTATGGTTTATCGATGTGATGTGAAGCCGTACATCCCACCTCCTATGAGGTGTTTTTAAGTGCTTGCGTTTTGGACACGTCTTCCCGCTGTTCACAGGCCCCTCTCTGTGGTGACTGTGGACGTCCACTCCATGAGGGGAGTCCCTGTGTTCCCCCTCCTGTGTGTGTAAATTGTCATGGTAGTCATTCTCCACGTTCACCAGATTGCCCAGTATATAAGAAGGAAAAGAAGATACAGAAGTCCCTCGATCAATTAACCTACACAGAGGCCCGTAAGAAATATACACGTCTTCACCCTGTGTCCATGACATCTAGTTACGCCTTGGTTACATCTTCACCCCTTCCTCCCCCTTCCTTACCCCCATCCCGGACCCCTCTCCTCCCCCCCCCCCTCCCCTGCAGCTCCCACACCTTCCCCTCTGGGCGCTGCTCCCCCTCCCCAGCCGGAGAAGTGTCCCACTCATTCGGCGTCTGCCGGTCAAGGGCGCCTCTCCCAGGATGCCCCTTCCCGGCACCTTCCAGGCCAAAGGTCTGCTGCCGCGCGACGACCGCGAGAGCTGCCGTCTGTCGGCCCCCAGGTCACCCGGTCTTTTTCTGTTCCTGATCTAGCTGCAGCTGGCTCCTTTATGCCACACAGCCCTCCTCGATCTCAGCCTGAAAAGAAGAAGAAACTCAAGTCCCGGGACAAAGAGCCTCTGGTGTCACCAGAGGTCCCTTCCCCGACTTCACCACCGGATTCTGACCTGTCGTTCATGGATGTCGCCCCCTCCTTATCGGTGACGGGTGGGGATCCGGCAGTAGGACTGGCTTTAGCATGTTCAGCCCCCATTTAACTCATCGTTCTGTGGTTCTGCTATGGAATTGTAATGGATACTATCGTCACCTTCCGGAATTGAAATCCCTTCTTTCGTTTTACTCTGCAGCTTGTGTGGTTCTCCAGGAATCTCATTTTACTGATTCTCACTCACCGACCCTCCGTGGGTTCCGTGTTTTCTGTCGAAATCGGGTCGGTCCCCTGCGGTCTTCTGGTGGTGTTTGTACGTTGGTCCGTACAGACATTGCTAGCACGTGGATTCCTCTTCAAACTTCATTGGAAGCAGTTGCTGTTAGGGTCCACCTAGACTCTGCGGTCACAGTTTGCAATCTTTATCTCCCTCCTGACAGGACTCTTACACCTGCTGTCTTAACTGCCCTTCTTCAGCAACTTCCTCCTCCCTTCCTTCTCCTTGGGGATTTTAATGCTCATCATCCCTTGTGGGGCAGTGCCTTTCCAGCCAGACAAGTTCTTCTCATAGACCAGTTTATTGCCGACCATTTCCTGTTGATTATCTCGCTCCCTCCCCGATGGACCGGTTACCTCGTTGGTCTTTCCAACGTGCCGATTGGCCTCTATACACTGCACAGGTCGTGTTTTCTCCCTCTTTGTCGGGTTGTATTGATGACGTCTGACGCGATTGTTCGTGCTGCTAACCTTGCTGTCCCGCACTCATCTGGACCATTTCGTCGCTGGCAAGTCCCATGGTGGAGTACGGCCATTGCCATTGCCATCGCCATCGCCATCCGTGATCGCCGTCGAGCTTTGCAACACTTTAAGAGGCACCCATCCGTAGCCAGCCTTACTACCTTTAAACACCTCCGCACTAAAGCCTGTTATTTTATCAAACAGAGCAAGCGGATATGTTGGGAACGATTCGTTTCTTCCCTTCGTTCTACTGTCCCTCTGTCACTGGTATGGGCTACACTTCGCTCTCTCCAAGGTTGCCATCGACGGTCCACCCTCCCAGGTCTTCACCTCCCAGGTGGCCTTTGTGCGGACCCATTAGTTCTTCCAGAACATCTTGCGACCCATTTTGCAGTGGCCTCAGCATCAGCCTCCTATCCAGCTGCTTTCCTTCACCTGAAACAGTGGGCTGAAGCTTCCACCTTATGTTTTACCCCTTGTGAGTCAGAATCTTACAACGAACCTTTTACTGAATGGGAATTTCTTTCTGCACTTTCTTCTTCTCGTGATACAGCCCCCGGCCCAGATTCCATTCATAACCAACTGCTTCAACATCTCGGTGCTCCACAACGGCATCTTCTTCAGTTGTTTAACCGTATCTGGCTCCAGGGTGACTTCCCTTCTCAGTGGAGGGATAGCATCGTGGTTCCTGTCCTTAAGCCTGGTAAGAACCCCCTGTCTGTTGACAGCTATCGGCCAATTAGTTTGACCAATGTTGTTTGTAAGTTACTAGAACGGGTGGTAGCCCGTCGGCTCAATTGGATCCTCGAATCTCGGGATCTATTGTCCCCTTACCAGTGTGGATTTCGAGAGGGACGGTCTCCAATCGATCATTTACTTCGTTTGGAATCCGCAGTTCGGCAGGCTTTTTCCCAGCGCCGCCATTTGGTTGCAGTGTTTTTTGACCTTCGCAAGGCCTATGACACGGCCTGGCGCCATCACATCTTGCTTACCCTTCATCAGTGGGGTCTTCGGGGCCCACTCCAGATTTTTATCCGCCAGTTCCTGTTCCATCGGTCATTCAGAGTGCGAGTTGGTACTGTTTTTAGTTCTCCACGGACCCAGGAGACGGCCATCCCACAGGGTCCTGTCTTGAGTGTCCTTCTTTTCCTCATTGCTATCAATGGACTTGTGGCCTCTGGCGGTCCTTTGGTCGCCCTGCCCTGTATGTGGATGATTTCTGCATTTGGGTTAGTTCCTCTTCGATGGCATCTGCAGAGCGGCAGCTCCAGGGAGCTATACGGCGTGCCTCTGCATGGACCCTCTCCCATGGGTTCCAATTCTCTCCTCTAAAATCGCGGGTGGTCCACTTCTGTCGCCGTACTACGATCCACCCTGATCCAGAGCTCTATCTCGATGCCCACCGATTGCCTGTGGTCCCACAATTTCGTTTCCTGGGTCTTCTTTTTGACAACAAGCTCACTTGGCTGCCCCATATCAGACATCTGAAGGTAGGATGTTTCCGTAAACTCGATGTCCTTCGCTTCCTTGCCCACTCCTCTTGGGGTGCGGACCGTTCCCTCCTTCTCCGTCTTTATCGTGCTCTAGTTCTGTCTCGCTTGGACTATGGTTGTCAAGTTTATGGTTCAGCTGCTCCTTCCTCACTGCATGTGCTGGATCCAGTCCACCATCGTGGTATCCGTTTGGCCACCGGTGCCTTTCCTACTAGCCCTGTTGATAGTCTCCTGGTTGAAGCTGGGATCCCCCCCCCCCCCCCCCCCCCCCAACTGTTCGGCGGTCCCAGCTTCTGGTGTCTTATGCACTCACTATCCGTTCCTCTCCCACTCATCCTTCCTATTCTATCCTGTTCCCAGGCCATGGACGTCGTCCACCCGACTCCTGCCCTCGGGCGGGTTTACCGGTTGGGCTCCGCCTTGCGTCTCTTTGCCACGATTTTCAGCTTCCTTCTTTGTCCTGCCTTCCTCGCTCCCTCCCCTCCACCCCCCTTGGTTAGTTCCTTGGCCTCGAATTCGGATGGATCTCCGCCGAGGTCCAAAAGATTCCATCCACCCGGTGGTGTTCCGTTCCTTTTTCCGCCGAATTTTGTGGGAGTTTCGGGATGCTGTTGTTTTTTACACTGATGGCTCTAAATCTGCTGCTCATGTGGGGTATGCCTTCACGTCCTCTGTCGGAACGGAAAATCATCTGCTGCCACCTACATGTGGGGTGTTTACTGCAGAATTCATGGCAATTTCCCAGGCCCTTACCTTTATTAAACAGTCCCAACACAACAGCGTTTTGTTATGTATGGACTCGATGAGTGGCCTTCTTGCTATTGACCGGTGTTTTTTGCGCCATCCCTTGGTCTCTGCCATCCATGACCATCTCGCTGATATTCACTGTGCTGCTTGTTCCATTGACTTCCTTTGGGTCCCTGGCCCTGTGGGTATCCCGGGTAATGAGCTCGCTGATCGTTTGGCTGGGGGAGCAGTCACTTACCCCCAGTTTTCTGTAACCCCTCCTGCAGCAGATTTACAGCTTCACATCAAATCCCACTTCGCACAGTCATGGGCCAATTCTTGGGAGGCTACTCCCCTGTCTAATAAACTTCGTGCGATTAAGGTGACAGCAGGCCCGTGGCGTTCTTCCTTTCGCCTCTCCCGAAAGGACTCGACCACACTGTGTCGTCTCCGCATTGGCCATACCAGGCTGACCCATGGTTTTCTTTTGCGTGATGAGCCACCCCCACTTTGTGGTTGTGGAGTCTTCTAGTCGGTAGCCCACATTTTGGTTGAATGCCCCTTTCTTTTGGCTCTGCGTGCTAAGTACAGACTCCCCCGCACTTTACCTTTGATGTTGGCTGACGATTCCCGGATGGTCTCTCTGGTTCTCGGTTTCCTCCGGGAAAGTGGTTTTTATTCTCAGTTTTAAGGTTTTTAATCTCTCTCTGCTATTTGGGCAGGGCGGTGAGTGTTTGGGTGTCTCCCACTGTAAGCAGTGTTCGGAGATTCCCGATTCACCTCCCTGACCGAAATCCTCTTTTCTTCCCCTTTTAATCTGTTTTTACCCTTTTTTTAAGGCTTGGTTAGTCTCCTTTTCCCATAC
Organism: Schistocerca piceifrons; assembly: GCF_021461385.2. Lineage (NCBI taxonomy): Eukaryota > Metazoa > Arthropoda > Insecta > Orthoptera > Acrididae > Schistocerca > Schistocerca piceifrons. Next base: position 260,173,748 of record NC_060145.1, on the reverse strand, counting down.
GTACTTCCACATTCTAGCGGTTGCACCTTTTAAGTCACAGGTGGTCTTGCCTATGCTGCTTCAGCATAGCGTTGGGTTCGTTGTCTTGCCGACTTCCCTTATTTTGTTTTTTACCAATAACATGACTGCCCTTTTGAGTTTTTCCCTTTTTCCGTTTTATTGTCCTGAGTTTCCTGAGATGTCCCATTAGCGGAATGGAGCATATTTGAAACAAGGGACTGATGACCTTGCTGTTTGGTCCCTTAAACCTCAACCAACCAACCAGAATCAGTGAAGCCCTCCCAGCCAGGCGAACCTTAGGAACAGCAAGAGAAACTTAAAAAGAAAAAGACCCCTCAAGAACCAAGGCACTGCATTAACAACAACAACAACAACAACACTACCTACAAGCTCTGTGTCTGAGAATGAGGTTGAGATTCTGGCATCTGCTAAGGACCTAGATCCTGCTGGGCCCTCAAACACAATGGATGTAGATTGCACAGGTATTCATCAGGTGGCCCTGAGGTGTAGACTGCCTCATTGAGTGTCTCGTGACTTGCCAGTCTCATGATCACGTACCGTATTTACTCGAATCTAAGCCGCACTTTTTTTCCGATTTTTGTAATCCAAAAAACCGCCTGCGGCTTAGAATCGAGTGCAAAGCAAGCGGAAGTTCTGAAAAATGTTGGTAGGTGCCGCTAAAACTATAACTTCTGCTGTCGAATATATGTAGCGCTACACAGGTATGCTTTGTAGGCACAAAGATAAATACTTTCACCAAAACCTCTGCGTCAGTAAATAAATTAAAAAAAAAAGGTGGAAGACGAGCTATTTTTTTCTCCGCCCCGAGTTTCGACCACTGCATTTTCATACATTATCCAACGAAGTAAATACAAATTCCGTATTGTTCATCTTCGAATGTAGCAGAATTTCAATGTACTACGAAAATCCGACTGGCAAGACTGTTTAGGATGTTTGTCAATATGGCCAACTCTACGTTCTGAATTTTTTCCTACCAGTGAGAAGAGTTGGTTGCTAATAGGAACCTGATGGAATGTGAATCACATGCAGTATTCTCTTCACCATAAGAATAATCGAATATAAACATTTTGCCATGTATTCTTTCGCGTTTGCTGCTATCTCATTTAAATCCTGCCTAATAAACTACGAAACTAGACTGAGACAACAGCAAACGCGGAAGAATATACGTATCGTGTCATGTTTATATTCGTATTATTCTTATGCCTAATGTGATACAGTCAGAAATGAAGTATGGCAACTGACCAGATTTTTAAATCTAAGATGACTCTAATTTCTGTGCAGAATTTGATGTACTACAGAAGCGGCCGCAAAGATTTTCAAATGGAGAAAAATTTTCGCCAAACTCTCGTTCAGAACATATTCTGAAATACGCAGTCTATTATTTGGTTCTTGTTGATCATTATCAAAGAAAGCAGCAGTGTAAGTAACAACAAATAGCAGTCTCTTGCCATTGTTTCGCTAATGAGACGATTCCCCTCTCTCTCTTTTATTTATTTTATTTTTTTAATTGTAAGTGGCGGTAGCGCGCACAAAAGCAAGCCGTGCCGCGAGCGGCGACAGGCCGTAAACACGCACTGTCAGAATGCGACAAACAATGCATGACAGTACAGTAATGCATTTTCAGCTTAGGATGACGTGAACACCTATAACAAAGAAATCGGCACTTATCAGATCAAAGCAAAATAAGCAATCGATTCAAACCAGACAGAGCACGTGAAAAAGGAATGGTACTCGCATAAATACGGACTGAGCGCCTGACGCATAGCAATGGCTACCTGGTAAAGCTTAACTGCTAAGCTTACAACTCGAACCAAACTACTGTCGCTGTATCGTTATTCATTCGACGTAAATTGTGTCTCATATTACAATGGACCAACTTTTTTTCGATTTGGAGGTACGGCCTAAAACTTTTCTCTCCCCTTGAATTTCGAGTCGCAAATTTCAGGTGCGGCTTAGATTCGGGAATTTTTTTTTCCTTTATTTCGAGTCTCATTTTTCAGGTGCGGCTTAGATTCGAGTAAATACGGTAATCCTCCAGTGGAATTGCAGTGGTTTTTTCCACCACCTGGATGAGCTATGAGAACAGTTAAGCTTTGCACCTGCTTTCTGCATTGCCCTCCAGGAAATCTAGTGCCCAGCAGTAAGGGATATTACAGGAACAGTAGCGACTATAATAGTGTCAGGTGGAGTTTGTCTATTTCCTGAACTCAATAAGTAGTGAACCTGTGCCCCTTCAAACCCGTCTTGAACCTGTGGCTGTCAGTATAAGGATGACGCAGGAAATAAGTCTGCAGTGTATATTTTCCTCCAGATGGTGCAGTACCCCTGAATGTATTCGCTGAACTGATTATTCAACTGACTAAACCTTTCCTACTTTTGGGAGATTTAACACGCATAACCCCTTGCGGGGTGGCGTCATGCTTATTGGCTGAGGTAGTAAATTTACTGTCACAATTTGATCTCTGCCTCTTAAATACAGATGCCCCCACACATTTCAGTGCAGCACATTACATGTATTCGGCCATTGATCTGTGTTTGCAGTCCTGGCCTTTTCCCATTAGAGATGGGTAGTTCGCGAACAAGTGGGTGCAAGGGAACGGTTCACCAAGATGAACGAAAGGACCGAGGTACGAATTCCAAGGAACGATCGGTTCATAGTTCACTTAGGCCGCGGTGGTCTACTTATTGTTCCCGAGTACGAGGAACGATCGGTTCATAGTTCACTAGTTCACTTCGGTCGTGGCGGTCACTTCGGCAGTTCTCGTTCCAGCCTCGGTCGCGTGCATGTCTCAGTCTCGGTCTCCCTCGGCCGCACTCGTCGTTCTTCGCATGACCACCTGTCTCAGTTCCACTGCCGACTTAGATCAGCAGTCCTTAAGTTTACACACTACTTAACCTAAATTATCCTAAGGACACACACACACACACACACACACACACACACACACACACACACACACACACACACACACACATGCCCGAGGGAGGACTCGAACCTCTGCCAGGACCAGCCGCACAGTCCATGACTGCAGTTAGTTCAGTATCCAGTTGTTCATTTCGTTCACTGCGCTCGCCCATTTTACATGTGTTTCAAACTGTTCTTGCACTTGGCTCTGGCTATTCAGTGACCACGACTGGTAATCAAAAAGTATTTTATAGTTACGTAAATTACATAAAAATTAAGTTGTATGTAATAGGTACATCTTTTCAGGTAAAAAAAGTGCCTATCAGCTCACTTCATTATATCGATGAACAGCAGAAGACATACTTATAACAAGGCAAGTTTTTTTGTTGTTCATATATTTTTTTGGTTTCATCATCTTGATTTAGCAACTAACTTTCAATAATTTGCTTAATTTTTAGTGTAAGAAAATTCATATAAAATGATTTTCGTGTATCTTTCATATACAAAACATTACATTTAGGAAGGCTCTTATTATTTTTATGTTCGGTTGTTTCCAATTTGCATTATCTGCTAGTTTGGTTTCTTTGTAGTTAAAAAAAAAAAGTGGGTTGTGGGTCATTTTGGCTCAGTAGGAAAAGCGGTGCCTCTCCATTAGAAAAGACAGAGATTGCCATAAAATCGTATTTACTTATTATCTCAAAGGAAGGAGCTTGCAAACCAAAAACTTTATCACTGCGAACTTAATTATTATTATTATTATTATTATTATTATTATTATTATTATTGTTATTATTATTATTATTGTTATTGCTGCATTAACTTTAATAATGCAACATAAAAACCTAATTTTTATTAAGCATGTGATGCAAGTGTGATGAGAAAACCACATTTTATTTTATGCTTCCATGAAGTCTCTACTTCGCCTACGAACTCGGAGACAACCTGAAGTATATATCTGGTGTAAACGATGCTTGTTTACAACGTAGCATAGCTATGTAGTGGAAGTGGAAACGAATTTTATACAAGACACTTGTGGTCTATTAAGTTGGGAAACAGTCCCAACAGGTTTACAAGATTGTTTCACAGTTTTGCAATTGTTGCTTGCATTAGCTTGTTATTTCTTCACTGCCTAATTGTTACATGTTTGTCTGTTTGTTGTATCTGCTCGTAACGGGCAACACATTGTCCGTAATTGGCGAGCACTCTTTACTTGGGGCCGGTTTTCCATGCGCCACCCTATATTATTTCCCTGCGATCAGCCACACAATGCTACAGTTGGCTAAACGAGAGGTTCTGCAGAATCACAGAAATTACTTCTAAAAGTGTGCAAGAATTCTGTAATGAATAAAAACTCTATACTCCAGGGGGGAGGCAAGTGCCCGCTCTTGGTGCCCTCCATCCTTCAGTCACCTACACTACTAGTTTTCAGTTTTTCATAAGAACCATATACCAAGCACAAATGAATGGTGAACGAGTAAAAATGAACGGTTCCCAAAAAAGAATGATCAGCAGTGAACTAGTTCCCAAGAATGAACGAGTTTGCCCATCTCTATTTCTCATCTATCTACTGGAGAGCACAGTAGGAATGGATACAAATACTCAATCGGTGGCAGCAGGTGACCCTGAGGTGTAATCTGTCTCCTTGCATGCTTCATGCCTTCCCAGCCTCACAATGTCATCCTCCAATGAATCGTGGCAGTTCTTTCCACCACCTGGCTGAGCTACAGCAACTGTTAAGCTTTACACCTGCTTTCTGCATTGTCCTTCAGGAAACGTTGTTCCCAGCAATACGAACCCCTGCCCTTCGCGGCTATAGGGGATATTACAAGAACGTAGCGACTATTAATAATAGTGTGTCAGATGAAGTTTGTGTCTATGTCCTGAACTCGGTATTTAGTGAAACTGTGCCCCTTCAAACCTCTCTTGAAGCTGTGGCTGTCAGGATAAGGACGACGCAGTAAATAACTGTCGGCAACGTATATCTTCCTCCAGATGGCGCAATACCCCTGAACATGTTGGGTGCACTGATTCAACAACTCCCTAAACCTTTCCAACTTGGGGAGATTTTAATGCTCGTAACCCCTTGTGGGGTGACACTGTGCTTACTGTCAGAGCTAGAGGTGTCGAAAGTTTACTGTCTCAACTCAGCCTCAGCCTCTGCCTCTTAAATACAGGTGCCCCCACACATTTCAGTGTGGCTCATAGCACTTATTCGGTCATTGATTTATCCCTCTGCAGCCCAGGACTTCTCCCATCTGCTAACTGGAGAGCCCACGATGACTTGGGGTAGTGACCACTTTCCCATCTTCCTGTCACCCCCCCGGACGTCTACCAAGATGGGCTTTAAACAAGGCAGACTGGGAAGCTTTCACCTCTGCTGTCTCTCTCACATGGTACCATCAATGTGGTATTTGAGCAGGCCACTAGAACGATCATTTCTGCGGCGGAAAACACAATCCCTTGTTCTTTAGCGTGGCCCCGGTGAAACTGTGTCTTGGTGGTAACTGGAAATCGCTGAGGCCATTAAAGTGTGTCGGCAGGCTCTACAGCAACAAAAGCGGCACACTTCCCCAGAGCACCTAATAGCTTTTAAATGGCCCCGTGCTTGCGTTTGTCAGCTTATTAAAAAAAAATAATGGAAACATATGTGTTGGGAGAGGTATGCCTTGACCATTTGGTGCCATATGTCACCTTCCCAAGTCTGGATGAAGACATGTTTGTGGGTACCAGAGTCGAATAGGTGTTACTGGCATTAACATCAATGGCATGTTATCTACCACTGCAAACGCAATTGCCGAGCACTAAGCTCGAGCTTCTGTGTCAGAGAATTATACCCCAGCATTTCCCACCCTCAAACAGCGGATGGAAAGGAAAGCCCTCTCTTCACTGAACGTCACAGTGAACCCTATAATGCTCCATTTACACAGTGGGAGTTCCTCAGCATCCTAGCATATGGCCCCGACACAGCTGCTGGGCCAGATCGGATCCAGTCAGATGATCGAATATCTCTTGTGTCAGACTACAAGCGACATCTCCTCATCTTCAACCAGATCTGGTGCGATGACAAGCGACATCTCCTCATCTTCAACCAGATCTGGTGTGATGGCGTCTTTCCATTGTAATGGCGGGACAGCACCATCATTCCAGTGCTCAAACCCGGTAAAAACCCGCTTAATGACAATAGCTATCGGCCTCACCAACGTTCTTTGTAAGCTGTTAAAATGTATCGTAAGTCGGCAGTTGTTGGGTCCTGGAGTCATGTGGCCTACTGGCTCAATGCCAGGGAGGTTTCTGCCAGGGTCACTCTACCCTTGATCATCTAGTTTCCCTTGAGTCTGCCATCTGAACAGCCTTTTCCAGACGCCAACACCCGATTGCTGTCTTTTTTGATTTATGAAAAGTTTAAGATGTGACCTAGCAACATCATATCCTTGCCATATTATATGAGTGGGGGCTCCAGGGCCTGCTCCCGATTTTTAACCAAAATATCCTATCGCCCTGTACTTTCCATGTCCAAGTTAGTGCCTTTCATAGTTCCCTCCATATCCAGGAGAGTGGGGTCCTGCAGGGATCTGTATTGAGTGTATCTCTACTTTTAGTGGCCATTAATGGTCTATCAGCAGCTGTCAAGCTGTCAGTCTCACCTTCTCTGTATGTAGACAACTTCTGCATTTCGTACTGCTCCTCCAGTACTGGTGTTAGCAAGCGGCACCTACAGGGAGCCATCCGCAATGCGCTGTCGTGGTCCCTAGCCCACGCCTTCCAGTTTTCAGCCGCGAAGTTGTGTGTCACGCACTTCTGTTGGCATTGTACCATTCATGTGGAACCAGAACTGTACCTTAATGATGATCCTCTCACTGTAGTGGAGACATATCGATTCTTAGGACTGGTTTTCAATGCCCATTTCACATGGCTTCCTCATCTTTGACAGCTGAAACGGAAGTGCTCACAGCAGCTCAATGCCCTCCGCTGTGTGAGCAACACCAACTGGGGTGCAGATTGCTCTACACTGCTGCAGCTCTACAGAGCACTTGTTCAATCCCGACTTGACTATGGGAGTCTGGTTAATGTTTTGGTGGTGCCCTCAGCATTGGGTTTACTTGACCCAGTGCACCACTGTGGCATTCAGCTGGCAACAGGAGTTCGGTGACAAGTGTCGTAGTAGAGGCTGGAGTCCCTATATTGAAGGTAAGGCACGCACATCTGCTCACCAGTTACGTTGCACACATTCGTAGTTCTCCTGAGCATCCGAACTACCATCTCCTTTTCCCATGCACGACGGTTCATCTCCCACATCGAAGACCGAGGTCAGAGCTTACGATTGCGGTTCATGTCCGATCTCTTCTGTTTGGAGTCCTTGACTTTACCACCTATACTTGAGGTCCATTCACGTACACCTCCATGGTGTACATCTAGGCTGAAGCTTCGTCTGGACCTTTCACATGGCCCTAAGGACTCAGTTAACCCTGCAGCTCTCCGCTGTCATTCCCTGTTGATTCTTGGCTTGTACTGGGACCATGAAGTGGTTTACACTGACAGCTCAGTGGCTGATGGACATTGGCTCTGCATATGTTCATGGAGGAAATATTGAACAGCACTCCTTGCCAGATGGCTGCAGTGTTTTCACTGCAGAGCTGGAGGCCATTTCTTGTGCTCTTGAGTGCATCCGCTCATGCCCTGGTGAGTCGTTTCTTCTCGGTACTATGTCCTTGAGCAGCCTACAAGCTATTAACCAGTGCTACCCCCGCCATCCTGTGGTAGTGGCAGGACTCCCTGGAACGGTCCAGTCATTTCGTGGTGTTTGTGTGGACCCCAACCCACATCGGAATCCCAGGAAATGAACTTGTCGACAGGATGGCCAAACAGGCTACACGGAAACCGTTTCTGGAGTTCGGCATCCCTGTAGTAACTGACCTGCGATCATTATTATGCTGCAAGGTTTTTCAGCTTTGGGAGACAGAATGGCATAATCTCAGTACACACAACAAACTGCATGCCCTTAAGGAGACTAAGAATGTGTGGACCTCCATACGGGACTTTCGCAGGGACTCTATGGTTCTCTGCTGGCTCTGCATTGGCTATACGTGGCTAACACATGGCTACCTTCTCCGTCGCGAGGGCCCACCTTGGTGTCAGTCCACATCTTGTTAGACTGCCCACTTTTAGCAGCTCTGCAGCAAACTGTTAACCTTCCCAGCACCCTATCTTCAATGTTGGGTGACAATGCCTCAACAGCAGATTTAGTTTTACGTTTTATGCATGAGGGGCGTTTTTATCATACCATCTAAGAGTAGGCATTTAGCCTTCTCTCTGAGGTCACCACCCTCCCTCCATTTTACCTCTGTCGCACTTGCTTTGCATTTGTTTGTCTTGGTGGTCGTCTTTTCCCTACATGTGTTCATCTCGCCTTGTCTTTTCAGGGTGGACATTTTAATGTGTTGCAGAGTGGCTGGCTCATGCTCTTTATCATTGTGATCAGCCAGCCCAGATCATATGCTCTATGGTTTTAATACCTTCTGCTCTTCCTAGTATGGTATGTTTTCCTCGTTTTTTGTTCGTTCCATACTTTTTCATTTTAGGTGTGATGTTGGGTGTTTTTGTTCCTTGAGTCTTCTTTGTGTCAGGAAAAAGGAACTGATGACCCTGTAGTTTGGTTTCTTTATACCCCCAAAAAAACAACCAACCAACCATATCTCCTCCTGGGCAACTTCAGCGCACACCACCTGCTGTGGCAAACTGCCACTTCAATGAGTAGGGGGTCTTCTAATTGACCAACTTAGTACTGACTTAGATTTGTGTCTGCTCGATGAGTCAGTACCGCTCATGACACCTTTACTGCTATCAATCTCGTGATCTCCTGTCTGGTCCTTGTGGCTTCTGTACATTGGTCACCCCATGATGATCATAGTGACAGTGACCACTTTCTGGTGATTCTATTGTTCCCCTGCCATCATCAGGCAGAGGGGCCCGCACATAGGGCATTCCCCAGGGCCAATTTGCCTTTATATGCGTCTGCTGTGCACTTAGACACCTCTCTTTCGAATCGCATTGATGCGGTCATGCAGGGTGTGTCTGCCACTATTCTTCATGCTGCTGGCACTGCTGTCCCCCTATCCACAGACAGGTCTCCCTCATCCTCGACTGGTACCATGGTGGATCAGTGATGTAGCAGTCACTGTTCAGGGCCGCCAACAGTCACTGCAGCGATTTAAACAACACACTTCACTGACCAATCTCCTCACTTTTAAGTGTCTCTGTGCTAGGACTATCTTATTAAGCACAGGTAAAAGGAATTCTGGGAGTGCTATGTTTCCTCCCTGGGATGTATGTCTCTTCATCATAGGTTTGGTTCAAGCTCCGCAGCATTCTGGGCTGCCAGTGACAGTCAACTGTCCATGGTCTTATCCTCCAAGGTGTTCTGTGTACTGATCTGTTGGTCTTTGCAGGACATATCGTGACACACTTTGCAACAGGATTGGCATCCCCATCCAATCCCACTACCTCTCTCCGGCAGAAACGCAGAGTTGAACAGACCCCCTCTGTTTCAACCCCCACCAAGCTGAATCCTATAATGAACCCTTCAGTGAATGGGAGTTCTGGCAGTAGCTTCTCTCTTCACATAACATGGCCCCAGGCCTGGATTTCAACCACAGCCAGATGATCCAACACTTGGATGTTACCAGAGGCAGTATTTACTCAGTCTTCAATCAAATTTGGCTCATGAGTGCCTTCCCCTCGCAATGGCAAGACAGTATAGTTATCCCCGTCCTTAAGCCTGGAAGAATCCAACGTCTTTAGACAGCTTCCACCCCTTAGCCTGAACAAAAGTATTTTGTAAACTGCTTGAGAGGATGGTTAGCTTCCGATTATGTTGGGTACTCGAATCTCGGAGCCTTTCGTCCCCGTATCAGTGTGGCTTCTGGAGAGGAGAGGACAATCTCCAACTGATCATTTACTCAGACTGGAAGCAGCATCCAGCTGGTTTTTACTACCCGCCAACACCTTGTCACGATCTTCTTTGACCTACATAAGGGATATGACACAGCTTGGTGCCATTATGTTCTAGTTACCCTCTATGACTGGGAATTTTGCGGTCCCCTTCAGATTTTTATCTGTGAGTTTTTCTCCTTCCTGCTCTTCCTGATTCAAGTTGGCACTTCACTCAGTGCCTCTCTGATTCAGGAGAATTGTATTGGACAGAATTCTTTTTTAAGTGTCACACTCTTCGTCATAGCCATCTATGGGCTTGTAACGTCTGTTGGGCCTCTGGTTACATCAGTGTTGTATGTTAATGATTTTTGCATCTGGTGCAGCTCCCACATGGTAGCATCTGCTGAGTGCCAGCTCCAAGGTACCATTGAATGGGCTGTCTCCCACGTCTTCCAGTTTTCTCCTTTCAAAACGCAGATTATGCATTTTTCTCGTCGACCCACAGTACACTCCGATCCAGAATTTTATTGAGGTGACCATCTCCTAGATGTTGTAGCACAGTCCCATTTCTTGGGCCTTATTTTTGATAAAAAGCTTACATGGTTGCCCATATTCGCCACCTGAAGATTAATATGCATCTGGAAACTTAATGCTGTATGCCTCCTGGCCCACACATCTTGGTGTACAGATCGTGCTCCATCTTTACCGTGCTCTGGCCTTGTCCAGACTAGATTATGCTAGTCTGGTTATGGCTCAGCAGCTATTTCCATTTAACTGCCTAAGGGTTGTATTATCTATTGGAATGCATTTCACTTACCCCTGTCAGGATTTCTACCTCCACTCACTGGAATAGTCCCATGTATTTCCTCCCACACACCTCCTTGGGAGAACACCATTTATTGCTGGGATCATATAGTGTGTTCACAGTGGAACTGCTAGCCATTTTGTTACTCAGGCCTCCCTCCACTGTGTTTTAATATGTACAGACTCAATGAGCAGCCTGCAGGCAATCAACCAGTGCTACTCACATCATCCTGTGCTCACTTGCTATCCATGACCCACTCTCTGTCCTTGGCCATGCTGCCTGCTCAGTTGTCTCTTTTCAGGGTCCCAAGTTGTGGGTATCTGAGGGTATGAACTGGTTGCCTGTTTAACTAGAGGAGTGGATATTTACCCCCTTTCCCTTTCATGATTCCAGTTGCCGGTATGTGGATCTACAGTAAATCTCTCTTTGCCCAAAAATGGAATGACATCTGGTGCACTCCTGCTCTCAGTAATAAACTATGCACAATGGAGGAGACTACTGCCGTTTGGCACTCTCTTTTCCGCTCAGAAGGAATCTACTGTCTGATGCCATCTACACATTGGTCATACCACTCACTCATTGTTTCCTTTTGCTCAATGAACCACCCGCACAGTGTGGTTGTGGAGCCAGACTGACAGTATCCCTTATATTGGTGGAATGTGTCCTTTGTTTGGTTTGTATAGTTTTCCAGATTCCTTAAATTTAATATTGGCAGATGATTCACAGATGGTTGAACTGTTTCTCAGCTTCGTCTATGAAACTGGTTTTTATTTTTAGATATAAGGTTTTACTTTACTCCTGGAACAGGGGCAGGGTGGTCGTGATTTGCCCGCCCCCTCCCCCCCCCCCCCCCCAACCCCTTCCATGTTTTCTCAGTCTAGGACCCATGACCACTCTCACTGCAAAAACTGCTCTCTTTTTCTCCCAGTTTTTATATTTAGGCTACTCTCCTACACCTTCTATTGCGTGTATTTTTATTTCCTCATTTTATAGTTGACTCCCTTCCACTTATAGCAGACCCCCCCCCCCCCCCCCCCACTCTTCCGTGTGTAACTTTGAAACGTGGGACAGATGACCTTGACATTTAGTCCCATAAAACCTCTCAATCACGTAGTGAATCAACTCTTGTAGCTTAACAAAACTGTAAAATTCAGCTGCTCCAGTAATTCAAGCATATCAATGGGAGTGCTTTACATATCACTTTTGAAATAACCCCAGACAAACATCCAGAGTATTGAGGTTAGGTGACCTTAGAGTCCTATCCATCTTGAACTTTATTGGTGCATTAGTTGTCATCTTACATTAGCAGCAAACTACGCCTGTGCATCACACATGTAGGGAATCACATTTCCCGATGTTCTGTAAAGTAAGGTAGTCCATGGGTGAAATGTGAGTCGTTATATTGCAGTTTAATCAAAAAATTTAAATTTCAAAGTCATTTTTACTATCTAGGACAATATTCCACACTGGAGTGGCAGCCATAACCAGACCTTTGCAATTCTCTTTGCAACAGCTAGTTTTGCAGACCCACTGGGATGCTGGTGCTTATGTTACATACTATAGCACTGTCAGTTTTTGCTGTTTTTATCCATCCTGTGTGTTATGCCAAAAAATTTTCACCAAAATCATTTAAAAATCTAAGTAATTACCTAAAATTAAAATAAGTTGTATTTTCTCATAATATTTAACACTGGAATAGGTTTTGCAAATTTATTTCTGTAACAGAGGAATGTCTGTGTAGTTTATTCAGGATGTCCAGAAAACCTTGAAATCTTGAAAACCTGGAAAAAGCCGAGAATTTTCGAAATGGAGGAAAACCAGGGGAAAACCTTAAATTTTATTTAAAAACCTTGATTTTTAATGTTTTTTTGGTACCATACTCATATTGACATATCAGTTTAAACTGCCTGTTATTTCAAATAGTATTCGAATATTCAGAGGGTGAAGTACATATTATATGCATAATACCTGTTGGTGATTCAATGTTACACTAGGCTTCATAACTGTTTTATATCTGTTGAGCTGTTGCATGAGGTGGGAACCAAAGGAAGCTGATTGTTACTACTGTATGAGAGGTGGAGGTAAATAGAGAATTCATTGCTTCAAAGTCTGGCATACAGTGCAGATCAGCTACTATGGTAGAAATACATGGAAGTACTAAATTCTGTAAAAGCTTTTTATGTTCGTATTCAGTTTAGTACAGTGTCCAAAATTACATCAGTCCTGTTGTAACACTTATTATATCAACTGTTCGATCATTGTAGTTGGCACAGTTGAAAACAAGACATCATAGTTACGAAGAGTGACTTGTACCAATATGTATCGAACAGATCTAGGGGCTGAAGACCTGTTAGACAGCAACGGATGAATTCGGAAATGAGACATCACTGGACACCCAGTTGTTTTAAAAGAAGAGACAGACTTCCATGATCATTGGACTTGCATTTTCTTTTAAAGGCTTTCCGAAGAACCCAAGGAAAGGTAACATGATGATGATGATGATGATGGATGATGATGATGATGATGTGCAGTGTTGTGGCATTGATGGTCAAAAACCTCGTAGCATAACATCTGGAGAAACTTTTGTATGCGTGAGTAGTTTGTGGATAGGTGTCATCATGGCTTGGTGCAGTACCCTCCTGAGCATATCTCATTCTGAATAGTTAGTTGCATTTGCAGTTTACATTTGTCAGTGAGTAATGGTTGTCCTTTTCCATGATTATAAAGCGTTGGTTCACTTTTTACGCCCTTTTCCATTTGTTGCAAAAAGCATGCATTTATCAGACAGCTGCCTGGTCTACTATTCGTGATGATTGTGTTGACAACTTCAGAAAATTTTCCGTATGATCATTACACTGCCTACCTGCCAGTGACAACTGGGACCATACACCAGACAGAGTTCTTGATAATTTTCAGCTGGGGCTACAGTTATTGTGCTTGGAAGCTTTCACTAGTATTCTCATTGTTGCTGAGGAGGGACTCCATTCACCATTTGCAGCTGTTACGATGGGAATTCTTTTTAGCAGTAGGAAAGAGCTGATCGTTGGGTATGACAGCCATTTTCTGAATCTTTCGTACCCACTTGCATTTTACAATCTATAGCCCTCTATCTGTGAGAATATGGAGGTGGCGATGAGCAGCAGACAGGTCTCAGTGGCCGGAAGCAACATTGGCCATATATGTGGTGTGTGAGAGTTGTACATACAAGAATGTGTGGTTTTTTTCTAAATCTGATGGACTATCCACTGGCTTAATCTAATGTTTAAATGTGCCTGTATGCCACTATGTATATGATGCAGATGTAGATACATAACACTGAGTCTTTTGTTTTAGGGAGAAGTGAGAATTTCTAAAAAGGATTTCGAAAGTGATGCAGGAAAGCGATTCGGTGGAGAAGAAAGATGGCACCATGTAGAATGTTTCGCCCAAGAATAGGGACTTCTTTGAGTTCTGGGAGGATGGAGCTATGCTCCCAGGTTTTAAAACTCTTACTAAAGAGGATCAACAGATGGTTGCTTCCCAAGTTCCCAAAGTTGCAAAGTAAGTTCCTGCTGTGAATCCACTGTGTAATTTTTCATCATATTCTTTTACTGGAGAATCTCTGCAACAATAGGAGGCACAACAAAAGGGCTACTAAAGACATAAGCTTTCAGCCAGAAGGCCTGCTCTCTCTCTCTCGTCTCTCTCTCTCTCTCTCTCTCTCTCTCTGCGCATGTGTATGTATATGTTGTCTATTTTGGAAGAAGGCCTTCTGGCTGAAAGCTTACATATTTAGTAGTCTTTTTGTTGTGCCTGTCTGCAACTCCACATCTCTACATATTGGTAGCAGTCTATCCTTTTCATAATATCTTCATTATTTCATCCTGGTTTTTCCATTGTTTAATAGTGATGATGATGATGATGATGATGTTCTAGGAAGGAGATAAAAAAAGAACCAACTGATCAAACAGATGGACCAAGTGAAGCAAAGAAAATCAAGAAAGAAGATGATCAACTAGAAAAAGAGCTAAAAGCTCAAAATAAAATAATGTTTGGCTATAGAGACAAACTAAAGAATGAGTTGAAGAAGCCACAGCTGACACAGCTGTTGGAATACAATGATCAAGAAGTCCCTGTGGGAACAGAACCAGTGAGTAAAGAATTGTCCTGAAGTTAACGTATTTTCAAGTTACTGTGTAATTTAACAAGGCAGTCGTTAGGGTAAATGCCATCACCACACTGTCCTGCTGCCTGATCTTGATCCAGCATGCCAATAAACTTTCCTAATCCATGATTGATATTGTTTGCTCTGACATTTTCTAACTTCAGCTTTGCCAGCATGCAACCAACCACACTAGACACTGCTCCGCATGTATCGACAAAACTGACAGCACAGTGAGCATGTGACACCTGAGAATGAGCTAAAATTGACTTGCAGCTGACCATTGCCCTTGACTTGCTGAAACATCAATCGCAAAGCAATTTTAATTGGAATATAGCTGTTTGCAGCCAACTTCTGCCAGTTTATATTTTACTCTGCACAGTTGCAACTGGGGAAGGGGTTGAGAGCGGGATTCAGCATATTTTGACCATGCGAAAATTATTCCGCTAATGTGCGCACCGTTATTTTCAATTGTACTTCTCCACATAGTACCTTGTTGGTTGTCTGTAATGTTGTCAAACAAGGGGCCCATGGCTGTGAATGCCCATGAAAGGTTGACATTAATATTCTGCAGATTTTATAATTATTGAATTAGCCAGAAAAAAATTTATCCAAGAAACACCTTAAATCGGTGACATTCTGATCGCTGGCAGAAAATTGCTGCTGCTTCTCAACAGAAACAATCATTTGTTGAAAGTGCAAATATACCAGCAGGAGAAAAGAGACTATTTTTGGGGAGGAAAAAGTTGTTAAAATTCTTGCACCAGCAAAAATTCCAGTCAGAAAGCTCCACAAAGTCTGTTAACACTACATGGAATACAGATATGATTACAGCAGTTTACAGACTGACTATACCTCTCCTGCATTTCCTGCCCAGTTCTGTTATGTGAATGGACAAAATCACTTCAGTTTTAACAGTGAAATGTAGGATGGTAATGAAAATAGCTACTTTTATCGTGAATGAAGAACTCCCAAGTTCTTTGTTTTAATAGAAGGGGTGCCATATCATTTTTATTGATGTAATGAGAAAAAACACATTGCACAGCAAAATATTACCGATCAAGAGCCACTAGAGGGAAGAACTTCACTCATTGCTCTGAGCACAATATTAATTATAGGCTTTTCTCCATTAACCCTCTGGCTGCTGTGGATGTGTATATATGTGCTGCTGCACCATTCCCCGGGTGCTGTGAAGTGTATATTCACGCTGCTTGAGTTTTCCTCAGTGGTATTGATTCTGTATGTGTCTTTAGCCACCACCGTCTTACTGCTGCGGACAAGTTACTTCCATATCTCCGTGAATAAAAACGTGTGAATTTTTGTCATACAACATATACACCTCACTGTGTGCTGTCATAAAAAAAACTTGTTTAAAAATCTTTAATCATTTGAGATAAAACGATTGTTACGACCACATGATTCGTGGTGCATAAGGATGTAAATGAGTGCGTAGTGTGTAACTGTCCATAAGATATAAAACCCAATAACTCCAGAATGAAATACCATTCTGCTCCCAATATATGATTTTGATATCTAACCTACAGTTGAGTCACTGCAGTGTGTGAGCTAAAAATAACCATTCATGAAGTTTATGCAATGCATTTTTCTCTCTACAAAGTCTTTAAAATTTCATGCAATGTTTTATTTAATTTGGTGCAATGCAGGAAGTCTGGTGGGTAGCAAACAGAAATACAGTTCTTTATCAAGTGAAGATCTGTAAGGTGTGTAAAAATATTGTTTTTTTCTCCTATTGGTTTTCAGTAAATCAGATTAAAAGTATTTCATATTGGTCAGAACACTGGTGATAGGCAACTACTCACCACAAACGAATAGTGGGCAGTGCATAGTTAGGCATAAAGTTCAAAACACTTGCTTATCGCTATGCCCACAACAAGAAACTGTAACGTGTGTCATAGTTGATGATTGGGGAAGAGATGAGACATTTATTTGCATTAAGAAAACAGACAATTATTTCTAAATTAGATGGGCTGCAGTCATGTACAAAAACTAAATTTCTGCTTTCAGATGCTAGATCGTTTAGCGGACATTATGACATTTGGTGCACTTTTGCCATGTGAAGAGTGCAAAGGGGGCCAACTGGTCTTTCGGTCTGGAGTTGGTTATCAGTGCACTGGTGACCTCACAGAATGGACAAAGTGTCAGTTTGTGACTACGGACCCTAAAAGAGTGCCTTTCAAAGTGCCAGAAGACCTCATGGATACTTTCCTGTAAGTATATATACAGGGTGGTCCATTGATCGTGACCGTGCCAAATATCTCACGAAATAAGCATCAAACGAAAAAACTACTAAGAACGAAACTTGTCTAGCTTGAAGGGGGAAACCAGATGGCGCTATGGTTGACCTGCTAGATGGCGCTACCGTTGGTCAAATGGATGTCAACTGTGTTTTTTAAAATAGGAACCCCCATTTTTACTACATATTTGTGTAGTACATAAAGAAATATTAATGTTTTAGTTGGACCACTTTGTTCGCTTTGTGATAGATGGCGCTGTAATAGTCACAAACATATGGCTCACAATTTTAGATGAACAGTTGGTAACAGGTAGGTTTTTTAAATTAAAATACAGAACGTAGGTACGTTTAAACATTTCAGTTGTTCCAATGTGATACATGTACCTTTGTGAACTTATCATTTCTGAGAACGCATACTGTTACAGCTTGATTACCTGTAAATACCACATTAATGCAATAAATGCTCAAAATGATGTCCGTCAACCTCAATGCATTTGGCAATACGTGTAACGACATTCCTCTCAACAGCAAGTAGTTCACCTTCCGTAATGTTAGCACATGCATTGACAATGCGCTGACGCATGTCAGGCGTTGTCGGTGGATCATAACAAATATCCTTCAACTTTGCCCACAGAAAGAAATACGGGGACGTCAGATCCGGTGAACATGCAGGCCATGGTATGGTGCTTAGACGACCGATCCACCTGTCATGAAATATGCTATTCAATACCGCTTCAACCACACGCGAGCTATGTGCCGGACATCTATCATGTTGGTAGTACATAGTCAGTCTGTCATGCAGTGAAACATCTTGTAGCAACATTGGTAGAGTATTACGTAGGAAATCAGCATACATTGCACCATTTAGATTGCCATCAATAAAATGGGGGACAATTATCCTTCATCCCATAATGCCGCACCATACATTAACCCGCCAATGTTGCTGTTGTTCCACTTGTCGCAGCCATCGTGTATTTTCCGTTGCCCAATAGTGCATATTGTGCCGGTTTACTTTGCCGCTGTTGGTGAATGACGCTTCGTCGGTAAATAGAACATGTGCAGAAAATTTGTCATTGTCCCGTAATTTCTCTTGTGCCCAGTGGCAGAACTGTACACGACATTCAAAGTCATCGCCAGGCAATTCCTGGTGCATAGAAATATGGCATGGGTGCAATCGATGTTGATGTAGCATTCTCAAAAGACGTTTTTGACATTCCCCAATCTCACGCAGTTTGTCTGCTACTGATGTGCGGATTAGCCATGACAGCAGCTAAAACACCTACCTGGGCATCATCATTTGTTGCAGGTCATGGTTGATGTTTCACATGTGGCTGAACACTTCGTTTCCTTAAATAACGTAACTATCCGGCGAACGGTCCGGGCACTTGGATGATGTCGTCCAGGATACCGAGCAGCATACATAGCACACGCCCGTTGGGCATTTTGATCACAATAGCCATACATCAACAAAATATCGACCTTTTCCGCAATTGGTAAATGGTCCATTTTAACACGGGTAATGTATCACAAAGCAGATACCATCCGCACTGACAGAATGTTATGTGATACCACGTACTTATATGTTTGTGACTACTGCAGCGCCATCTATCAAAAAGCAAAAAAAGTGGTCCAACTAAAACATTCATATTTCTTTACGTACTACACGAATATGTAATAAAAAATGCGGGTTCCTATTTAAAAAAAAAACGCTGTTGATATCCGTTTGACCTATGGCAGTGCCATCTAGCAGGCCAACCATAGTGCCATCTGGTTTCCCCCTTCAAGCTAGACAAGTTTCGTTCATCGTAGTTATTTCGTTTGACGCTTATTTCGTGAGGTGAACTTTTTTGTTAACTCAAAATGAGGTGAGAAACAACTGTTATCCATGTATGAGGCGTAAACAAAGTTCTACTAAGCATTAACACACATTTGTTGCTTATGTTTCTGCTAATTGATATAAGCAGAATTTTGTAGGAAATTTCATAATTGTTATACCATGTCGTCATACTACTGATTCATAGTGTGCTGGGTAAGCATAACTCTCAGTATCTTTCATTTCTTTCAGAAACAGCTACAAGTTTGTACCAAGGAAAAGAACTATTAGAATCATCACACCGACAGCTGCCAAAACGACTGAGAGATCTGCGTAAGTTGCCTGCAATGCCACTACTGTTTGTTATGAAAGTAATAGTTTTGGGAGTTAGTTAAGCCTAGCCAAATAATTTAGTTTTAAAAGGATGCCAAGCAGTTAAGGAAATACTTTGCTCTTT
The DNA here is from genome assembly GCF_021461385.2 of Schistocerca piceifrons. Lineage (NCBI taxonomy): Eukaryota > Metazoa > Arthropoda > Insecta > Orthoptera > Acrididae > Schistocerca > Schistocerca piceifrons. The sequence goes on along the minus strand of NC_060145.1, from coordinate 260,154,422 downwards.
ATTGAGACTGGATTAAAATTGTGAACTCTTCTGTAAGTAGTCCATAAAAACACAGATATAGCATAAAACAATCATTACTAAGGCAGGACTGTTTCACTTGCAAGTCAATTTACTCTGAGGGCAGTCCCAAAAATGGGTAAGTAATATTGCAGATATGAAGATTGTGACCTCCATTCACATACAGGGTGTCCCAGGAGTAAGTCAGTAATCAGGGATATGGGAGGAGTACTCGTTTAAGGCAAAGAAACTTCAAAGGTATCTGAACCAGGCAGCAATTTTGGGGGGGAGGGGCAAATTCATATTCTTGAGGAAAAAACCTTTGTTTACAAAGCACCTAGCGTCCAGCATACTTCGGTCTATCAATTATTCATATGATCTTGAAACGCACCCCTGATGGTTTTTAAACATTTTTGAACACATTCTAAGTTGATTTCCGAATGAATTATAAGTTGATTTTTGAATGCCTGCATAGTGCAAGTGATGTCTCTGCTAGGGGAATCCTCATCGCATCTAGACATTAACCTTTCCTGCAGACAAAATGGGACTGGGCTATATGAGCTGAGTAGAATAAAACTGAACTGGTGAATGCCAACTGCTGCTTGTTTGTGGTTGAATCAGTTTGCAAATGTTCAGCATTGTTATAATTACTAGCGAAATCCATAGATTCAGACTACCAGAGTGGAAATAAATGACTAAAAGGAATAACAGGTAAGAAAGGATATTGTATTACCTTCTCGGTGTATCCAAGAAAGTGTAATTCTGACAAACTTTTTGGCCAATTCGCTACACTAGACAGGGCCAGTAGTAGTCCCCTGCTAGCAGCCGCCTAAGTTCCATTCTGGGAGTAGCACAGAAAATGCATTGTACATACACCTAATAACACCTAACCGGAGAATAATCACTGGATAACTAAACTGGTGATTGTGGCAGAGTTAGTAAAGTTAACCGGAGAATGAGTTTCGACAGTGGTAGGAATAGTTACAGAATTATCGATGACAAGATTGATGTTAGAACGAGGATGGAGAAGAAAATGGAGACACACAAATTATGGAAGAATATGAAGATTCCAAATTTATACAAAAATTTCGTTCTACTTTTTCGGTCTCATGCACGAGAAACTGGAGCATATGAATGAACTGAGAAATTATTTCCTAACATCTAACGTCAAGATTTTTGATCGTAGTAGGCCGAATAGGTATTTCGTATTGGTACTTCATGAATTATATTGTCGTACTATAAAAATGGTCATTATTGCCATTATTTGGTGTGTGTTACAATTGCTGCAATATTAGAAAAGTGTATGTTGTTTTCTCCAGCACACAGTGACAAAATAGATGTAATTAGATTGAGAAACCACACCAGTCTTGGGTACTATTTGTATTAACAGCTTTTTCAGTATTATACAACGACATTTCGCTTTTTCATGTAGCAAAACCTTTGACGAACTTTGAGGCAACATTTCTTTCGCAGAAGGGAAAGCATGCCATGTAAAGCTGTAGCAAGATTAGAGGGAAAAATCGCTAGGACCTAAGGATTAAAGAAATGTGTACTGTCTTGCCTGTCTCTTGTCTTTACTGGTTTTGGGTATCCTATATTTAATTTTGTCACACAGATGAGCAAGCTATTAGCTAATAGGCAATAAAGAGTCCAGATTTTCTGGAGAGTACTTTGTTCTCCCTTTCGTTGTTTTTTTTTTAAAGAAGGGGGGGGGGGGGGGGGGGGGTGGGGAAGGTCAAACCGGCCAATTGGGAGCAGGAGAGGCATTACAGGACATTTAATTTTCACTGTCCTGAAATAGTTTGATGGCATCCATTACAAAAAATACATGTTTGAGTTCCACAGAGTGAAATACAGTGACGAGTGGTGTAAGACTGTTGTTTGAAGAGGTGTGGCACTGTACTTCGGCACACTAAAGACCAAATAACATCTCTTACATTTTCTCGAAGATATATGTTTTGTGTGTCGGACTCTTCAGAAATATGTGCGCTACAAAATGAACTTATTTTTGAAAAGTCTCTTGACGTTCTGATGCACAGACCAGTCAGAGTTATAGTGGGGACGTGGGTAGTCTCCATATGACCCATGTTAACATTTAGTGATTTTTCTGTTTCTCTTCGTTTACTGCTCTCATGTCAAATGAAAACAAAACGGATTTCTGTGGCTGGGAGTTATCAAGTGAAAATACATTCACATAATTACGGAAGGCTAAAATATGTTACTAGTTCAGATTTTATTTTATTTCCACCATTCTGACAGTCAAGTATTAATTGCCTTGCAGAACAATAAAGTTATTTTTGTCGGTTTGCTAAAGAAATTTGGCGTTATTAAGCTTTCCTGCTTAGACAGTAAATTTATTTGAAACAGTGTTTAATTCCACACTATTGGCTAGTTTCAACTGTTTGCTGCATTTCAAGTGCATGTTTTCATCTTCTAGCACATATGGCATATGCCGTAATAAAGAACCAAACATGAGATTATACAGTACTGGCACTCCAAGAAGATTTACATCCCGAAAACCACACTGAAAAGCTCAGTATCAGGTAGAGGCCTACATTATTGGGAATCTGGACATCCGAATGTGCGCTTTAAGGTGAACTGTGCATTTTAGTATGGTTCACAAAATTCAGACGCTCTTGGAGTATCCTCTGATGTCTTGTTTCTTTTATGACATGATGTAAGAAAGATCTTTTAATGTTTTACATGTATGAAGATATGGGCTTCCTACGTCACCGTAGCGCGGTGTCGTCTCTTATCTGGCGCTCTCTGGCAACGGCTGAAATGAATCTATTTCTAACAGGTCGCGGGAAAATATTGCGAATTGTGGTTTGAAAAGCGTTATTTTCAAAGTAAATTTCCTTTTACGCAAGATGAACTATGTGCAAGAATGTACAATGAATTTCTTAATTCACAGTGTGTTTACTCTCATTTAAAAATCAACTCTTTGATGACAAGCCATTTAGAAGAATTTAGAGCCCAGAAGATCGGAGATTTATGTCAGTATTAAAAAATTTTACTGGCATATTTGAGTGATGTATCTTAAAGGGTAACATGCGCTAAACAGATCAACATTATATGTGAAAGCTTAGCTTCTCTTGTAACTTATTAATCTTGGAGACAAATATTATATGCAAAAGGTTTGCTTTTCTTGGAGCAACACTATGTATATTAACTTTTCCTGTTGGTGGAATTTGAATTTATACTTTCGTAATACGAAAATATGCGGCGCACATGCTGCACATCAAAGATCTTTCCAAAACTTGTTTTCCCCCTGAGTTTCGTTTTCTAAAGTGCTGAGAAATTCTACGCTGCTATGTAAAACCATATCCTTTCAAAGGATTGATAAGTTTTACATATCCGATGGTAAGTATACTGTCACTTAACACGGAAAAAGTGTATTTTCACCCGGGAGAAAATGTATTTTCAACCAGGAGACCTGGGAAAAATCCAGGAAATTTTTTTCAGTCTTGTCTGCGTATACACCCTGAAATAATTCTATCCAGTACTAATTGTGAGTTTTTATTTTTTATTTGTTTATTTTTTTAAAGAGAGGCAGGATGACAAATCGACCGACCTTGAGCAGGAAAGATACCACAGGACATTTTAATTTCCATTGTCCTGAATATCGTTTGATGGCATCCATTACAAAATATACACGTTTGAATTCCACAGAGCGACATACAGTGACGTGCGATACTATCTAGTATTGTCTGGTTCAGAAATATCGTAGATCTGAGGCTGAAGTGCAGAGCAGTCTGAGTTTGAGTGGGGAGTGTTAAGCAGTGTTTACATTTAGTAATTTTGCCATTTCCTGTTCGTTCACAGCTCTCATGTCAAATGAAAACAAAACAGATTTCTGTAGCTGGGAGCTGTCAAGTGAATTAAAATGCATTCACATAATTACGGAATGCTAAAATATGTTGCTAGTTTCAGGTCTTATTTTATTTCCACCTTTCTGACAATCGAGCATTAATCGCCTTGCAGAACAATGATGTTGTTATTGGTTTGTTAACGAAATTTGGCTTTTTCAATATTTTCCTCCGAGGCAGTCAATTTATTTGTAATGAAGTGTTTAATTCCACACTACAGGCTATTTTCAACTGTTCACTGCATTTCAAGTGCACGTTTTTATCTTCTAGCATTTATGGCATTACCCCATAATAAAGAACCAAACATGAGATAATACAGTACTGGTACTCCAAGAAAATTCAGATCTCGAAAAACCACACTGAAAAGCTTAATATAAGATTGAGGACTAATTCATTGGGAAATTGGACATGCGAATGTTCACTTTAAGCCGAATTATGCATTTTAGTGTGGCTCACAAAATTGCGATGCTCTTGGAATATCCTTTGATGTGTTGCTTCTTTTATGACGTATAGGTCTTTTAATGTTTTACACTTGCGAGCATACGGGCTTCCTATGTCATTGTAGATGTACATGCACAGTGATGCCTGTTATCTGGCACACTCTGGCAACTTCTGAAATTGACATATTTCTAACAGGTTGTGGGGAAAATATTGCGAATGGTGGTTCGAAAAGCACGACTTTAAAAGTAAATTTCTTTTTACACGAGATGAACTATATGTGAGAATGTATGATGAATTTCTTAAATCACAGAGCGTTTGACTCTCATTTAAAATCATTTAGAAGAATTTCAAGCCCAGAAGATCAGACATTTATATCGTCACAAAATATTTTAGTGGCACATTTGTGTGATATATCGTGAAGTGTAGCATGCGCAAAAAATATCAACATTATATGTGAAAGCTTAGCTTCTCTTGCAGATTATTGATGTATAGGTTGTGGAGAGCAGGTGTGGTAATTAAGACTATAGATAATCCCTCACACTCCTGTCATGTATTATGAATACTTTTATTCTGCATGTGGTATAGAGAACGTACTACAGAGAAACTGATCTTGCTGCCGTAGAGCAGAAATATTTTTGGGAGGAAGAGCCAGTGGTTCTACGTCCCCACAAATCTTGAGAGACCAATATTGTATATGAAAGCTTTGCAACACTATGTATATTAATTTAAACCATTAACTTTTCCTATTTGTGTGTTCACATTACTTAAGTAATGTTGCTATTGGCTGACTTCATCACCTGTCCTATACTCTGAATATCCGCTGTCATCAGCTGCCGAGATCATGTGACATGAGCTAGGAATGGCTTACAAAAGTACATCGCAATCTCGATTTCTGTGCTTCGAAAAGTAACAGGTGGTGTTTTGTGGAATTCGCATTTGTACTTTTGTAATGCAAAAACGTGTAGTATATATATATATATATATATATATATATATATATATATATATATATATATATGATTCAATATAATGGAAGGTCTATCGACCTGCCAGCGCTTTTGTTCGGTAAGTCACCTCATCTTTGGTTTTTTTTTAATATATATATATATATATATATATATATATAAAATCGTAGAGGGAGACCAAGAGATCAATACACTAAGCAGATTCAGAAGGATGTAGGTTGCAGTAGGTACTGGGAGATGAAGAAGCTTGCACAGGATAGAGTAGCATGGAGAGCTGCATCAAACCAGTCTCAGGACTGAAGACCACAACATAATATATATATATATATATATATATATATATATATATATATATATATATATATATATATATAAAAACAAAGATGATGTGACTTACCAAATGAAAGTGCTGGCAGGTCGACAGACACACAAACATACACACAAAATTCAAGCTTTCGCAACAAACTGTTGCCTCATCAGGAAAGAGGGAAGGAGAGGGAAAGACGAAAGGATGTGGGTTTTAAGGGAGAGGGTAAGGAGTCATTCCAATCCCGGGAGCGGAAAGACTTACCTTAGGGGGAAAAATGGACGGGTATACACTCGCACACACACACATATCCATCCACACATATACAGACACAAGCAGACATATTTGAAGACAAAAAAGAGTTTGGACAGAGATGTCACTCGAGGCAGGAGTGCAGGGGCAAAGATGTTGTTGAATGACAGGTGAGGTATGAGTGGCGGCAACTTGAAATTAGCGGAGATTGAGGCCTGGTGGATCACGGGAAGAGAGGATATATTGAAGAGCAAGTTCCCATCTCTGGAGTTCGGATAGGTTGGTGTTAGTGGGAAGTATCCAGATAACCCGGACGGTGTAACACTGTGCCAAGATGTGCTGGCCGTGCACCAAGGCATGTTTAGCCACAGGGTGATCCTCATTACCAACAAACACTGTCTGCCTGTGTCCATTCATGCGAATGGACAGTTTGTTGCTGGTCATTCCCACATAGAATGCGTCACAGTGTAGGCAGGTCAGTTGGTAGATCAACAACATCTTTGCCCCTGCACTCCTGCCTCGACTGACATCTCTGCCCAAACTCTTTGTCTTCAAATATGTCTGCTTGTGTCTGTATATGTGTGGATGGATGTGTGTGTGTGTGGGTGTGTGTGTGTGTGTGTGTGTGTGTGTGTGTGTGTGTGTGTGTGTGTGTGTGCGCGCGAGTGTATACCCGTCCTTTTTTCCCCCTAAGGTAAGTCTTTCCGCTCCCGGGATTGGAATGACTCCTTACCCTCTCCCTTAAAACCCACATCCTTTCGTCTTTCCCTCTCCTTCCCTCTTTCCTGATGAGGCAACAGTTTGTTGCGAAAGCTTGAATTTTGTGTGTATGTTTGTGTTTGTTTGTGTGTCTGTCGACCTGCCAGCACTTTCATTTGGTAAGTCACATCATCTTTGTTTTTAGATATATTTTTCCTACGTGGAATGTTTCCCTCTATTATAATCATATCATTAATTTGAACCCAACAATCACGTTTGTTATTGTCGCTGTTGCATTTCGAAATCTTTCCTGTCGTCTTATTTTCTCTTTCTGTTTTTACCAGTAGTCTCACTTTTTATTCACCTTCCCCTTTTTACCGTAATCTACTATACAATTTTATCCCGCCTATATGTACTCAATAATACGTAACCTACTTCCAAACCATAACCAAAAAAATTTCATTTTCCGTTTTCAACACTACCGCCACCATAAAATCCACCGCTTCTAGTTCAATAACAGCTGCTTTCACGTATTTAACAACCATTTCGGCTAGTTCTAATAACTTTCACTTTATTTCCACTTCCGTTTTTCGCGCATCACTAATCATTTTTAGCCGCTCCCCACAGGTTTTAACTTCATTATTTCTTCGTCAGACAAGTGTTAGCCCCATTTTCGTAATCTTTCACCACAACACCACTCCTTTTCATACATTTACACGTTTTTTTCGAAATTTTCCCGAATTTCTCCGTCCTTTAACGTGTTTTAGCGGCAACACAACCACCTAACCTTTATGCACATCGCTATCTACCAACCCAAGTTCACCACAGGATCAACTTAACCAACACTTTTTCGCCTTTTTTCATACCAGATCTCCAGTTGCTTTATAGTTCACTTTTATCTCTCCCCATATATTTTTATTTTCATTTTCATTTCAGCCTCGTGTTACACTTTCCACCTTCTAATACCATGTCACCCTCACAACACCCCCACAACGACCCCATTAAGTTTTATTTACATTCCCTCCACAAACATGCCTTCGCCCTAGCCAGATTACGCTCCCATATTCTATTTTCTCAGGCCTGTCTGACCTCTGGCATTACCTCCAAAGGCCTCACACTTAAAGTTCCCATCTCTGGCTGCAACCCCTCTTTCCATCAGTCCCTATACCAGTTCCAAACTGAACAATCCATTACCCTCACCCACCTAATCCTTCACCTACACATCAACTCAGCCAATGAACACACCCGTCAACTCCCATCCTTAATAAAAGTCCTTAATCTTTCCTCTCCCACGTCCACACCGGCTGTTCAGAGCATCCTCCTACAGGCCAACTGTAAATTAGAACAGCATGCCACCCTCCACCTCAAAAAACTATCCAATCTCCTGGTTTCCCACCTCTGGAAAGGCAACTCACTCACCCTTCACAACCTTTCCAACAAACCTCAACCTCCTCTCATTGCACACCAACCCAGTCTCTCCCATCTACTCAATCTCCCACTTCCAGCTCCACTCCCTCCAAAACCTCAAAATTCCAATCAACACAACCTGGAACCACAACACCCTAATTCAGTAGTTAACCTTTCCTCCAAACCTCTCTCCCAATCCGAAACCTCTGTCCTATCCAAAGGCCTCACCTTCAGCCCCACTCCCAGATTCAACCAAACAGCCCTCGTCAAAGATTTACTGTCCTACACCCGTACTCTCTGCTGGAAATACCACTTTGCCACGAAGAAAAATGATCCTAATCCTGCTCCTAATGATCCAACTCCCCAAGACACCATCCAAATTGAACCCTGCCTGGAACAGTTCCGTCCTCCGTCACAGCGGGACCCACCTCCTCTTCCTCAAAATCACCCTCTCCAAACCTTCCAGGAATTTCTGACTTCCAGCCTTGCATCTCAATCCTTCTTAAAAAACCTTAATCCTACTCCCGACATCACCACTGCTGAAGCCCAGGCTATCCGTGATCTGAAGGCTGACCGATCCATCGTCATTCTTCCGGCGGACAAGGGTTCCACAACCGTTGTACTTGATCGTCGGGAGTATGTGGCTGAGGGACTGCGTCAGCTTTCAGACTACACCACATACAAAGTTTGCCAAGGTAACCCCATTCCCGATGTCCAGGAGGAGCTTCAAGGAATCCTCAGAACCTTAGGCCCCCTGCAAAACCTTTCACCTGACTCCATCAACCTCCTGACCCCACCGACACCCCGCACCCCTACCTTCTACCTTCTTCCTAAAATCCACAAACCCAATCATCCCGACCGCCCCATTGTAGCTGGTTACCAAGCCCCAACAGAACGCATCTCTGCCTACGTAGATCACCACCTTCAACCCATTACATGCAGTCTCCCATCCTTCATCAAAGACACCAACCACTTCCTCGAACGCCTGGAATCCTTACCCAATCTGTTACCCCCGGAAACCATCCTTGTAACCATTGATGCCACTTCCTTATACACAAATATTCCACACGTCCAGGGCCTCGCTGCGATGGAGCACTTCCTTTCACGCCGATCACCTGCCACCCTACCTAAAACCTCTTTCTTCATCACCTTAGCCAGCTTCATCCTGACCCACAACTTCTTCACTTTTGAAGGCCAGACATACCAACAATTAAAGGGAACAGCCATGGGTACCAGGATGGCTCCCTCGTACGCCAACCTATTCATGGGTCACTTAGAGGAAGCCTTCTTGGTTACCCAGGCCTGCCAACCCAAAGTTTGGTACAGATTTATTGATGACATCTTCATGTTCTGGACTCACAGTGAAGAACAACTTCAGAATTTCCTCTCCAACCTCAACTCCTTTGGTTCCATCAGATTCACCTGGTCCTACTCCAAATCCCATGCCACTTTCCTTGACGTTGACCTCCACCTGTCCAATGGCCAGCTTCACACGTCCGTCCACATCAAACCCACCAACAAGCAACAGTACCTCCATTATGACAGCTGCCACCCATTCCACATCAAACGGTCCCTTCCCTACAGCCTAGGTCTTCGTGGCAAACGAATCTGCTCCAGTCCGGAATCCCTGAACCATTACACCAACAACCTGACAACAGCTTTCGCATCTCGCAACTACCCTCCCGACCTGGTACAGAAGCAAATAACCAGAGCCACTTCCTCATCCCCTCGAACCCAGAATCCCCCACAGAAGAACCACAAAAGTGCCCCACTTGTGACAGGATACTTTCCGGGACTGGACCAGACTCTGAATGTGGCTCTCCAGCAGGGATACGACTTCCTCAAATCCTGCCCTGAAATGAGATCCATCCTTCATGAAATCCTCCCCACTCCACCAAGAGTGTCTTTCCGCCGTCCACCTAACCTTCGTAACCTGTTAGTTCATCCCTATGAAATCCCCAAACCACTCTCCGTACCCTCTGGCTCCTATCCTTGTAACCGCCCCCGGTGTAAAACCTGTCCCATGCACCCTCCCACCACCACCTACTCCAGTCCTGTAACCCGGAAGGTGTACACGATCAAAGGCAGAGCCACGTGTAAGAGCACCCACGTGATCTACCAACTGACCTGCCTACACTGTGACGCATTCTATGTGGGAAGGACCAGTAACAAACTGTCCATTCGCATGAATGGACACAGGCAGACAGTGTTTGTTGGTAATGAGGATCACCCTGTGGCTAAACATGCCTTGGTGCACGGCCAGCACATCTTGGCACAGTGTTACACCGTCCGGGTTATCTGGGTACTTCCCACTAACACCAACCTATCCGAACTCCGGAGATGGGAACTTGCTCTTCAATATATCCTCTCTTCCCGTTATCCACCAGGCCTCAATCTCCGCTAATTTCAAGTTGCCGCCACTCATACCTCACCTGTCATTCATCATCATCTTTGCCCCTGCACTCCTGCCTCGACTGACATCTCTGCCCAAACTCTTTGTCTTCAAATATGTCTGCTTGTGTCTGTATATGTGTGGATGGATATGTGTGTGTGTGCAAGTGTATACCCGTCCTTTTTTCCCCCTAAGGTAAGTCTTTCCGCTCCCAGGATTGGAATGACTCCTTACCCTCTCCCTTAAAACCCACATCCTTTCGTCTTTCCCTCTCCTTCCCTCTTTCCTGATGAGGCAACAGTTTGTTGCGAAAGCTTGAATTTTGTGTGTATGTTTGTGTGTCTGTCGACCTGCCAGCACTTTCATTTGGTAAGTCACATCATCTTTGTTTTTAGATATATTTTTCCTACGTGGAATGTTTCCCTCTATTATAATTTTATATAATTTGTGAGTTTCATTTCCTAAAGTGTAGGGAAATTCTATGCCGGTGTATAAAACCATAGCTATTCAAAGACTTTAGTTCCAAGGGAAAGTATACTGTCACGTAACACGGAAAAGGTGTATTTTCACCCAGAAGAAAGTGTAATTTTAACCTGGAAATCTGGGGAAAATCCAGGATTTTTTTCCCTTGTCTGTGTGTACACCCTGATATAGCAGAGATGCTGAGTCGCTGATAGGTGTAACAAAAAGACTGTCACAGAAGAAACTTTCAGCCAACAGGGCTTTATCAAAAAAAAAAGACAACCACAGACCACAGTCTCTGGTCCCTGGAAATCGGAGTTGGTAGTCTATAAAAATGTGAAATATACTCCCATACAACAAACAAATTCCCCCCTTCCCCGAGAACTCTGGGTTTCCACATGGACATATTGGGAAAAATCTTATGATGACTGTCACTAACCACTGCTAATAATTTCATTTTTCAATGTACAACTGAGTTTGGCACACACACTGTGCAGATATTGTTCATCAACTTTTTAAGCTGTTAATTTTGCAGGCCAAAGGTTGAGAGAGCTCGCAGGCCACTTGAAAACATGGAGTTTGTTATTCTGCATAAAACCACAAGACCTAAGGAAGAATTAAAAGCAGAAATACAGAAACTTGGTGGTAAGGTAGTGTCGAAAGTTCATGATAAGCTTGCAGCAGTTATAGGAACACCAGGTAAATAAATTATTGCCGTAGTGTGTATGTTAAGTATCAGCATGAATTCAGTATTTGTAACCAGTTTTTCTTTTTTTCAGATGCTGTTGAGAAAATGGGTAAAAAGGTAGAGGAAGCTAAAGACCTTGACATACAAATTGTATCTGAAGATTTCCTGGATGAGGTGAAAGATGGTGGTGCAACACTCATGATAAACAAAAAGAGTATTTGCTCATGGGGATCAGATGTAAGTTTACAGTATGAAATTCAAAATATGGGCAGTTCAACATGTTACTATACCACATTAAGTGATTGACTTTGTTTTTCTAGCCTAACAGCAGAATACCAAAAGACACTGAAACTAAATCTTCAAAAAGTAAAAGTAAGTACCTGATTCAGAATTCTTTGTTAACCGAGCATTATACACTGTTTGTTCAAATAGTTTAATAAGACGTTCTCTCTCTCTCTCTCTCTCTCTCTCTCTCTCTCTCTCTCTCTCTCTCTCTCTCTCTCTGTGTGTGTGTGTGTGTGTGTGTGTGTGTGTGTGTGTGTGTGTGTGTGTGTGTGCGCGTGCGTGTGCGTGTGCGTGCGCGTGTGCGTAAGAGGGGAGACACTTTTTCAGAGGAGAGGGAAGAGGAGTTAGTTTGTATTGCCATAAATGTACATCTCATTATTACAAATGGAAAATACAAAAAGCATTAGCTAAAGGAGAAGAAACAAATTTTTTAAAAGTTAACGTTTTACGTTACTACCCAGTGTGTATTTTAAATTTGAGTACGCTTATCATTCAAATAATGTGAACTGCTTATTGTTTGTAAACTCTAGAGTCTCTGATAAAATACCACAAGCTGAAAACACACTAACATACTTGTAAAGTTTCACACTGAAAAATTTTGTTGGGGGGGGGGGGGGGGGTGGTCCACTGCACCGTCACGAATGATCCTGTATGGTAAACCTGCTTTCTGTTAACTATGGTATTGAAGTTAAGTGTGAATTGATATGGGGATAAAAGATGTAATGATAAAAGATGTTCTTGCTTTTTCTATGAAAGGGCAGAAGTGATACTTGCTATTGCTATTAAGGTATCAGTCATTTGTAGCCCCCTAGTAACATTATTTCTGATGACAATGACAGACGTAGTTCTGAATCATGAACACATGTGGGACATACATGGCATAACAGTGACACTACTCTGAATTGTTCACACAGGATATTCTTGTTCTTTGCACCAATTGTAGGGAGTGATGACCAGCTTTTGCTGTGGAAAAGGTATCAGTTACTTGCAGTGCCTAATAGTAATTGCTTTCTGATGACTGTCGTGAGTATAGTTCAGAATCGTGGACAGACACGAAGCATACAAGGTGTAATACTAATGAGACTTCTCTAGATTGTTGTTTCATGAATTTCTTTCCTTTTATATCAGTGTTGGTGAGTGATACATTGAAAATGTTATGCTTCAGGTATCAGTCACTTTCAACCCCAAACAACAATTGATTTTGATGTCTGTAGTTGTAAATCACGGACATATATGAAGCATACAATGTGTAATACAAATTAGTCTTCTGTAGATTGTTATTTTCAACGTTCTTGTTATCTGTATCAGAGATGAGTGATATACTGCTACATCCATGAATTCGGTATCGGTCACGTACAACCCATAATAACAATTTTTTTTTTTTTTCTGATGGCCATGGTAAGTGCACATAGCTAAAATGTGGACTTACACATAGTATAAACACTGAAGTTTTAGTAGCTATATATAAATCTCCCTATCATCACCATCATCATCTTACAATACACACATGAACAATACATACATGTAGTATTACTAATATTGTAATGGAGCAAGTTGCAAATAAACAAAAACATAAATCACCTTCCTTAAACCCACAATGGGACAGAAGTAACATATGTTGCATGTGGTTGCCAATTGTCCCGTATGTTGTGGCCTAGTCCACACTGTGCACATGCCAGTTTAGCTAGCCAGCATGTGTATCTACCCGAGCACATTGCGCCTGATTGCCAGGTCATTTCTTTAGCTTGCCTGGTTAGTTGCTTGCCAGGCCAGCCTGTTGGACTGATGAGTTACATTCTGCTTCTACTTGCAAAGCTGCTTCATCTTCTTTATTGTTATTTAGATTTATTAGGCATCTATTGTTGGCAATGGTTTCAGTTAATAAACTAGCTTGCTTTGCCCCACAGCAGTGCCAGTTAACCTGTACTTTTCTTTCAGCAGTTTGGGAACTCATGTTTTTAGAAGAGTAAGCAACTCCAGTTATAGACTCATTACCCTGTATAGATTCTTCTAATTACACCTGATTAGCATCAGTCACTCAAGTTGGCAGAATTACAGCATTCTGTTCTTGTTGGGTGGAATTGCTAATTATAGCAATGTAAGAATCCATTGATGAAGAATAGGAACCGTGTACTATGCAGTATAAAAGTATTTTCTCGCTCTAAGTTTTGGAGCACTGCAGACACTCAGGTGTTTCACCACCCATACAATGTGCGTGAGCAATTAATGCAATGAACAGTGTGTACAGTATGGGGGTCTAGCGAGTTGACAGTCTGACTGGCTGCACTGAATTCGCCACATCAGCAAAATTACGGGTTATTCCATAGCCTGTGCTGGTCATTTCGTACGACACTGAGTGATAACTGTACATTGCACAATTCTAGGAAGCATTTATTTTTAGGAGGAGGAATTCCACTGCTGTGAATAGAGATTCAACAGTAGAGAAAATTATTCCTAATCTTTGGTCTTGTTAGTTTTTTCAGAGAGAAAAGAGGTATAAGTTAGAGAAGGATGGGCAAATCACTCAGACTCCAGATTGGGAGAAACTCGCTGTTGTGAGACATGTAAGAGGTAAAGATCTTTGTCCCCCTAGCCCTAACAACACGAATCTCTCTCAACCTGGGGTCTGACAGATCTGCTCATCCATCTTAAACTTAACCCTCTTTTTCCCACTGAGAAACTAAATGACAATTCCAGAACCTGGGAATAGGACTAGTTTTAAGTAATGAATTTTCCTTTTGATACAATATTTAATCGTATCTTATTTACGCAAGATTTCCATTGAATGTCACCTCTTGTCTTCCTTTATTGTTCATACACAACTTGAGAGTGATAATGGTGACTGTTTCATCAGATTATCTTCTTACACGTGATGTTTAAGTGTGTATTCCTTTAGCTTTTCACTTTTTGTATCTGCTTCTCTGTAAGTGTATTTTTCTATCTTATTACAAAAAGCCCCCCCATGAACCATGGACCTTGCCGTTGGTGGGGAGGCTTGCGTGCCTCAGCGATACAGATGGCCGTACCGCAGGTGCAACCACAACGGAGGGGTATCTGTTGAGAGGCCAGACAGACATGTGGTTCCTGAAGAGGGGCAGCAGCCTTTTCAGTAGTTGCAGGAGCAACAGTCTGGATGATTGACTGATCTGGCCTTGTAACATTAACCAAAACGGCCTTGCTGTGCTGGTACTGCGAACGGCTGAAAGGAAGGGGAAACTACAGCCGTAATTTTTCCCGAGGACATGCAGCTTTACTGTATGATTAAATGATGATGGCGTCCTCTTGGATAAATATTCCGGAGGTAAAATAGTCCCCCATTCGGATCTCCGGGCGGGGACTACTCAAGAGGACGTCGTTATCAGGAGAAAGAAAACTGGCGTTCTACGGATCGGAGTGTGGAATGTCAGATCCCTTAATCGGGCAGGTAGGTTAGAAAATTTAAAAAGGGAAATGGATATGTTAAAGTTAGATATAGTGGGAATTAGTGAAGTTCGATGGCAGGAGGAACAAGACTTTTGGTCAGGTGATTACAGGGTTATAAATACAAAATCAAATAGGGGTAATGCAGGAGTAGGTTTAATAACGAATAAATAAATAGGAGTGCGGGTTAGCTACTACAAACAGCATAGTGAACGCATTATTGTGGCCAAGATACACAAAGCCACCTTGTAGAATTTTGCACAGAGCATAACTTAATCATAGCTAACACGTGGTTCAAGAATCATAAAAGAAGGTTGTATACCTGGAAGAATCCTGGAGATACGAAAAGGTATCAGATAGATTATATAATGGTAAGACAGAGATTTAGGAACCAGGTTTTAAATTGTAAGACATTTCCAGGGGCAGATGTGGATTCTGACCACAATCTATTGGTTATGAACTGCAGATTCAAACTGAAGAAACTGCAAAAAGGTGGGAATCTAAGGAGATGGGACCTGGATAAACTGAAAGAACCAGAGGTTGTAGAGAGTTTCAGGGAGAGCATAGGGGAACAATTGACAGGAATGGGGGAAAGAAATACAGTAGAAGAAGAATGGGTAGCTCTGACAGATGAAGTAGTGAAGGCAGCAGACGATCAAGTAGGTAAAAAGGCGAGGGCTAATAGAAATCCTTGGGTAACAGAAGAAATATTGAATTTAATTGATGAAAGGAGAAAATATAAAAATGCAATAAATGAAGCAGGCAAAAAGGAATACAAACGTCTCAAAAATGAGATCGACAGGAAGTGCAAAATGGCTCAGCAGGGATGGCTAGAGGACAAATGTAAGGATGTAGAGGCTTGTCTCACTAGGGGTAAGATAGATACTGCCTACAGGAAAATTAGAGAGACCTTTGGAGAGAAGAGAACCACTTGTATGAATATCAAGAGCTCAGATGGCAACCCAGTTCTAAGCAAAGAAGGGAAGGCAGAAAGGTGGAAGGAGTATATAGAGGGTTTATACAAGGGCGATGTGCTTGAGGACAGTATTATGGAAATGGAAGAGGATGTAGATGAAGACGAAATGGGAGATAAGATACTGCGTGAAGAGTTTGACAGAGCACTGAAAGACCTGAGTCGAAACAAGGCCCCGGGAGTAGACAACATTCCATTAGAACTACTGATGGCCATGGGAGAGCCAGTCATGACAGAACTCTACCATCTGGTGAGCAAGATGTATGAGACAGGCGAAATATCCTCAGACTTCAAGAAGAAAATAATAATTCCAATCCCAAAGAAAGCAGGTGTTGACAGATGTGAAAATTACCGAACTATCAGTTTAATCAGTCACAGCTGCAAAATACTAACGCAAATTCTTTACAGACGAATGGAAAAACTGGTAGAAGCGGACCTCGGGGAAGATCAGTTTGGATTCCGTAGAAATGTTGGAACACGTGAGGCAATACTAACCTTACGACTTATCTTAGAAGAAAGATTAAGAAAAGGCAAACCTACGTTTCTAGCATTGGTAGACTTAGAGAAAGCTTTTGACAATGTTAACTGGAATACTCTTTCAAATTCTGAAGTTGGCAGGTATAAAATACAGGGAGCGAAAGGCTATTTACAATTTGTACAGAAACCAGATGGCAGTTATAAGAGTCGAGGGGCATGAAAGGGAAGCGGTGGTTGGGAAAGGAGTGAGACAGGATTGTAGCCTCTCCCCGATGTTATTCAATCTGTATATTGAGCAAGCAGTAAAGGAAACAAAAGAAAAATTCGGAGTAGGTATTAAAATTCATGGAGAAGAAGTAAAAACTTTGAGGTTCGCCGATGACATAGTAATTCTGTCAGAGACAGCAAAGGACTTGGAAGAGCAGTTGAATGGAATGGATAGTGTCTTGAAAGGAAGATATAAGATGGACATCAACAAAAGCAAAACGAGGATAATGAAATGTAGTCAAATTAAATCGGGTGATGCTGAGGGAATTAGATTAGGAAATGAGACACTTAAAGTAGTAAAGGAGTTTTGCTATTTAGGGAGTAAAATAACTGATAATGGTCGAAGTAGAGAGGATATAAAATGTAGACTGGCAATGGCAAGGAAATCGTTTCTGAAGAAGAGAAATTTGTTAACATCGAGTATAGATTTTTAAGTGTCAAGAAGTTGTTTCTGAAAGTATTTGTGTGGAGTGTAGCCATGTATGGAAGTGAAACATGGGCGATAACTAATTTGGACAAGAAGAGAATAGAAGCTTTCGAAATGTGGTGCTACAGAAGAATGCTGAAGATAAGGTGGGTAGATCACGTAACTAATGAGGAGGTATTGAATAGGATTGGGGAGAAGAGAAGTTTGTGGCACAACTTGACTAGAAGAAGGGATCGGTTGATAGGACATGTTCTGAGGCATCAAGGGATCACCAATTTAGTATTGGAGGGCAGCGTGGAGGGTAAAAATCGTAGAGGGAGACCGAGAGATGAATACACTGAACAGATTCAGAAGGATGTAGGTTGCAGTAGGTACTGGGAGATGAAGAAGCTTGCACAGGATAGAGTAGCATGGAGAGCTGCATCAGACCAGTCTCAGGACTGAAGACCACAACAACATCATTACAAAAAGCAATATTCTGTGTTTTCCATGGTTTCTATTAATATGTTGTATGTGGGTTTGATGACACATTCTTCTAGTCTTTCACTGCTTACCCTCTCGTGACACTTTTGATATCTTGGTTTAAAGTTAT
The DNA here is from genome assembly GCF_021461385.2 of Schistocerca piceifrons. Lineage (NCBI taxonomy): Eukaryota > Metazoa > Arthropoda > Insecta > Orthoptera > Acrididae > Schistocerca > Schistocerca piceifrons. Next base: position 260,136,502 of record NC_060145.1, on the reverse strand, counting down.
TCAGATGTCTTAAACTCAGGTTGCTCCATATAGGCTATTGGTAGAGTAATGCAAACAGTGACGACTTACTTGCAAAAGATTGTTTCCTTAGTGTGTAGCAGTATGAAATAAGAATCATCCGAATGGTGCCATGATGAAATACAGCAAGAGAAAGTTTCTACTTAAAAAGCGGCGGTCGAATTACGTACCTTTCATATTCCTTAGTATGCCAAGAAAAAGAAAAACAGAATGAAGAAAGCAAAACCATTCCATTATTGATCAGGCATATCAACCAGTCTTAAACATTAAGTTGTAGCTGACTTTCATAATTACTCAGGTTAGTCTTGCAATCTGATCTTATTTGGATTAATCCATACAAAGTAATCCATTTTTAAATATTTAGATTTTTTTATATTTCATTACCCTATGATTGAGAAGTTCAGAAAGATTTTACCTTGCAGCCTTATTGAATGGCTGCCTTATTTATCTGGAAGAGCATGACAGTTTTTCAGTTTGGCGACATTAGCATCTATCAGAATATCTCTGCACTGGTTAAGTTACAACATTGCAGCTGACATGATTGTTTTTAGAAAAGTCTCCTGTACAACATTATTGTCCAAAATGTTGTAAATTCAAAAATAACCAGTCAAAAATACCTCCAAAATCTGGTACTGAAAATTGAGAAAATCCTCTTTCTAGACCCTAACAACCAAGGAGTGATTGTAGACTTAGAGAAAGCTTTTGACAGTGTTGACTGGAATACTCTCAAATTCTGAAGGTGGCAGGGGTAAAACACAGGGAGCGAAAGGCTATTTACAATTTGTACAGAAACCAGATGGCAGTTACAAGAGTCGAGGGGCATGAAAGGGAAGCAGTGGTTGAGAAGGGAGTGAGACAGGGTTGTAGCCTGTCCCCGATGTTATTCAATCTGTATATTGAGCAAGCAGTAAAGGAAACAAAAGAAAAATTTGGAGTAGGTATTAAAATCCATGGAGAAGAAATAAAAACTTTAATGTTCGCCAATGACATAGTAATTCTGTCAGAGACAGCAAAGGACTTGGAAGAGCAGTTGAACAGAATGGACAGTATCTTGAAAGGAGGGTATAAGATGAACATCAACAAAAGCAAAACAAGGATAATGGAATGTAGTTGAGTTAACTCAGGTGATGCCGAGGGAATTAGATTAGGAAATGAGACGCTTAAAGTAGTAAAGGAGTTTTGCTATTTGGGGAGCAAAATAACTGATGATGGTCGAAGTAGAGAGGATATAAAATGTAGTCTGGCAATGGCAAGGAAAGTGTTTCTGAAGAAGAGAAATTTGTTAACATCGAGTATAGATTTAAGTGTCAGGAAGTCTTTTCTGGAAGTATTTGTATGGAGTGTAGTGATGAATGGAAGCAAAAAATGAACGATAAATAGTTTGGACAAGAAGAGAATAGAAGCTTTCGAAATGTGGTGAATACTGAAGATTAGATGGGTAGATCACATAACTAATGAGGAGAATTAGGAAGAAGAGAAATTTGTGGCACACCTCGACTAGAAGAAGGGATCGATTGTTAAGACATGTTCTGAGGCATCAAGGAATCACCAATTTAATATTGGAGGGCAGTGTGGAGGGTAAAAATCGTAGGAGGAGACCAACTAAACAGATTCAGAAGGATGTAGGCTGCAGTATGTACTGGGAGATGAAGCAGATTGTACTGGATAGAGTAGCGTGGAGAGCTGCATCAAACCAGTCTCAGGCCTGAAGACATCATCATCTAACTAGAGAAAAAAATACTCTCATAAATCACTTCTTCGTTGTTATTTTTAGGTCTAAAAAGTGGATTTTCTAAATTTTCAGTACCAAACTTTGGAGGTCATTTTGACTGACTCTTTTTTTTTTTTTAATTAGAGTATTGTGGGTCATAGTCATTTCAATTGCAGTGTTTTAACTTAACCCAGTGCAGAGATATTCAAATTAATACTAATGTCTCCCAATTGAAAAACTGTCATGCACTTACAGATAAATATGGCTGGCATTCAATAAGAGTGTAAGGTTTTTTTTTAAAAAAAAAGACTGTTTTGAACTTCAGTTATGGGGTAATCACACAAAAAAATTTAAAACGGTCAGGCAACCAACTTAGAATTTATTGGATCACTTCACTTGGATTTGACCTATTTAGCTTTCACTTAGTAAATTAACCTTTTTATTTTCTGTGTTGGTGTGGATGTAGGTGGGTGTGCATGTGAGCGTGCTGTAAATTACACTGGTCAACACTCATTTTCTTGCCAAGGATATTTGAGTGGCTTTAGGATGAGTTAGTGGTGCTGAGGACGAATATAGCAACCATTTATGCAGTTTGGCTCTAGTTTTTGAGATAATGCATGATTTATTCAAAAAATTAGAAAAAATTGCTAATACTGAACTCGAGCGCTACAAACTACAATGAAAAAAAAAAATAATCTTTATAAATAGCTTCTATGAAAACCTGATAGGCATTTGTCCACGTATAAAACATAATTGAAAAGTTTCTCTATAAGTATATCATTTTCTGTCCATGACGAACCGCTTCCTGCACGCTTTCCTTTTATAGGTCTCTTCAGAACAGTCACGTTGCAGATTCCAGCAATAATCTGCCATCATATGCCTGTCCCATCTTCCTTTACATCTTTTCTCTATTCCTTTCATATCTTGATGGAACCGCTCTCCTTGTTCCTCACTGAAATCACCTAGATTACGAGGAAATCGATCCAAGTGGCTGTGAAGGAAGTGCAATTTTATGCTCATGTTAGCTCCTAAGTTTTGAAAGTTAGTGAGCATGTTTTTGACCAGTTCCTCATAATTGGGAGCTTTATGATTGCCCAAAAAACATTTTACAACAGCGACAAAACTGTTCCAGGCCGATGCTTCAGTGACAGTCATGACACTTGTAAAATTGGTATCGTTGATGAGCCTGCGAATTTGAGGACCATCAAATATTCCTGCCTTAAGTTTTTCACTACTGAGTCCAGGGAACGTATTGCAGATGTATGTGAAGCAATTACCATTTCTGTCTAAAGCTTCGGTGAATTGCTTCATTAGTCCTAACTTAATATGTAATGGTGGAAGAACAATCTTGTCCCTACTAACCAGAGGTTCATTAATGATGTTTGCTTCACCAACAGCCATATGTTCCCTTGGAGGCCGTTTTCTGCTTCCAATGTTCGTGCTTTGCCCTACTATCCCACATGCAGATAAAACATGGGTGCTTTGTGTATCCACTTTGTTGTCCAAGCAAGAAGTTCACCATTTTCAAATCAACACAAATCAACCACTGGTGCTGCATATACTGAATTTTCTGCAGAACCATCTTGATGTTAGCATATGCTTCACAAAGTTTTGTTGAGTGGGCAATTGGAATAGATGCGTCACGATTGCCATTGTGTAGGAGAACACATTTTAAACTTCTAGTGGAACTGTCTATGAAGAGACGCCAGTCCTCTGGTCTACATTCCGGCAGCCCCAATTCAAGTAAAAGTCCAGGTATATTGCTGCAATACACTATAACCTCTTCTTGGTTGAAGTATGGAAGGAGGTTTTCTTCTCTCGTCCGGTAAGCTGTTATTTTAACACTTGGATGAAGACAGTTCTTTTCCTTAAGCCTGGATGCTAAGAGTTCTGATGCTTGCTTTGAAAGATTGAGTTCTTGTATCAAGTCACTGAGCTCCTTCTGGTCGAACTGCTGGGGTTGTGTCTCGCGTCCTTCGTATTCCGAACCACTACTTGTACATTCCTCGCCGTGCACATCGTCATCTGATGATGTTAGCGTGGGTAATGTTGTGAAGGTTGGTACAGGAACATCGTTGCTGTGCACCACCGGTCTTCTTGCTGACCCCAAATCGGGATATTCCCACTTTCGTTTTTTGAACCTATTAAAACCTTTCACATTAACAATGCAAAAATAGCAATCATCTGTATGGTTCTTCTGCTCTCGCCATACCATAGGCACTCCGAAGTTTAAGCTTTTCCTTTTTCGTTTTGTCCACTGCCGTAAGCACTCCACACAGCATTTACAAACTTTATGGGGTGCCCACGCCTTGTCTTGATCTCCAAGTTTAATTCCGAAATATGCCAGATACGCTTCCTTCACAAAAGGAATGATATTCTTCCTGTTCTTTTGAAGAACGTATTCACCACAAATGTAGCAGAACTCATCTGGATGGTTCACGCAAAGACGGCATGAAGAACTCATGTTTTCCTAAAACAAAATTGCACAAATACTACATATTATGCAGAACTTTCTTGTATTTGCATGTCAATCACATCCAACAAACATCATTAATTGTTTTGTGTGAAATGAATACTCACCTCTTATTTGCTACGTCACGATGAAAAGGATCTATCTCCTTGAAGCTGCACTGCACATGTGTGTGACTTTCGACCATCGCCATTTTTCTTGTTTACACTGAACGCTACCTATCGGCTGTTGCGGGGATTACCTCGGCCAACAAATGAATGTCGAGTACCGCTGAATTCAAATCTGCACAACAGGACTGAACACGTGCTGACAGTGTGATGTTTGCATGATGTAATCCTCAACCGCACAGATGCACTCCCTGAGCACAATTGTTTAATAAAGATAGTACAATATCACTAATTAAAAAACAGGTAGCAAATACATTACACCATATATGGACCCTGCAGTCGATATTATCCACATGAAACTCTCATTTCCACAAATAACCTATATCTCAAAAACCAGAGCCAATTTGGAAAAAGTACAAATATACTCGGAATGAGTATCATAACAATATCCCATTTTCGTTCAAACTTCCCTGGCAACGAAAAAAAAATTTTATTTTGTAGAGCTGTGTTATCGAATAGAAATAACATAACCTATTTTCAACATTTGAGTATAACTGTTGTAATTGGGGAACGATACGCTGATGTTTGTCTCACAGAACATCAGTCACTGTAACCCCTAGAGCAAATGTGCTTTCTGATGACTGTAATTCATTAAGCTCTAAGTTACAGACAGATACGGAGCACACAAAACTTGGCAGAGGAAGTGTTTATCAAGTGCTCAGCCTTTTTCAATAAGTGAAAGGTGAAGTTCCAGATTGCATTTCTGGAGTGCCAGTATTATCTTTCTGATAATGTGAAGTGGTTATGAAATGACTATTGTTTTATCATTATCTGTAAGAAAGCAAACGAAAACGAGAAAACTTGAAAATATGTAAGTAAACTGTTTATTATTTCAAAAAATCATAACTTTTAATACATTTAGCCCACAGAGAGACAGTCAATGCCTTAATGGAAAAATGTTTGCAGTTGCCTACAGAATCATGAATATACCCGCTCCTCTTTGTCCAAAGCAAGTTGATGGGTACCAATGTCTTTCTTCAGGGTCCAAAAATATGGAAATTGCATGGGGAGAGATTGGAGGATATGAAAGTGCTTCCAGCAAAGCTTCTGCAGCATACGAAAGTATTTTTGCATTGGGATGGGCCTGAAGACAGACATTTGTGGCCATCAGTTTGTCAGGTGAAGAAATACACACCTGGATACAATCCTGGTTCCAAAGGTAACTACAAACATTTTTCTGTGAAGGCATTAGTTGTCTTCTCTCACAGTTGAATAAATGTGTTAACAGTTATGGCAATTACTTTGAAAGTAATAAAAAGTTTACTTACTTTTTTTCCCCATATTCTTGAGGAAAAAACCTTGTTTCACAAAGCACCTAACATCCAGCACATGTTGTTCTGTCGATTATTCATGAGATTTTGAAATGCACCCCTGCTGGTTTCTGGACATTTTTGAACACATTCTAAGTTGATTTCCGAATGAATTATAAGTTGATTTTAGAATGTGTGCGTAGTGTACGTGATGTGTCTGCCAGGGGAATCCTCGTCGCATCTAGAAATGAACTTTCTTGCAGACAAAACGGGACGGGGCTATACGAGCTCAGTGGAATAAAGCAGAACCGGTGAATGCCAACTGCTGCTTGTTTATGTGGTTGATTCGGTTTGCAAATGTTAAGCGTTGTTATAATTTACTAGCGAAATCCATAGATTCACACCACCAGAGTGGAAATAAACGACTAACAGAAATAACAGGTAAGAAATATTATGTATTATCTTCTCGGTGTATCCACGAAAGTGATTTTCTGACAGAAAATTTTTGGCCAGATCACTTTACTAGAAAGGGCCATTTGTAATCCCCGCCTAGCAGCCTCTTAGGTTCCATTCTGGGAGTAGCACAGAAAAAGCATTGTACAAACACCTAATAACACCTAACCGGAGAATAATCACTGGATAACTAAACCGGTGATTGTGGCAGAGTTAGTAAAGTTAACCGGAGAATGAATTTTAACAGTGGTAGGAATAGTTACAGAATTATCGATGACAAGATTGATTGTTAGAACGAGGATGGAGAAGAAAATAGATTCACACAAATTATGGAAGAATGTGAAGATTCCAAATTTATACAAAAATTTCGTTCTACTACTTCTCGGTCTCATGCATGAGTAATTGGAGCATATGAATGAACTGTGAATCTATTTCCTAACATCTAACGTAAAGCTTTTTGATTGTAGTACGCCAAATAGGTATTTTGTATTGGTACTTCGTGAATTATATTGTCGTACTATAAAAATGGTCATTATTGCCAAAACAGTCTCGTTTATTTGGTGTGTGTGTTACAGTTGCTGCAATAATAGAAAGGCCTATTTTGTTTTCTCCAGCACACAGTAGCAAAATATACGTAATCAGATCTAGAAACCGCACTAGTCTTGGGTTCTATTTGTATTAGCAGCTTTTTCAGTATTAGACGACAGCATTTCAATTTTTCATGTAGCAAAACATTTGACAATCTGTGATAAGGTAATACTTATTTCACAGAAAGGAAAGCATTCCATGTAAAGCTGTAGGAAGATTAGAGGGAAAAATCGCTAGGACCTAAGGATTGAAGAAATGTGTACTGTCTTGCCTGTCTCTTGTCTTTACTGGTTTTAGGTATCCTATATTTAATTTTGTCACACAGATGAGTAAGCTATTAGCTAATAGGCAATAGTGTGTCCAGATTTTCTGGAGAGTACTTGTTCTCCCATCCAGTATTAATTGCTTAAAAGCAGGGTCAGGATGTCAAACCGGCCGACTGGGTGCAGGAGAGGCACTACAGGACATTTTAATTTCCACTGTCCTGAAATAGTTTGATAGCATCCATTACAAAGAATACATGTTTGAGTTCCACAGAGTGAAATACAGTGACGAGCGGTATAAGACGGTTGATTGAAGAGGTGTGGCACTGCACTTCAGCACACTTAAGACCAAATAACATGTCTTACAGTTCACAGTTCCTCTAAGATATGTTTTGTGTGTCGGACGCTACAAAATGAACTTATTTTTGAAACATCTTCTGACGTTCTGATGCGCAGAGCAATCAGAGCTATAGTGGGAGGGGAAGGGGGGTCACTGGTAGTCTCCACGTGTCCCATGTTTACATTTAGTGATTTTTCTGTTAAATACATTCACATAGTTACAGAAGGCTAAAATATGTTACTAGTTCAGATTTTATTTTATTTCCACCATTCTGACAGTCAAGTATTAATTGCCTTGCAGAACAATAAAGTTATTTTTGACGGTTTGCTAAAGAAATTTGGCGTTATTAAGCTTTCCTGCTTAGACAGTAAATTTATTTGAAACAGTGTTTAATTCCACACTATTGGCTAGTTTCAGCTGTTTGCTGCATTTCAAGTGCATGTTTTCATCTTCTAGTACGTATGGCATTATGCCATAATAAAGAACCAAACATGAGATTATACGGTACTGGCACTCCAAGATGATTTACATCCCGAAAACCACACTGAAAAGCTCAATATCAGGTAGAGGCCTGCATCATTGGGAATCTGGACTCACGAATGTGTGCTTTAAGGTGAACTGTACATTGTAGTATGGTTCACGAAATTCAGATGCTCTTGGAGTATCCTCTGATGTCTTTGTTTCTTTTATGACATAATGTAAGAAAGGTCTTTCAGTGTTTTACACATACGAACATATGGGCTTCCTAAGTCACCATAGCTGCACAAGTGTGGTGACACCTCATGTCTGGCGCTCTCTGGCAACTACTGAAATGATTCTATTTCTAGCAGGTCACGGGAAAATATTGCGAATTGTGGTTTGAAAAGCGTTATTTTCAAAGTAAATTTCCTTTTACGCAAGATAAACTATGTGCGAGAATGTACAATGAATTTCTTAATTCACAGTGTGTTTACTTTCATTTAAAAATCAACTCTTTGATGACAAGCCATTTAGAAGAATTTAGAGCCCAGAAGATCGGAGATTTATGTCGGTATTAAAAATTTTACTGGCATATTTGTGTGATGTATCTTAAAGGGTAACGTGCTAAACAGATCATTATATGTGAAACCTTAGCTTCTCTTGTTACTTACTAATCTTGGAGACAAGTATTATATGCGAAAGGTTTGCTTTTCTTGTAATTGCCCGAGCTGACACCTCCCAACCGTGCCGGTTGGTCCCTCCGTCCAATTCTCGGGAGGTGTGACCTGAGGTGTAAACTTTCACCTTCGCCTTCTGAGAGGGTCCCCACAAGAAAGGAGTGCGCCATCGGAGACTCTGGCAATCATGGGGGATTCATCCACAATGGATTTCTCTTATTCTCTCTCGACTTCTGCCCAAAAACGGAAACTTGACCAGCCACCAGTGACAAAAGTACTACTGCCTGCCCCAAAGTTCCTCATAGTTTCTAGATCTGAGGACTGAAAGGATTTTTTTTTTTTTCATTATTCACAAGGGCGTAGATGCCATAGCCAGACCTGCCAAGTCTTGTACCAGGACGCGTAACGGTACCTTGTTGTTGGAAACTGAGAGCACCTTTCAGGCACAAAAACTCCTAGGGCCACACTCCTGTACACGTTCCTTGTCTGGGTGTGGGCTCCCCCCACTTTGGACTCGTCGCATGGTGTGGTTTCCACTAGATCACTCGATAGATTGACTGACGACGAGATTCAGTCTTTCGTTGCTGTGCAGGGCATGACGGCTGTCCATAGGGTCATGACCTTATACCGACCCGGACACTTTTCTTGACCTTTGATAGTGTTCAGCTGCCGTCACACATCAAAGTGGGCTATGAGGTTATTTCTGTTCGCTCCTATGTCCCAACACCTACGTGCTGCTACCAGTGTCAGCGTTCTAACCATAACCACCAGTCTTGTTCTAATGCGGCTAAATGAGTCACTTGTGGCAGGGACGCCCATGAGGGTGACAGTCCACTTCAGTCTCCTCGTTGCATGAACTCTGAGGGTGACCATGCAGTGTCCTCTCATGACTGTCCCATCTACAAGGATATACAGGAAATTCGGGTCAAAGAGAAAGTGTCCACCTCGGCTGCTCGCAAGCTTTTGCTAGTAGGAAGCCCACACTGCTCTCAGCAGGGAAATAGTGCCGTCCTCGCCTCTCCTCAGCCTACCAGGGAGGTATCGACGCAGACATGCGATCTGACCTTTAGCGCTATGGTCGTCCGTTCGGCCAGTGCTAAGATCGCCCGGTCAGCGTCTCCTCTTCCTCCCGTCACCCCTCAGACACAAGCACCTTCATCAGCTTCTGCCAAGACTAAGACCCAGAAGTCAGATGCACAGGCCTTCAAGAAGGAACCGTCCCATGAAGACTTCTTACGTACCCCAAACTCCCAGCCATCGACCAGTACTTCGACTAAACAACCTTACAAGAAGGCTCATAGGAAGAAAAGTTCTCCTTCTCCACCACGGCGCGTTTCTTCTCCTGCGCCACCCAGCGGTTGCCGCCCCAGGCCGTTATCCGTTTCGCCTGGCCACACTGCTGGTAGCCGAACATCTGGCCTTTCACCAGCGGAGGAAGCTCCCCCTGCCGGCCATCTTAACATGGTGGCAGACGAACCTATTGAAAAAATGGACAATGACTCTCCGCCTATTGATCTACATCTGCATCTACATGATTACCCTGCAATTCACATTTAAGTGCTTGGCAGAGGGTTCATCGAACCACAATCATACTATCTCTCTACCATTCCACTCCCGAACAGTGCGCGGGAAAAACGAACGCGTAAACCTTTCTGTTAGAGCTCTGATTTCTCTTACTTTATTTTGATGATCATTCCTACCTATGTAGGTTGGGCTCAACAAAATATTTTCGCATTCGGAAGAGAAAGTTGGTGACTGAAATTTCCTAAATAGATCTCGCCACGACGAAAAACGTCTTTGCTTTAATGACTTCCATCCCAACTCGCGTATCATATCTGCCACACTCTCTCCTGTTACGTGATAATACAAAATGAGCTGCCCTTTTTTGCACCCTTTCGATGTCCTCCGTCAATCCCACCTGGTAAGGATCCCACACCGCGCAGCAATGTTCTAACAGAGGACGAACATGTGTAGTGTAAGCTGTCTCTTTAGTGGACTTGTTGCATCTTCTTAGTGTCCTGCCAATGAAACACAACCTTTGGCTTGCCTTCCCCACAATATTATCTATGTGGTGTTTCCAACTGAAGTTGGCCGTAATTTTAACACCCATGAACTTAGCTGAATTGACAGCCTTGAGAATTGTACTATTCATCAAGTAATCGAATTACGACAGATTTCTTTTGGAACTCATGTGAATCACCTCACTTTCCGTTATTTAGCGTCAACTGCCACACCATACAGCAATCTTTTCTAAATCGCTTTGCCACTGATCCTGGTCTTCGGATGACCTTAATTGATTGTAAATTACAGCATCATCTGCGAACAACCTAAGAGAACTGCTCAGATTGTCACCCAGGTCATTTATATAGATCAGGAACAGCAGAGGTCCCAGGACGCTTCCCTGGGGAACATCTGATATCACTTCAGTTTTACTCGATGATATGCCGTCTACTACTACGAACTGCAACCTTCCTGACAGGAAATCACAAATCCAGTCGCACAACTGAGACGATACCCCATAGGCCCGCAGCCTGATTAGAAGTCGCTTGTGAGGAACGGTGTCGAAAGCTTTCCGGAAATCTAGAAATACTGAATCAACCTGAGATCCCCTGTCGATAGCGGCCATTACTTCGTGTGAATAAAGAGCTAGCTGCGTTGCACAAGAAGAATGTTTTCTGAAACCATGCTGATTACGTATCAATAGATCGTTCCATTCGAGGTGATTCATAATGTTTGAATACAGTATATGCCCCAAAACCCTACTGCAAACAGACGTCAACGATATAGGTCTGTAGTTCGGTGGATTACTCCTACTACCGTTCTTAAACACTGGTGCGACCTGCGCAATTTTCCAATCTGTAGGTACAGATCTATTGGTGAGCGAGCAGTTGTATATGACTGCTAAGTAGGGAGCTATTGTATCGGCGTAATCTGAAAGGAACCTAATCGGTATACAATCTGGACCTGAAGGCTTGCCTGTATCAAACGATTTGAGTTGCTTTGCAACCCCTAAGGTATCTACTTCTAAGAAACTCATGCTAGCATCTGTTCGTGTTTCAAATTCTGGAATATTCCATTCGTCTTCCCTGGTGAAGGAATTTCGGAAAACTGTGTTAATAATTCCGCTTTAGCGGCACAGTCGTCGGTAACAGTACCATCGGCACTGCGCACCAAAGGTATTGACTGTGTCTTGCTGCTTGTGTACTTTACATACGACCAGAATTTCTTTGGATTTTCTACCAAATTTCGAGACAGTTTCGTTGTGGAACCTATTAAAGGCATCTAGCCAATCTTCGGGATTTCGCGTTCTTCTGAACTTCGCATGCTTTTTCCGTTCTCTGCAACAGCATTCGGACCTGTTTTGTGTACCATGGGGGATCAGTTCCATATCTTACCAATTTATGAGGTATGACTCTCTTAATTGCTATATTTTTGAATTTGAGACACATCTCGTCTACATTTGTATAGTCAGTTCGGAAGGAATGGTGATTGTCTCTTAGGAAAAATAAAATTATTTTGCATTTGTTTCTGGTGGATTTGGAAGAAAGGGTATTGAGCCTAGCTACAACGACCTCGTGATCACTAATCCCTGTATCAGTCATGATGCTCTCTATTAGCTCTGGACTGTTTGTGGCTAAGAGGTCAAGTGTGTTTTCGCAACCATTTACAATTCGTGTGGGTTCATGAACTAACTGGTCGAAATAATTTTTGGAGAAAGCATTTAGGACAATCTCGGAAGATGTTTTCTGCCTACCACCAGTTCTGAACAAGTATTTTTGCCAACATATCGAGGGAAGGTTGAAGTCCCCACCAACTATAACCGTATGAGTGGAGTATTTATTTGTTACGAGACTCAGATTGTCTCTGAACTGTTCAGCAACTATATCATCGGAGTCTGGGGGTCGCTAGAAGGAGCCAATTATTAACTTAGTTCGGATGTTAAGTATAACTTCCACCCAGACCAATTCTCACGGAGTATCTACTTCGACTTCACTACAAGATAAACCACTACTGACAGACACAAACACTCCACCACCAATTCTGCCTAATTTATCTTTCCTGAACAACGTCTGAGACTTCGTAAAAATTTCTGCAGAACTTATTTCAGGCTATAGCCAGCTTTCTGTACCTATAACGATTTCAGCTTCTGTGCTTTCTATTAGCACTTGAAGCTCAGGGACTTTCCCAGCACAACTACAACAATTTACAACTACAATTCCAACTGCTCCTTGATCCAAGCATGTCCTGTATTTGCCATGCACCCTTTGAGATTGCAGCCCACCCCGTACTTTCCTTAGGCCCTCTAACCTAAAAAACCGCCCAGTCCATGCCACACAGCCTCTGCTACCTGTGTAGCTGCCAGCTGAGTGTAGTGACCTCCTGACCTATTCAGCGGAACCCGAAACCCCACCACCCTATGGCGCATGTCAAGGAATCTGCAGCCAACACAGTCGCAAAACCGTCTGAGCCTCTGATTCAGACCCTTCACGCGGCTCTGCACTCAGCGGCAGCAGTGCTCGCTTGAAGCCAGGCCCTCAGCGGCCTTTGAGGTGACCCCTTCTTGCTTCTCCTTTTTCTTTTTTTTCTCACGATGGCACTTCTTCATTGGAATATTCGCCTGCTGTGCTTGCACTGTCCGCTCGTAGTAGCTCTTCAGGAAACGAAGCTACGCCCGTGCGATCGTATGACTTGGCACACAATACCTCTGTGCATTGACCTACCCCTGTGGCAGGTATTCCGGCTCATAGAGGGGCTATGTTGCTGGTCCGGGATAATATCTGCTATGATCCCATCACATTGCACATTGATTTGCAGGCAGTTGCTGTCTGAATTACTCTCCCCACTTTCACTCTACCGTCGTCTGCCGTTACTAGGACAGACATGATGCAAATTATTGCTCAGCTACCTGCACCATTTTTGTTGACTGGAGACTTGAATGTCTACCATCCGCTTTGGAGCTCTCCAGCTTCCTGCCCGAGAGGCTCCCTGTTAGCAGACCTTTCCAACCACCTCAATCTTGTCTGCCTCAATACTGGTGCCCCTACTTTTCTTTCGTACACAACTCACCCCATTCCCATTTAGACCTCTCTATATGTACTACCCAACTTGCACGTCGGTTTGAGTGGTACACTCTTTCTGATACGTATTCGAGCGACCACTTCCCTTGTGTTATCCATCTCCTGCATTATACCCCATCTCCATGCTCAACTAGTTGAAACATCTCCAAAGTAGACTGGGGGCTCTTCTCTTCCAGGGCGACATTTCAGGATCAAAACTTCACAAGCTGCGATAGTCAGGTCGCACACCTCACGGAAGTCATTCTCCTGCTGCTGAATATTCCATTCCTCATACTACTTCTTCTCCACATCGTGTACCGGTGCCCTGGTGGACCGCAGCATGTAGAGCCGCTATACGTGTTCGTCGACGTGCTTTACGCACCTTTAAACGCCACCCTACAATGGCGAATTGTATTAACCCTTTTAGTGCCAAATACGATCTGATCGTGATCCAGATTTTCGGCGAAAAATGCCAGTAACGATCTGATCGTGATGCCTTTCTCATTCATTTTTTCCGCGCTTGAAGGCAAAGTTGTTAATATTTCCTAGCGAATGGATTGCCTCCCAGCTGATGTATCAGGCTCCCTTTTTGTGGACGATTTTACCATCTACTGCAGAGTGCAGCATACATGTTTCCTGGAACACTGTCTTCAGCGTTGTCTTGAACGTCTTTAATCCTGGAGTGTCGCCAATGGTTTCCGTTTTTCTGCCGAGAAGACGGTCTGTATTAACTTCTGGCGCTACAGAGAGTTTCTCCCACCGTCCTTACATCTTGGTCCCGTTGCTCTCCCATTCGTGAAGACAACAAAATTTTTAGGTCTTACATTTGACGGGAAACTTAGCTGGACTCCACATGTGTAATATCTGGCTGCCCGTTGTACCCATTCCCTGAATGTCCTCCATGTTCTCAGCGGTACGTCATGGGGAGTGGATCGAACCGTCCTACTTTGCCTATATCGGTCGATCGTCCGCTCAAAGCTAGATTATGGGAGCTTTGTATACTCCTCTGCACGGCCGTCCATCTAACGCCGCCTCAACTCTATACAACATCGGAGGTTACGTCTTGCAATGAGAGCGTTCTATACTAGTCCCGTCGAGTCTTCATGCTGAAGCCAGTGAATTACCACTAACCTACCGGCGCGATATACTGCTTTGTCAGTATGCCTGTCGGCTATTATCAGTGCCCGACCACCCGTCTTATCGTTCCTTTTTTTGACAACTCTCTCGACTGTCAATACGGGTTGTATGTATCTGCCCTGCTACCCCCTGGAGTTCGCTTTCGGCACCTCCTTCAGCAACTTAATTTTCCACTCCCTGCAACCTTTAGAGTGGGCGAGAGCCAAGCGCCACCTTGGCTCCAGGCTCAGGTTCGCGTTCACCTTGACCTCAGCTCGCTCCCAAAGGGGGTTACCCCAGCTTCGGTATCCCGCTCGCAGTTTCGTTCGAAGTTCATTAATACGATCTTCATTTATACAGATGGCTCTAAGACCAATGACGGTGTCGAGTGTTCTTTATTGTCGGGGCTCACAGTTTCAAATACTGGCTCCATTGCCATTGTTTGGTCTTCACAGCTGAGCTATTTGCCCTCTATCAGGCTGTTCTTTACATCCGCCGCCACCAACATTCTGCTTATGTCATCTGCTCTGATTCCCTGTCTAAGGACATTTGATATGCTGTTTTCTTTTAATCCCTTGCTGTTAATGTGCCTTTTATAGTGTTGTCCTTTTTAGTTGCTGTTTTAACATTGTGCCTCGCAGCGCATTCATAATTTAGTCTGGGCGTTGATGACCACTGTAGTTGTGCGCTCTAAAACCACAAAAAAAAAAATCGCAGCTTGCATTCATAACTTCAATACCATCTATGCCTTTCTCATATTTTCCAAACTCTAGTGGGTCTACATATTTTACTGAACTAGAACTCCTACACAAGGAGGGAAAGTGGAAGAGAGCTACTAGCAAAATAGAAGCTATGAAAGATGTAAGATTTTTGTGTGGATAGTGTATGTAGTTGGTAACATGTTGCCCATAAAATTCAACTGTCCTGGTTTTAGTGTGTCTGCTCATTGTTCATTATTTACACATTTTGTTTTATAATGTGTTTTCATGACTTCAAATATAGAGTAATCGTTTAGAGCACTTTACATTTTGTGATAACTGTAGTCCTGTCATTTTGTTTGTTTTGTTGTTGTTAGTTATTTTTCTTAATTGTACTGTCATTTCACCAGATGTATTTCTCTTTGATTTGCAAAGCACATCAGTGGTCACAGGGTAAACATTGTGAGTATTAATACTTCTAATATTAATTCTAACCACCAACAGTTAATACCTGTTGTGTTTATAACTTGACCACTGAGACTGCTTTGTCAATAAAAGTGAAATACTTCTTGGGGAAGAGCTTTCCAATCTGCAGAATCCCTCTAGTGGAAACAGATTGTAGCAAATATTCTTGAAATTTTGGGATTATTAATCACATTCCATTTATCTTAAATTTGAAGGTATTCCTGCAACTCATTAATTTGTTTTACACTAGGTAAAGGATTTTTTAAGTATTGAGTATTGGTTGGGGTGCAACTTGTTTTTTCAAGTTGTGGATAACATTTATTTATTTTCATTCGTTGTAATGTCTTTGATAATGTTGTATTGTGACTTTGTTGAACTTGACATGTAGGCAGATTTGTCAAGAGTATGCCAACAAAGCAGCGTATGAAGTTGAAGGGTGGAGCAGTGGTAGACCCAGATTCAGGTCTGGAAGATGTTGCTGAAGTATACCAGAAGAATGGCACAGTCTACAATGCTGTTCTTGGTATAACTGATGTTCAAAGTGGGAAGAACTCATTCTACAAGTTACAAGTTCTCACCAGTGGCTCAAGGTATAATTTAGTGCAATTCACAGTTTTGAATATATAGATTAATTTGATATTGAAGACGTAATGCCTTGTATTTAGTTTAAAAATAATCACAGGTCATAAAGCTAGTAGAAATTAACACACAAATACAATT
This sequence comes from Schistocerca piceifrons, assembly GCF_021461385.2. Classification (NCBI taxonomy): domain Eukaryota; kingdom Metazoa; phylum Arthropoda; class Insecta; order Orthoptera; family Acrididae; genus Schistocerca; species Schistocerca piceifrons. The sequence continues at coordinate 260,120,050 of NC_060145.1, read as the reverse complement.
CAATCCTCAAAGCTCTAGTGCCAAAACGTTAGAAGCTATAAAGGTACATATGAAATATAGAAGTAAGGCTGTTCAGAATTATTAGATTTCTTTTACACTTTCTTAAGAAACCTTTGGTTCCAAAGATTCATGTTTGCATTTAGTCTTTGTTTAGTTTTGTCACTTGCAGTATGCCCATCTATTATTGTGTTATTTGTTGCTTTTTTGCTTCAGTTCAAAAAACTTTGTCAGTTTTAGTGAAATAAATGCTTGAGTTCTTGTTGCCTCAGATTTGTATTCAGTATCACACTATTGATGACTTCCTCCGTTGTCACCACCAGGAGAGTTCAGTAAACCTTTAGTTACTTGGCCGAATCATGTCATGGAACGTCACTGTTGCAGAACTTCCATATGCTATCAGGTATCATGTTGATGTCTAGGACAGAACAACATTGGTGCTGGTGCTGATTTCGTTAGATGCGAGTTGACTCATTATTTCCCTGTTGCCTTTCAGCATCAAGTGCCTGTTTCTGTGTACCATCAGGGGTGTAGCTTCTGTCCAGGTACATTGTCACTCACTGATCACAACCACCTTTGGCGACTGTATCCTGATAGGTAGATGCAAAGGGTAATAATTCTGTTTCATCAAACATAATCGTATTTTTGTTCATGGGGCTGTATTTGGCAACAGCAGCTTTATAGAAATCGTGTTACTCAATGTGGCGTTAGCGGTCAGTGCAGCTTTCTGAAATTGTTTGTATTGCCTGCCCAAAGTAACTGCCAGTACATTCACAAGACATTTTATGAATTTCAGGAACACCGTGACTAAGACCTTCTGTTACTGGGTGCAGCATCTCTAATATTCTTGGTTGGTCAGAAACTGAATTGAACATCATGTCTATCCAGGACTCTTATTTTCTTTGTTGTAGCTCCAAAGAAACGAAGGAATGCTAGAAGCTAATGATCTTCTGATGACTGAATATCTATAGATACAGGAAAAATCATTTTACGGCCAATTTCAGTGGTAATTTAGGCAAAACTCGTGTTATTTTTTGGCAAAATATGGTGTTATTTTTTTGCCAGGTCCTGTGTTTTCTGTGCTAGATTTGGTGTTACATTTTTCCCCAATTTCGCTGTTCTCCACTTTTTTGGCAAATTTGGTGTTACCATTTTTCTAAAATTCACAGTCTTCTTTTGTCAAATTTGTTTCTTACCATTTTCGGCATTGGTCAATTTTGGCGTTCTTTGCCAATTTCAGTTTTTCACGCCAATTTTGTTGCTTTTTGATCAAATTTGATTCCATTTGTTGCCAATTTCATTGTTTGTGTCAATTTTTTATTTTTCTCTTCTTTGTTTTATTTTTTGCCAAATTTGGTCATGCTCTTTAGCCGAATTTTGCTCTTTAGCCGAATTTTGCTCTTTAGCCGGATTTTGCTCTTTAGCCGGATTTTGCTCTTTAGCCGGATTTTGCTCTTTAGCCGGATTTTGCTCTTTAGCCGGATTTTGCTCTTTAGCCGGCTTTTGCTCTTTAGCCGGCTTTTGCTCTTTAGCCGGCTTTTGCTCTTTAGCCGGCTTTTGCTCTTTAGCCGGCTTTTGCTCTTTAGCCGGCTTTTGCTCTTTAGCCGGCTTTTGCTCTTTAGCCGGCTTTTGCTCTTTAGCCGGCTTTTGCTCTTTAGCCGGCTTTTGCTCTTTAGCCGGCTTTTGCTCTTTAGCCGGCTTTTGCTCTTTAGCCGGCTTTTGCTCTTTAGCCGGCTTTTGCTCTTTAGCCGGCTTTTGCTCTTTAGCCGGCTTTTGCTCTTTAGCCGGCTTTTGCTCTTTAGCCGGCTTTTGCTCTTTAGCCGGCTTTTGCTCTTTAGCCGGCTTTTGCTCTTTAGCCGGCTTCTGCTCTTTAGCCGGCTTCTGCTCTTTAGCCGGCTTCTGCTCTTTAGCCGGCTTCTGCTCTTTAGCCGGCTTCTGCTCTTTAGCCGGCTTCTGCTCTTTAGCCGGCTTCTGCTCTTTAGCCGGCTTCTGCTCTTTAGCCGGCTTCTGCTCTTTAGCCGGCTTCTGCTCTTTAGCCGGCTTCTGCTCTTTAGCCGGCTTCTGCTCTTTAGCCGGCTTCTGCTCTTTAGCCGGCTTCTGCTCTTTAGCCGGCTTCTGCTCTTTAGCCGGCTTCTGCTCTTTAGCCGGCTTCTGCTCTTTAGCCGGCTTCTGCTCTTTAGCCGGCTTCTGCTCTTTAGCCGGCTTCTGCTCTTTAGCCGGCTTCTGCTCTTTAGCCGGCTTCTGCTCTGTAGCCGAACTCTGAGTTTTGCCAATGCACTGCTATTTTTGCGAGTTTCAGTGTTATGTTTTGACAGATTTGGTGGTATTGTTTTGTCAAATTCTTTTGTTTTTGCCAAATTGTGTCTTTTTCCCTTGTACAGTACTAAATTTTTTCCAATTCTGGTGATTTTCTTGTGTCATTTTCAGTGTTAGTTTTGGCAGTGCATCGTAGTGGGAAATGATCATTCATTTTAAGATTATACATGATCCTCAAGCTTACGAAAATAAGGTGTCAAAATGCAATCTCGGCATTCATTAACTAGCAGTTGTGAAAATCGGCATACTACTGTCATCAGTTTTATAAAAAGATATTTATATGTGAAAATGTCGAATTTCTGTATTTTGTAAAAATTACGAATTTCAAAATGTTTACTTACAAATTACCAATTTTGCATTATTTTTCTTATTATCATTTTCGTGAAGTGTACCTATCCCCAAGGTGTATCTGTTCTGTAGTGAGTTCAATTTCCATCCACCTAAGAAAATTGTAGAGGTATTTGTATAACACTTACATTCTATAACCTGACTATGAAATATGAATTTTCATTGTTTCACTTTTTTATACATAACATCCTACTTAATGGATTTTTGTTACCAGTAAGGACTTTCCTTGTTGCCAGAGAGTGCTAATATGACCATTTAATGTTTAAGTTTCCCAGCTCTTTCTGACCATTCTGGTTGAAATTTTAAATTGAGAACCCACCCACGGAATTAAAAAAAAATTAGCAAATGTTCCCCATTTGCAAATACCAGCTTTTGAAGAAATGCACCTATATTTCCTTCTCTAACTTTCTCTGTAGATCAACATGGTATCGTCATTGTTAATAAATAGAATTTTGCACTACAAATGCCTCTACCAGAAATCCACCAGAAACTACAATTCTCCCACAAAATTCATTTTATTATTCACAAATTTTACAAACTATGTTGTGAATCTTATTGAAAGACTTCTTTTGAAGGAAATGGACTAGACTTGAAAAACTTCAGTTGACCCTGTCTTTATTTACCATTTGGGAGGTGCTACATGCAGGTGCCGTTTTGGACAGTTGCATGTTTTGGGCAATTGCATGCGCAAACCTCCAGGTGTCAGATTAATACAAAACAAGTCGATAAAGTAGCAATGGAAACTCTGATTTAGGTTGTACTATGTGCTATTATCCAGCAGAACATTCTAGGGCTCTTGAGTTCAAACCCCATTGATCAATTTATTTATTTATTTATTTTTTCATGTATAAAAATGTTATATGGGACAACATATTTTACTTGTAAAAGCACTGTTTGACGTTAACAGCAATGTTCTCTTGGCAGTCTGCTTTCGCTTCCTTTCTTTGACAGTAATAAACCTATATAGTACATTTGTAGTTTCACTTAATATGCAATCAGAACAGGAAAATAAAGACACAATGGGATCACATATGCAGTAGTAGTAGTACACATAATAAAACTATAACAATGAAAATAATGTAAACAGATAGATAAAAATAATCTACTCACCAAGTGACAGCAGGGGACACACACACACACACACACACACACACACACACACACACACACACACATACACACACACACACACACACACACACACACACACACACACACACACTGCTTGTACATTCTGAAGAAATGAAGATCAAATAGTTGACAAATGGATGTTGTGTTTACTGGAATTATGTGAATTGTGATTTTGTCTTCTGGTAGGTTATTTTGTATGTGCAGGTCATGAACAACACAAGCATTTTTGTGCGGCCCATAAGAATCCAGTATTAGCAGAAGTTTCTCTCCACTGATGTGTTCCACTACCGCTTCTTATAGAAATATCCTGAACAGTTCTTTAGTCATTTTACTGGAGGGTTGAGAATGGACAATTAAATTTGGTGCTGGAACGTATAATGATGTACCGTATTTACTCGAATCTAAGCCGCACCTGAAAAATGAGACTCGAAATCAAAGAAAAAAAAATTTCCCGAATCTAAGCCGCGCCTGAAATTTGAGACTCGAAATTCAAGGGGAGAGAAAAGTTTTAGGCCGCACCTCCAAATCTAAACAAAGTTGGTCTATTGTAATATGAGACACAATTTAGATAGAATAAATGACGATACAGCTACAGTAGTTTGGTTCGAGTCGTAAGCTTAGCAGTTAAGCTTTACCAGGTAGCCATTGCTATGCGTCAGGCGTGCTTCGTCTGGTTTGAATGGGTTGCTTATTTTTCTTTGATCTGATAAGTGCCGTTCTCTTTGTTGTAGGTGTTTACGTCACTCTAGGCTGAAAATGCATTATTGTACTGTGTCATGTATTGTTTGTCGCATTCTGATAGTGTTTACGACCTGTCGCCGCTCGCGGCATGGCTTGCTTACGTGCGCGCTACAGCCGCTTACAATAAAAAAAAAGAAAGGAATTGTCTCATTAGCGAAACAATGGCAAGAGACTGCTATTTGTTGTTAATTATACTGCTGCTTTCTTTGATAATGGTCAACAAGAACCAAATAATAGACCGCGTATGATAGAAGATGTTCTGAACGACAGTTTAGCTAAAATTTTTCTCCGTTTGAAAATCTTTGCAGACGCCTCTTTTCTACATTACATTCTGCACAGAAATTAGTCATCTTAGATTTAAAAATCTAGTCAATTGCCGTGCTTCATTTCTGATTGTATCACTATTAGTCATCAGAATAATACGAATATAAACATGACATGATATGTATATTCTTCCGCATTTGCTGCTGTCTCACACTAGTTTCGTAGGTTATTAGGTAGACAGGATTTAAATGAGATAGCAGCAAACACGAAAGAATACATGGCGAAATGTTTATATCCGTATTATTCTTATGTTGAAGAAAATACTGCATGTGATTCGCAATTCATAAAAGCTCCTATTAGCAACCATCTCTTCTCACAGGTAGGAAAAAATTCAGAACGTAGAGTTGGCCATATTGACAAACATCCCAAATAGTCTTGCCAGTCGGATTTTTGTAGTACATTGAAATGCTGCTACATTCGAAGATGAGCAACACGGAATTTGTATTTACTTCGTTGGATAATGTATGAAAATGCAGTGGTCGAAACTCGGGGCGGAGAAAAAGCTCGTCTTACACCTTTTTTTTTAAAAAAAATTATTTACTGACGCAGAGGTTTTGGCGCCAGTATTTATCTTTGTGCCTGCGAAGTATGCCTGTGTAGCGCTACATATATTCGACGGCAGAAGTTAGTTCTGGCGGCACCTACCAACATTTTTCAGAACTTCCATTTACTTTGCACTCAATTCTAAGCCGCAGGCGGTTTTTTGGATTACAAAAACCGGAAAAAAAGTGCGGCTTAGATTCGAGTAAATACGGTATGCAAGTACTCCAAGAACAAGAATCTTGAAGGACAACAAACAGCTGTGGGTCAAGTTCGCCAGTCTGTGAAAGCAGTGGAATAATTGTGTGCTTATGGGTTGTCGTATGAACCGACTGTACAACCCGTACAATATCTTTAGAACATGTAGTTGCAAGAGTGTGGCCCTCAGTCATCTCCTTGTTGAATCCACTTCCGTTGCTGTTGTAGGTGTTTGCATCTGTGTAAGCTGTCATGAGTGCACGAGTTACTTGTTGTCAGTCCTCTAACGTTTTCTGAATTTCGCTGTAACAAAATATTTGACTTTACAGCTTACAATGTTGTTCTTACCCTTCCAGTGCAACAGACAACTGTTACTGTTGTCAAATCTTGGGATATTTAGCTATCTTGCATTCGTTTTTGTCCACAATTTAAAGTCTGTATCGTAAACACATCAATCTTCCTGGTGACTGTATTTGAAGGTCTCCATAACATGCATTGTAATATGTTCGTACTTCTTCACAGACGTTAACTCTCCACTTTCCTGTTGCCATTTCCATTCATACAACATACACCAATCAGGACATCTAGTGTGAAATCTGTTTTTAATTACAGAGATTGTGTGATTTGCAAATGTTTTGGTTGGCTTTAGCTGCTTTTGGACAAAGCCAATATATCTACATCCATACTCCGCAAGCCACCTGACGGTGTGTGGCGGAGGGTACCCTGAGTACCTCTATCAGTTCTCCCTTCTATTCCAGTCTCGTATTATTCGTGGAAAGAAGGATTGTCGGTATGCTTCTGTGTGGGCTCTAATCTCTCTGATTTTATCCTCATGGTCTCTTCGCGAGATATACGTAGGAGGGAGCAATATACTGCTTGACTCTTCGGTGAAGGTATGTTCTCGAAACCTTAACAAAAGCCCGTACCGAGCTACTGAGCGTCTCTCCTGCAGAGTCTTCCACTGGAGTTTATCTATCATCTCCGTAACACTTTCGCGATTACTAAATGATCCTGTAACAAAGCGCGCTGCTCTCCGTTGGATCTTCTCTATCTCTTCTATCAACCCTATCTGTTACGGATCCCACACTGCTGAGCAGTATTCAAGCAGTGGGCGAACAAGCGTACTGTAACCTACTTCCTTTGTTTTCAGATTGCATCTCCTTAGGATTCTTCCAACGAATCTGTCTGGCATCTGCTATACCGACAATCAACTTTATATGATCATTCCATTTTAAATCACTCCTAATGCATACTCCCAGATAATTTATGGAATTAACGCCTTCCAGTTGCTGACCTCCTATTTTGTAGCTAAATGATAAGGGAACTATCTTTCTATGTATTCGCAGCACATTACACTTGTCTACAATGAGATTCAATTGCCTTCTGTGGTATTTTATCATTTCCATTGCTTGAGAGGCCCTTCTGGCAATGATATCGCAGGCATCGACTCTAACCCTTTCGCTCGCTCACAAACTAACGATTCTGCTCCACCTGATGTGCACTCATTTTTATCTGCTGTTTCCTCTTTGATGACATTCAATGCATTCCACTGATCAATTACGTCCAGTAGGAATGCTGCATGCTTTCTCTCATCGTTATTTCCATTGTTGTACGTACACAAGTCACTATGCAACAGTTCAATAAGAATTTCAATAACATTCCACAGATTCATGTCGCACAACAGAAGTACCTGTAGCGTGCAGGCTAGATAGCAACTGCAGACCCATTTGTCTTTGCATGCACAATTAAAAGTTTCTAGCCACAACACGCACTTCTGATGTACGCTGGTGCTGCTGTCTTCAGGCAGTTGTTGTTGTTGTTAATATGTCTGCACCTGTGATGCAGTAGTTCCTTTATTCTGCTGTTCCAATTGTTTGTTTACTCTGTGAAATTATAAATGCACTAGCACGAGTTGTGTCTGTACTGTTGCACATGTCCAACAGGACACCACACCTATCTATATAAAAGTACTCAATAGGTTTGCCACTTTCAACCAATTGAGCAAAAGCGAACTGTCAAAAGAACATTGTTACAATCCCTGAAAAGTCCTTTTACATGTCAGGAAAATGTTCTCACATATAACAGTTTCATGTTCAAACAGTTAACAAATTAAGCAGAGGGGTTTGAACACAGTACCTTTGGTACAATGACCTAACACTCTGCCAACTCACCCACGAAATCTGCAAAACAATCACTCACAAATATACATTTCTGGTATTACTTTAAATTACCGTTTTGCGCATGTTCTACTGAATGATAGCACATAGCACAAACTAAATCTGTTTTGGTTGATACTCTATCAATATACATTGTGTGGTACTAGTCTGATGTGGAGATTTGGTGTCAGTGCCAAGTAAGTCGAGTGAGTGCACCCACCATAGGTTGTCACATCTTAACTAACTCTTCTTTAGATCTAATTTGTCATTCTGCATCCTGTTTCTTACTTTTGATTACCATTGGCAATACTTTTTACTGAAATTACTTGCAAAATCTGAAAAATGCTCTAACACAAAAATAAATATTCATTCCCAACTTCTGATACCAGACCAGCATTCTACATTGAATTGTACTTCTTTTGACCCATTCTGTTAATATAACAGAAGTTATTAATTTCTTAATATACAAGAAATTGTGCATCTTTGACTCTTGTCACTCCTAAACAGATTGTGATTGTTGTAAGAGGTCACCATGGGCTCACCTGTTTCATCTTGAGAAGACCTTTGATCTGATAGCTTCTGTAGCTGTGGCACTTCATGCATTTGCTACTGTGGCTTTGTTTTTTTTTTTAATATCCATTAGGTAGAGTTGCTTGGTTTAGCTACACACACACACACACACACACACACACACAGTGTGCTTCCTGTGAAACTCTTCCACCTCCTGATATCGGTGATCTGTTACTTCAACAAACAAGTTTGTTGGAAAATAATTTTGGACAGATTCTTAACCAGTATTATATGCAGGCCCAACAGAAAGCCACCACTTCTGCCATCTGAACACTGCTTAGCACACACTGACCACACATCCCTTTTCTCTCAGACTGATGAGTGTACTCACAAGCATGATTTTGCTCAATGCTCAAGAAGCTATATTGTCACATGTTCTACTTCAGCATATATATATTCCGCAAGTCACTTAACGGTGCTTGCTGGAGTGTGTCACATACTACTACTAGTCATTTCCTTTTTTGTTTCACTTGCAAATAGTGAGTGAAAGAAACTTAGAGTTCGTATTTGAAATGTATGTTGGTGACAGTAGAACTGATCTGCAGACTGCCTCAAATGCTGGTTTTCTAAATTTCCACAAGAGTGCCTCACGAAAAGAGCGTAGTCTTCGTTCCAGGAGTTTTCGTAATACTTGCCTACTGATAGAATCTTCTGGTAACGAAACAGCATGCCACTGAATTGCTTTGATGCTTCCCTTCAGTCTGGCCTGGTGTGGATCCCAAACACTTGAGCAGTACTTAAGAATATGCTGAACTAGCATTCTGTAGATGTCGTCATTATTGTCTTCAGTCCTAGGAATTGATAGTTTATTGCAGCTCTCCACAGTAGTCTATTCTGTGCAAGCATCTTCATCTCTACATAACTATTGCAATCTGCTGCATTTGAACATGTGTACTGTATTTTGGCCTTAGTCTCCCCCTAAAATTTGTACCCCTCCACCTCTTCCTTTCATTACTGAAGTGAAGATTTCTTGATGCCTCAGAATGTGTCCTATCAATTGATCCCTTCTTTTACTCAAGTTGTGCCACAAATTTCATTTTTTTCCCCAGTTCGGTGTAATACCTCTTCTTCAGGTATTCAGTCTCCAAATGAAATTTGCAGCATTCTTCCATAGCATCACATAGGAAACACTTATATCTTCTTGTCCGAACTGATTATTGTTCATATTTCACTTCCATACAAGGCTAAGCTCCAAACATATAATTCAGAAAAAGTCTGTCTAACAGTTAAATAATTTTTTTGTTTTCTTGAGGACCCACAGTGTGACATGTCTTGAAGAGACCATTTTATATCCTCTGGTTTGGCAATCACCACTTATTTTGCTATGCTGATAGTGAAACTTATAGTGTCTAATAGTAGCAGCTTCACTTGAACTAATTTGACTACATTCCATTACTCTTGTTTTACTTCGTTGGTCCTCATCCTGTAACCTCTTTTCAAGACATTTTTTGTTCGATTCAACTGCTGCTCTTAGTCTTCTTTTACTGTTGCTACATACACCTCTATGATAGCACCCCGAATTGTCCAAACCTCTTATGACATAATCTGGATCCATCTGTCCTAATTTTAATTAGCCACTCTATTTCTAGAACACCTTCAAGTTGCTTAGTAAACAAGAGTTCTATCTTTATTGCAGGTTTTGCTCAGTGTGTCCTTGGACTAAAAAGTACAATTAACTGGGATACTACTCACATATGAGAGCTTCGTAACATTTTGACTAACAGGAGACAGGTTGTGTGTGCTCATGTATGTGTTATATATCAAGCTGTCTGTGACAGTAGTATACTCTTCAGTTACAATACATCTTAATGTCCAATGAATAGGGACCGGATAATGGAATATGTAGGATTTGTTTTTTGGCAATATTCCAAAAACTGCAGTTAATATGTATTTTGTAATTTCTTACTAAGAATTCTGATACCAGTTTTCATATATGTATTTTTAAAAATACTTCAGTAGTTATTAAATAATAATTTATTTTTAAAAAAGGAAACTTTCACGCACTATTTCACACCCAAAGGGGTTAAATTTCCAAATAATGCTGAAACAAATATTTTTTTATTTCTGACTGAGAAGCCAAATACCAATTTTTGTACTTCTGGCTTCAAAATTGCTGTAATAGCGACATATTTTCAATAAGTCTTTCATCTCCTATTTCATGTGCATAGGAGTGGAATTTCAAAAAATCCTTTCTTAAACGATGACTACAGCATAAGGTCAACATCCTTGTTAAATTTAAAGTTTCTACCCTGAGTGGTTTGGGCTGAGTGATGAGCCCGCCAGGACATTTCCTTTTATATGTAAAGATTAGGAGCTAATTGTTGAGGTTGACATGACTGCACATCTCTACAGTTTCCACTTTCTAACACCTGTACTAATAGATAAAGAATTATGCCATCCATTAAAGTCACTGCTTAAAAGTCAGTCGTGCCATACCTACACATGGGAATAACTGTGTGTTGGGATATAGTGTGGAATGGTCATAAAGCTAAAGACAGGCTTCCATTTGTTGGTAGGATACGGAGTGTCTGCAGTTCATCTGAAAAAAGAGGTAGCATACAAAGCTCCTGGTGGCGTTAACTGGATGCTGCAGTCTTTGTTTTGTGGGTTGTTACCCTAAATGTGTAATTCACCCTAGGAAATAAACATGAGCAGTATCGTTGTTTAGCAACAGCAGCTTCTTTGAAAGTGAGTACTCTTTTATGTAGGAAATAAGTTGTCAGTGTGTATATGCCCCAGGACAACTGGGAAAAACCCAGGAATTTTTTATCCAGCGAAAACCAGGAATTCTTCGTTGTTTTAATTTTCAGTTAAATTTTTGTATTTGTCAATGGTAAGACTAACAAAGAATTTCACTTTAGCTCACTACTGCAGAATAATACTTCAGTAAGACAACATAAACGGGAGTATAATGCCAAAATAAAATTTTAGTTCCAAAGAAAATGTGCCTTTTACAATAAAACAAACTGCGCACACAAACAGCTGCCAATAGCGAAATGTGTCAAAAGCCTTAGGACGAAGATGGTGCAATACATCGTAACAACCAACTGCTTTCCATGGGCGTGATGTCGCAACTGTTTACATTTATAAGAGGTTGCAGGAAAATATTGTGATTGGTAGCTTGAGAAGCAATACTTTCAAAGCAAATTTCCTTTTACACAAAATAAATTATGTTACTTGTAAGAATGTGCAATTAATTTCTTAAATTGCGGAACATTTGACTCCCATTCAAAACTTAATGCTTTGAGGGGCAGTCACTTAGAAAAATTTTGGGCGTGGAACACTAGCCATATGCCATTATTTAATAAAATTTGTGTTTGTTATATGTTAAAGGGTAACACACTAAAAAAGACCAAATTCCAATGTTAATTTTTCATATTTATTGTAGTTCTTTCTTAGATAATGAATTATGCAATAGTGATGGCAAAAAGTATAATTATCCTTCAAAAAAAAAAGTGCAAGATGAATTTTTGAGCAATTTCATGCATAATTGGCTTTCCTATGTAAAAGTTGAACTGCTCGTTAGAACATTTTTTTCAGCCAGGTAACCCACGAAACATTCAATACAAAACAATGAAATTTATAATTGTGCTTGTCAGAAATATTCAACTGCTACAATTTAAGCTGTGCTCTCAGGATCCTGCCTAACCACACCCACATTTTAAAAAAAAATCAAAAAAATTTTGTTGACCAGTATAATAGGTGAAAGTTTTGCTTTTTACGTAGCTATACTGAATGTACAGGGTGATTCAAAAAGAATACCACAACTTTAGGAATTTAAAACTCTGCAACGACAAAAGGCAGAGCTAAGCAGTATCTGTCGCCGAATTAAGGGAGCTATAAAGTTTCATTTAGTGGTACATTTGTTCGCTTGAGGCGCTGTTGACTAGGCGTCAGTGTCAGTTGATGCTAAGATGGCGACCGCTCAACAGAAAGCTTTTTGTGTTATTGAGTACGGCAGAAGTGAATCGACGACAGTTGTTCAGCGTGCATTTCGAACGAAGTATGGTGTTAAACCTCCTGATAGGTGGTGTATTAAACGTTGGTATAAACAGTTTACAGAGAATGGGTGTATGTGCAAAGGGAAAAGTTCTGGACGGCCGAGAACGAGTGATGAAAATGTAGCACACATCCAGCAAGCATTTGTTCGCAGCCCAGGAAAATCGACTCGCAGAGCTAGCAGAGAGCTGCAAATTCCACAATCAACTGTATGGAGAGTCCTACGAAAAAGGTTAGTTATGAAACCTTATCGTCTGAAATTGGTTCAAGCACTGTCTGCAGCTGATAAGATTAAAAGAATCGATTTCTGTGATTTTATCCTTGCTCAAATGGAAACAGATGAATCTTTCGTTTCAAAGATTGTGTTTAGTGATGAAGCAACTTTCCACACTAACGGGAAAGTCAACAGTCACAATGTCTGTATGTGGGGCACTGAGAATCTGCGGGAAACAGCTCAGTATGAACGTGACTCACCTAAGGTGAACGTTTTCTGTGCCATTTCAGCCAATAAAGTTTTTGGTCACTTTTTCTTCGAAGGTGCTACTGTAACTGGACTACAGTATCTGGAGATGTTAGAGAATTGGCTGTTCACTCAGCTCGAACAAGAAGCACAACAATTCATATTTCAGCAGGATGGAGCGCCACCACATTGGCACTTATCTGTCCGTAACTACCTGAACGTCAACTACCCGAGGCGATGGATCGGCCGCCAGGCAGCCCGTGACAGAGCACTTCATCACTGGCCTCCAAGAAGCCCTGATCTTACCCCCTGCGATTTTTTTCTTGTGGGGGGTATGTTAAGGATATGGTGTTTTGGCCACCTCTCCCAGCCACCATTGATGATTTGAAACGAGAAATAACAGCAGCTATCCAAACTGTTACACCTGATATGCTACAGAGAGTGTGGAACGAGTTGGAGTATCGGGTTGATATTGCTCGAGTGTCTGGAGGGGGCCATATTGAACATCTCTGAACTTGTTTTTGAGTGAAAAAAAAACCTTTTTAAATACTCGTTGTAATGATGTATAACAGAAGGTTATATTATGTTTCTTTCATTAAATACACATTTTTAAAGTTGTGGTATTCTTTTTGAATCACCCTGTATATTAATATAAATAAGTAAATTTTCTTATTTGTGTGGTCACGCTACTTAAGTCGTGATGAACAGTGATTGGTTGACAAAAGTGTATTGTAATCTCAACTTCAGTGCTTTGAAAGCTGCCTTGTTGTAATTTGTGGAGTTTTGATTTATACTTCCACATTACGAAAATGTGCAGTGTAAATGTTGCTGCACATCTAAGATCTTTTCAGAACACATGGCTTTTTGCTGGACTTCATTTCCTAAAGTGCCGGAAGTTCTGCACCAGTATATAATACATTTACCATTCAAAGAATTTGTAAGTTTTACAGATTCAAGGGATAGTGTATTGTCAATTAACATTGTCAATGAATTTTTTTGGTCACGTATATACCCTGGCTGTGTATTTGTCGCAGTTCCCATAAAAACAAATAGTTCTAAATATTAACAGACTCAGTCGGCCCATACAGAACAGTTTGTGGTGCAGTTTTGCTCCAGTAGCCCTAAGTTGTGATTGTTTTGAAACATTACTCTAATGAGATGAATGTGACAGTGAAACACTCTTGAAATTTTGTGACTATAAAAAGGTGAATGAAGTAGCATAAAAACTGTTTTGCAGTATTGTATACAATGCAGGGCAGTTACTTTTCCTGCTTCGTGCTAAGTCTTGACTACATCATAAGAATAATTGCTTATTATGTCTGCAGATTTTGGGTATTTAGAGCCTGGGGTCGAATTGGTACAACAATTGGTGGCAACAAGCTTGAAGACATGGGCACATTGCATGATGCCCTTGGACACTTCAAGTCACTTTATGAAGAGAAAACTGGTAACCTGTGGGAAAACAGAGATAATTTTATGAAATTGCCAGGACGAATGCACCCAATTGATGTGGATTATGGGCAGGTGAGTTACAGAATACAGGAAGCAAGGATTTGTTGCTAAATGTGGGTTAATCAATACATCTCCCACACATGTATCTTTGAAATTAAGTCTTTTCACAACTTTTTTTAGAGTTCTGAAAACCTTGCAATTACAAAATTGTAATGGTTTTTAAGTGAAATAAGAAATAAAAATTTTCTGGTGCAAATGTCTATTGTGTAATTATTAATCTTTGGCACAGTATACAAGTGAAACACAGTGGAAAAATGATATGTAAGATTAATTTTTTGCTTTAAGATAAATTATGCAAGCAGATAAATAAAGCAATATGAAGAGATGGGTAATGAGGAGAGAAATGGTAAGAGCAAGCAAAGATTAGACTACACATATAATTTATTAATGAAGACATTTGTACATTTGGTATGCAGATATGAATTGATAAGAACAGTGTAGGAAGAGATGGGTTGCAATGTCAATTTAGTGTGAGGGCTGATGATGATTGAGAAGAGAAAAGAAAAACCGCATTTGGCTCTTGATTTTCCAGGAAAAGTGTGTATATGGTTGCTCTTATACACCTCACACATGGCCAGTTGTTAATATCCTATTGTACTCTGCCTTTCTATCTTCATTGCGAGCCAGGGACATCCCCAGTTTCGTCAGCGACTGCAATTGCAAGAAGCTTGAAGGTTTATTGAAGAATTACAGTTAATCTGCTATATGTTCTCTCCTCCTTGGGAGTGTATTTAAAAGTGAAGGTAATGGGATTTTCAGTTTTATACGTTGTTGTTGTTATTTGCTTTTTGTTGTGCCCTGTTAAAGAGCGTGTATGACTTTGTTCACTTAGTCTGACAGCTTAGTTTTCTTCTTCTCTTCCCAAAATCTCTCATGAATTTGCTGCATTGCCTCTTGTGTTCCTCTGTTCGTTTCCAATGATTTTTAAGTTTTCTCTACAAATGTGTAATTTGCAACTAGAATGCCAAAGACTTTGCATTCTATGTTATCTTCCTTGGCATTCATTTCTCATTTTGCAGTTTTGCCAGTTTGTGAATGCCTCCTAAAAATGTAGTTACTGGTGCATATAGTACTGCAGGAAATGACTGTTGTGTAATGCCAAGGTTTAGCATTATGGATATCACTTGTTTACTGTACTGATTCTAGGTTATTTTGTACACTTTCTGGGGTTTGATGGCCCTTTTTAAATTTGTTTTACTTTCTAGCCCAGAGGTACTGTAATTTCTCAGATATTTAAAAGAGGTCACATGTAAAATTGTTCCATATTTCATTTGTAGTGGGATCTTTCTGATATAAATACTTTTATATAAAATTTCCCATCAAATGAGTCTTCTCATACGATATTTGGATGCATGTCTTTGATGCTGTCTCACATAACTTCTCTATGGTGAACTTGGTTTCTTCACTAGTCTTAGTGAAGGGAGCTAGATTGTCAGCAAAAGCTAGGCAATTCACTTCGACTATCTGCCCTGAGATCTCAATGTTTATACCTTCAGTTTCTTTCCTCTATTCTCAGATGACATTGTCTAACACAGTGTGAAACAGAAGTGGGGAGAAGCCATCTCTTTGCTGAACTGATGGCAAGACTTCAGATGTATCAACCAGAAACTTCATTTGAGTTGTAGTGTCTGTGAGGGTCTGGCAGATTAGTTCTCAAGTCTTTCTGTCTACTCTAAACTCTTCTAAGATGTTCAAAACTGTTTGTCAACCATTGTACCCCACCTTGATATCCATAAAGGTGATATATGTGTTGGTACATCAACATGTCTTTAATACTGTCTTCAAACACCTAATCTGCTCAGCATATGATATGGCTTTCTTGAAGCCTCATTGACACTAACCAATCTGTTTGTTGGATAGAAACTCATATATAACTGGCAGAAGATAGGCCTCTGTAGTTGTTGGGGTCTGGTCTATTGCGTTTTTTTATGCCATGGATGTATAATAGCTTTCTGTCCTTTGGAGTCATTTATTGTCAATATTTTTGCTAAAAGTGTACAAACTCTTCTTATGAGATCATCTCCACCTATTGCTATGGTTGTTGTCCTCTCATGGCCCTTCATTATTTTTGAGTGATTGAATTGTCTCTCGTATTTCGTGAATTGTTGGGGGATGGGAGTATGGGTTTGGTTCAGGTTTTTCTAAATGCAATCTTTCCATTGGAGGATCACAGTTCAATAAATTTTGAAAGTAATACACAAGTTTCATGCAGTTTCCTTAGTTTGTTTCCCTTAATTTGGTGGAAAAAACAGTGTTGCTGGTTTATACCAAGATAAGCCCTCACAGAATCTTTTAGAGAAACTTTGAGTGGTGTTCTCTGGAAATACTGGTCTATTTATATGAGCCTGTGTTTGTCATATGCATGTTTTCATGGGAAATTGTTTTTCAGGTTGACTTTTTGTATCTTCGGGAAGGATTCCCATCTTTCAGCTGTCTGATGTCCATTCGAGTGAACCAGTTCGCTTGTCTATGGTATCATCACAGGTCGTGTTCCACCACCTGTGTTTACCTTTCCTGTTTGATTGTCCTAATGTCATGACTGATGCATGTAATGTGTTACAGAGATCTGGGCACTCCTTTGGATCTTGTTCTTCTGTGGCATGAGTGAACCTAACTTTGATTTGTGTTAAGTAGTGATCCAAATCCTGTATGAAAGTCCTCTCTTGATACATAACAATTACTAAATGTTGTTGTTGTTGTTGTTATTATTATTATTATTATTATTATTATTATTTATAGGATGAAGGCGTCCAGAAAGTTGCTGCCAATGGAGTTGAATCTAAACTGCCCCAGCCTGTCCATGACCTGATCAGCATGATTTTTGATGTGAACAACATGAAAAAGCTTATGATTGAGTTCGAGGTATTTGTACTAGCTGTATTAATGTAGTGTGTAATTTATATTTAATGAATATTATTCACCAGAATTTATGGGGTGTATACACTCCAGGACAACCAGGAAATTTGGGAAAAACCCGGGAATTTTTTCTTTCGGGAGAAAACTGGGAAAAACCTGGGATTTTTTAGAATTCCAGGATTTTTTAAAAGTCTGAGAATTTTTCATTGATTTAGTCATGAATTAAATTTTTGTAATTTTGACTCTTAAGAACTGATAAACAAAAAAATGTCTCAAAGGATTTAGGATGAAGGCTATGGAATACTTCATAACAATAAACAGCTGCCAATGAGAATGACATCACAAATGTTTAAGTTTGTTTGAGCAGCTGCCATGCGAAGTTGAGTTGCATATGCATATGAGCAGTACCTTCTCCCCCTTCTTGATGTGTGGCTGTTAGCTGTATCAGCAGTAGTACCTGCAAAAAATTTTCTGTCGTGCCCAAGCTGCCATATTCGCGCTTGTGCAGAACAGTCTGGATTGTAGTGAGGAGGGATTAGTCCCTATGTGAACCGTTTTTACATTTAGTAATTTTGCTGTTTACTCCTCGTTTACAGTTCTCAAGTCAAATGAAAAGAAAATTGATTTCTGTGGCTGGTAGCTGTCAAGTGAATTAAAATACATTCACATAATTATGGAAGGCTAAAATATGTAATTAGTTTGTTTCTGATTTTTATTTTATTTCCGCTTTTTTTGCAGTCAAGCATTAATTGTCTTGCAGAGCAATGAAGCTATTTTTGTTGGTTTGATAAATAAAGGTGGCTTTTATTAATTTTTCTGCAGAGGCAATCAATTTATTAGAAACAAAATGTTTCATTCCACACTATTGACTAGTTGCAACTGTTCATAGAATTTAAAGTGCACAGTTTCATGGTCTAGTACCTATGGCATTACGCCATGATAAAGAACCAAACGTGTTACAGTACTGATACTCCAAGAAAATTTGTATCTCAGAAACTGCACTGAAAAGCTTAATATCAGATTGGGCCTACTTAAGTGCCAGTCTGGACATACAAATGTGGCTTACGAAATCCAATGCTCCAGCATCCTCTGATCTATTTCTTTTATAACGTCATACAGGATCTTTTAATAGTATACAAACAGATGGGCCATATCGCTGTAATGAACTTCTTAAATCACAGAATGTTTGACTCTCATTTAAAACTTAATACATTGAGGACCAGCCACTTAAAAGATTTGTGAGCCCTGAAGGCCAGACGTTGATGTCATTATTTAAAATTTTACTGATACGTTCGTGTGATGTATCATAAAGTGTAACAGCCAAAAGGCATAGCTTTTCTTGTAGCTACACTATGTACATCAATTTAAACCATTAACGTTTCTTGTGTGTGTGTTGAAAATACTTCGTAGTGATGTTGCTGTTGGCTGGCTAATTCACATATCCTATGCTCTGAATATCTGCTGTCATTAGCTGGCAAGATCATGTGACATGAGCTATGATTGGCTTACAAAAACATATTTCAATCTTGGTTTCAGTGCTTCGGAAACTAATGTGCTGTGTTTGGTGGAATTCGAATCTGTTGTTGTTGTTGTTGTTGTTGTTGTTGTTGTTGTTGTTGTATTTAGTCCTGAGACTGGTTTGATGCAGCTCTCCATGCTACTCTATCCTGTGCAAGCTTCTTCATCTCCCAGTACTTACTGCAACCTACATCCTTCTGAATCTGCTTAGTGTATTCATCTCTCGGTATACCTCTACGATTTTTAAACTCCACGCTGCCCTCCAATGCTAAATTTGTGATCCCTTGATGCCTCAAAACATGTCCTACCAACCGATCCCTTCTTCTAGTCAAGTTGTGCCACAAACTTCTCTTCTCCCCAATCCTATTCAATACCTCCACATTAGTTATATGATCTACCCATTTAATCTTCAGCATTCTTCTGTAGCACCACATGTCGAAAGCTTCTATTCTCTTCTTGTCCAAACTAGTTATCGTCCATGTTTCACTTCCTTACATGGCTACGCTCCATACAAATACTTTCAGAAACGACTTCCAGACATTAAAATCTATACTCGATGTTAACAAATTTCTCTTCTTCAGAAACGCTTTCCTTGCCATTGGCAGTCTACATTTTATATCCTCTCTACTTCAACCATCATCAATTATTTTGCTCCCCAAATAGCAAAACTCCTTTATTACTTTAACTGTCATTTCCTAATCTAATTCCCTCAGCATCACCCGACTTAATTTGACTATGTTCCATTGTGCTCGTTTTGCTTGTGTTGATGTTCATCTTATACCCTCCTTTCATGACACTGTCCATTGCGTTCAACTGCTCTTCCAAGTCCTTTGCTGTCTCTGACAGAATCACTGTCATTGGTGAGCATTAAAGTTTTTATTTCTCCTCCATGGATTTTAATACCTACTCCAAATTTTTCTTTTATTTCCTTCACTGCTTGCTCAATATACAGATTGAATAACATTGGGGAGAGGCTACAACCCTGTCTCACTCCCTTCCCAACCACTGCTTCCCTTTCATGCCCCTCGACTCTTATAACTGCCATCTGCTTTCTGTACAAATTGTAAATAGCCTTTCGCTCCCTGTATTTTACCCCTGCCACCTTCAGAATTTGAAAGAGAGTATTCCAGTCAACATTGTCAAATGCTTGCTCTAAGTCTACAAATGCTAGAAACGTAGGTTTGCCTTTCCTTAATCTAGCTTCTAAGATGAGTCGTAGGGTCAGTATTGCCTCACGTGTTCCAATATTTCTACGGAATCCAAACTGATCCTCCCCGAGGTCGGCTTCTACCAGTTTTCCATTCGTCTGTAAATAATTCGTGTTAGAATTTTGCAGCTGTGACTTATTAAACTGATAGTTCGGTAATTTTCATATCTGTCAACTCCTGCTTTCTTTGAGATTGTAATTATTATATTCTTCTTGAAGTCTGAGGGAATTTCGCCTGTCTCATACATCTTGCTCGCCAGATGGTAGAGTTTTGTTAGGCCTGGCTCTCCCAAGGCTGTCAGTAGTTCTAATGGAATGTTGTCTACACCCGGGGCCTTGTTTCGACTTAGGTCTTTCAATGCTCTGTCAAACTCTTCACGCAGTATCATATCTCCCATTTCATCTTCATCTACCTCCTCTTCCACTTCCATAATATTGTCCTCAAGAACATCGCCCTTGTATAGACCCTCTATATACTCCTTCGACCTTTCTGCTTTCCCTTCTTTGCTTAGATCTGGGTTTCCATCTGAGCTCTTGATATTCATACAAGTGGCTCTCTTTTCTCCAAAGGTCTCTTTAATTTTCCTGTAAAGGGGGGGGGGGGGGGGCGGCAATTCAAATGTATACTTTTGTAATACAAATACAAAAATATGCAGTGTTGATGTTGTTGCCTCTTTCTTTTTCCTGAAATGCCGAGAAGTTCTACGCTCGTGTATAAAATCTTTACCATTCAAAGGATTGATATTTTTACAGCTCCGAGGAAAAGTATACTGTCACTTAGGGAAAAAGTGCATTTTTCACCATGGAAGTAGTGTATTTTCACGGGGGGAAAAGTATGTTTTTTATTTTTATAACCGGGGAAAATTTGGGATTTTTAATTATTTATTCTCTCTCTCTCTCTCTCTCTCTCTCTCTCTCTCTGCATATACACCCTGAATTTAAGATATGAACAATTTTTCAGGTTGGTGTGGTGATACCGCAGTAAGCTTAGTAAGAAAAAAAGGGAGTTAAGATAAAAATTAATGTAAATCATTTCTCTTAGTTTATTTTATTTCTCCTTGTACTATCAAAATTTTGGCAAAAGAGGGCACAAGTGCAGAATAGGTATAATGTTTACATTTTTAGGTGGATACCTTCATCAACAAAATATCTTGCTATTTTAATTAGCCACTTTAAAAAGAAAATAGGTATCTTACATTCACATGACAGGAAAAGCATTCCTGAAGAAGAGAAATTTGTTAACATCGAATATAGATGTAAGTGTTAGGAAGTCTTTTCTGAAAGTATTTGTCTGGAGTGTAGCCACATATGGAAGTGAAAATGGATGGTAAACAGTTTAGGCAAGAAGGAGAAAAGCCGCTTTTGAAATGTACTATATAAGGATGCTGAAGATTGGATGGGCAGATCGTGGAACTTATGAGGAGATACTGAACAGAACTGGGGAGAAAAGAAATTTGTGGCGTAACCTGACTAGAAGAAGGTATCAGTTGATAGGACACATTCTGAGACATCAGGGAATCACAAATTTATTATTGGAGGGAAGTGTGTGGAGGGGGTAAAACTGTAGACAGAGACCACAGGATAAATAAAGTAAGCAGATTCAGAAAAATGGAGGCTGCAGTAGTTATTCATTCATGAAGAGGCTGGCACAGGATAGAGTAGCATGGAGAGCTGCATCAAATCAGTCCTTGGACTGAAGAAAACAACAAGAACAAAAACATATATTCACAGTCATAGTAAGATACATAAGACAGTTCTCTCCCTTGGCGATGGCAGTTTCATTCTTAGATGTGTCTCTGCTCTCTGTAGCTAACCTCTTAATAACAGTATGTCTCATATTTGAAGGTGATGATGCTACCCTGTTCCTCAGTAGCCTATAAAAGTTTCTCCTACCAATTAAGTGGGGTTGCAGAAACCACTACCAGACTATAGGATCAAAACATGCAGTGTATAACTTCACTGGAGAAATCATTATGCATTATAAAATCTAACCATGAAGCCTGGTTAGAAATTAATTCTGCTTCCTCCATAAACATTGTATTGTATTATTTGTGGCTTATACTGTTGTATGAAGGTCAGCATGATGTTATCAGGATGCCAAAGGGAATTTGTAATTGTTGAGCCTTAATGACTACATTGCTGTTGTGAGATGTCATTTAATTAATAATTCTGATGAATTTAATAGTAAATATGCAGGTTTCTGGGCAGTAATGTGAGGGAATTCTTTCTTTCATGTGTTTGTGTGTACACACATTCTTACTTACAAATGTAGTGCATAGACTACCATTCATTTTGAAATGGTTTGAGTATTGACAAATTGTATACAAACGTAATTTTGCATTCACGGTAAAACACTAGTTATAATGTAGGTTCTTTGGTTGGGCAACTTCAGAGTGTCTGTCCATTTGTGTTAGCTTGTGTTATAAAGCATTTATGTGATGAAATAAGGCTTTAGTTTTTATGTAGCAGTACATTCATTTGAAATTGTGTGTCATTCAGTTGGATTTGGAGAAAATGCCTCTGGGGAAGCTAAGCAAGAAGCAGATACAAGCAGCCTACGGTGTGCTGAATGACCTACAAGAATTAGTGAAGAAGGGCGGTTCAGATTCACGCTTCATTGATGCGTCGAATCGCTTCTACACCCTGATCCCACATGACTTTGGTATTGACAATCCTCCAATAATCAGAACTGAAGAAGTTATTAAGGTATGTATATTCTGCCTTTATAGCTATATCTTTAGTAATGTTGTGTTTTGCCAGCAAATGCTGTTTCTGTTTATTGGATTCAAAAGTAATGTATTTATCAGTAAAATATATAATTTAGCATTGACTGCACAGGCATGCAACTGGTTTTTCTTTGTACTTTTTGAACTCATGTGTAAATGATGTGTAATAAAAGTATGTTCTTTTCAGTGCTGTTGTATTTACAATTATTACGCAAGTCTTTGCCTTCCATTACGTTAAACGGTTTTTTAAATTAAAGTAGGTTCTTTTCATTATTAAGTTTTGGTTTGTTGTGCCAGTGTTTGTTGCCTTTTCTGTATAATTTTCCAGTGAGGCCTAGAATAAAACTAATCATTTTGCCAATATATCAAGTTGTTAATTAATGTATTGTGGGTAGTAGTAGTGATTTGAATAAAACGAATATGTGGCCATACACTTAACCTTTAAACAGATTGACTCGGTGTTTATTATATTTTTTCCACTTTCCAGCAAAAAATTGAGCTTCTTGACAGTCTGATGGAAATTGAAATTGCCTACAGTATGCTAAGCAATGCAAACAAAACAGCTGAAGAAAATGTTCATCCTGTAGATAATTATTACAAACAGCTACATGCTGATATAGAAGTGCTTGATAAAAGCTGTGAAGAGTTCTGCCTATTGCAGAAATATGTGGAAAATACTCATGCTGAAACTCACAGGCAATATGAACTTGAAATTTTGGAGGTTGGTTAGTTAGCTGTATGTTCCATAGATCATTTGAACAATTCTTTTAGCAAAGTGATATTTAACAAGTCTAGAATTGTACACATAAGTGTTAGTGTAACACAAATATTACTTCTTAAATTTACTAAAACAACTACATTTAAAGAGAGGTTTATTTTAAATTTTTAAAATTTCCAACAAACAGAATTTCTGCATTTTATTTAATTATGTAAGAATTGTGCCTCAACTTGCTTGTAGGAAAAATTAGCTATGTTTGAGTGTGGAACTTTTCATAGGAATAGTTTGAAACACTTTCTTGTAGTTACAACAGCCCAAAGCACAGACAAAAAGTGATCCAAATGTTAACTTTCAGAACAAGTGGATTTCTTTCCAAGAGAAAAGTAGAAAGTGTTAGTGAAAATAAGGCTGTTCAAAAATTAAGCAGTAAAGTTTGCAAAAGTCAAGGAAGAGAGATAAGCTTTAGAAAAGGGGAAATAAACTACTACTAAGAGTTGAAGAGATTTGAAAATGTGAGAAATTAAATATGGCAGACATAGCTCCAGAGGAAATTAGGAGAGTTATTGTTCCATTTTCATCCATGTGAATAATTGAGTGTAGTTACTGTAATGGGACCAATCTCTGAACACTCATTAGGAGTTCTATAATATTTAGGAGCAGTAAATTTCTATGAGTGGTAGCATTTTATGTTTTGGTGTGAGCATATGTGGAAAGTTACTGGTTAGGAATAATGTTTTCTTCCTTTTCTCCTGTTCATGATTGACATTTGTCATTTGTATTTAATGCTAAAGGTATTCAAAGTGAAACGGCATGAGGAAGTGAAGAGGTATGCTCCATTCAAGAAATTGCCAAACCGAAAATTGTTGTGGCATGGTTCAAGGCTCACAAACTTTGCTGGAATTTTATCACAGGTTAGTTAAATTTCCTCTTGCCTTGTTCCTGCAAAGAATAAAAAGTTGCTTGCACTAGCAGTTTTAATTTTAATCGGCAGGGCTTGCGGATTGCCCCACCTGAAGCTCCAGTGACTGGGTACATGTTTGGGAAAGGTGTATACTTTGCTGACATGGTATCTAAGTCAGCAAACTATTGCTGCACATCAAAAACAAACCCTGTTGGCTTGTTGCTGTTGTGTGAAGTTGCCTTGGGAAATATGTAAGTAACTTTCCAAGATAATTTATACTGATGTTCACTTGTAGTTAGAGAGTTCAGAAAGCCTTGATGATTTTTGTGTGTGTGTGTGTGTGTGTGTGTGTGTGTGTGTGTGTGTGTGTGTGTGTGTGTGTGTGTGATCAATCAAGAAAGAAAAATGTGGGCTGAGAAGCTTCTGCAGCAGTAAGTTCTAAAAGCATAAGTAAAAATCTGAAGCAAAGGGCCTGGTAACAGTTCGTTTGAATTTATCATCATCAAATTACCATCTGTATTTTCTTCGAATTACTGACCTAGTGGGCATGGTGGTAAAACGCTGGACCTGCATCTGAGCAGACAGTGGTTTGAATCTCAGTCCAGCCATCAAGATTGGCTTTCCTAAATCTTTACAGCACTTGGCGGAATGGTTCCACTGACAAGGGCTGGGCCAGCTTCCTTCTCCAATTTGAGTTTCTGCTCGTCCAGTAACCTTGTTGCCAATGGGATGTTAACCTTAATTATCCTTCCTTCTTCAACAGTTCCTGTTACTTACAAGATTGCTGCATTTTGTTTTTCTTACTTAAAGAACCTTATTTTTTATGATAATGGGTTGATGGGCAAGTCAGAGTTGTCCTATGCAGATGAAATGAGCAAAGGAGAGCTGAAATGAGCAAAGGAGAGCAGTGCAGGAATTGCCACTCCCGACGAGCTTGTTGTTGCCTATCTCTGAACTGTTATGATATGTCTGTTACATTTTTGTGTTATGTGGATGACTGTGATGAGTTCATGAACAATATGGTGTTGGGTTTGTATTGTTATGGATAAAATGAAGGGGAAGGTGAAACTTGGTGCTGGTGTGTAGCGTAATCTTTTGAGAAGCAACAAGGGCATTTGAAGAGCACCAAGGGGGCCATGGAGTCTACCGTATTTACTCGAATCTAATCCACAGCTGAAAAATGACTCTATATCAAGGAAAAAAAATTTTCCCGAATCTAAGCCGCACCTGAAATTTGAGACCCAAAATTCAAGGGGAGAAAAAAGTTCTAGGCCGCACCTCCAAATCGAAACAGAGTTGGTCCATTGTAACATGAGACACAATTTAGGTCGAATGAATGACGATATAGCTACAGTAGTTTGGTTCGAGTTGTAAGCTTAGCAGTTAAGCTTTACCAGGTAGCCATTGCTGTGTGTCAGGCGCTCCGTCCATATTTATACGGGTACCCTTCCTTTTTCACGTGCTTCGTCTGGTTTGAATTGATTGCTTATTTTTCTTTGATCTGATAAGTGCCGTTCTCTTTGTTATAGGTGTTTACATCACTCTAAGTTGAAAATGCATTACTGTACTGTGTCGTGCATTGTTTGTTGCATTCTGATAATGAGTGTTTACGACCTGTCGCCGCTCGCGTCTGGCTAGCTTCTGTGCACGCTACCGCTGCTTACAATTAAAGAGAGAGGAATTGTCTCATTAGCGAAACACTGGCAAGAGACTGCTACTTGTTGTTACTTGCACTGTTGCTTTTTTTTGTTAACGAACAACAAGAACCAAATAGACTGGGTATGATAGATGATGTTCTGAATGAGAGTTTAGCAAAAAATTTTCTCCGTTTGAAAATCCTTGCAGACGCCTCTTTAGTACATTACATTCTGCACAGAAATTGGCCATCTTAGATTTAAAAATCTAGTCAATTGCCGTGCTTCATTTCTGACCTTATCACTATCAGGCATAAGAATAATACGAATATAAACATGACATGATATGTATATTCTTCTGCATTTGATGTTGTCTCACTCTAGTTTCATAGTTTATTAGGCAGACAGGATTTAAATGAGATACTAGCAAACACGAAAGAATACATGACAAAATGTTTATATTTGTATTATTCTCATGGTGAAGAGAATACTGCATGTGATTCACAATTCATAAAAGTTCCTATTAGCGACCATCTCTTCTCACAGGTAGGAAAAAATTCAGAAAGTAGAGTTGGCCATATTGACAAACATCCCAAACAGTCTTGCCAGTCGGATTTTCGTAGTACATTGAAATGCTATTACATTCAAAGATGAACAATACGGAATTTGTCTTTACTTCGTTGGATAATGTATGAAAATGCAGTGGTTGAAACTCAGGGCGGAGGAAAAAAGCTCTTCTCCCACTTTTTTTTTACTGGCGCAGAGGTTTTGGCGCCAGTATTTATCTTTGTGCCTGCAAAGCGTGCCTGTGTAGCACTACACATATTAGACGGCAGGAGTTTGTTGTGGCGGCACCTATCAGCATTTTTTCAGAATTTACGCTTACTTTGCACTAGATTCTAAGCCGCTGGCAGTTTTTTGGATTACAAAAACTGGAAAAAAAAGTCCGGCTTTGATTAGAGTAAATACGGTAATGTTGCCATACCACAGACTGTTCACAATCAGCAGTGTTACAACCTCTCACTTCATGAGACACTAGCTACTGTGAATAGGTTTTGAATTTAACCCAGAACATTGTCATAGAGATTGATGATGATGAACTTTATACTACCACACCTCCTTCCCTTGCCAGACAAATGTTGACAGTGAAAATTTTCCACTGCCAGGATTTGTACAGACATTCCTCAGAATAGGACGCTACTGCAAAGACATGCATTAGTGACCTCACCTATGGAGGCTGACTGTTGCACACCATGACTACAATGTTCATTAGTGACGAGAGGATTTACAGGTACCAGTTGATTTTGAAATTTAATTCTTTCATTCTTTCTGTCATGAGATGAATCATTTTACATCATTCTTGAGAAGATATAAATTTATTTAATTTACCACTGTATAATGCAAGTACGATATATAATGATACATGAAGGGTATGCCCTTCACTTTAACTTCTGTCAGTGGGAAACACATACTGTAATGATGTCTAAGAATATATCCTGATAGTGTACTGTTGTGCACAAAGTCAAAAACAGAGAAAAAGGTACTGTTTGTGAATCAGTTCAGATAGTGGATCTCTATTTGTATTTCAGTATTGTACCATAGTACTATCTGCAGACTTACGTTTCAATGTGTGGGTCTGCTGGCCACTGGGAAAAAAAGATGCTTTGTTCACTGCTACTTCTCCTTAAAATAGTTATCATCATTTACAGATACTCATCAGTCTGTTATTATTGATATTCAATCAAAACTCTTTTGCGTGAATTGCAAAGTAGCCTTTATATCACTGGTTCTTAATATGGCTCAAATGACTAGGCATTAAGATACTTAAAAATGAGATGTAAAACACCAAGCAATAGCTAAATTTTAATGTTACTGATTTTCCTGCTTGCTCCCATTGCCACAAAACTGGATATCTTTACTCTGTGTCTTGTTCATTAATGATAACAACAAGCAAGCATAAATATTTTTATCTCAGTCAGCGATGTATTATTTATGTTCTTATTGATATTTCACTTAATTGTGCAAATAATATTTCTTTCAATAATAGTATCTCATGAACACTTACCATAATTAATATTGCTTTTATACCATTCTTCTGATATCTTTTCATTGATATGATTTAGAATTATTTCTCTGTGGCACAGTCTTAACCAATATTTTGCAATTGTACTCACTGTAGATATTAGCACTATGGCTTTGTTATTAGCTGCTGTTGAGACTATTCCACATGTAAGCCTACTTTGATGATAGGTAGCGGAGGTGCTGAGTCGCAAATAGTCTCAACAAAAATACTGTCACAGTGAGGCCTTTTTCGAAAGTACACACACACACACACACACACACACACACACACACACACACACACACAAAAGCGCACGCACGCACACACAAGCACGCGTAACTCTCACATGCGACTGTTGTGTGGTTCAAAACCTTAAACATTGCTACAAAACCATGGTCAGGAGGTAATAAACCTTTATTTGCAACTGGTTGGCTGATCTTTCATACCATTCAAAACTTAATTTGCAAAGAAAATGTACCATTTACAACAACAAAACACAATGCTCACACAAGCATCTGTCAAGGGCAAAATGTCAAAGGCTTTGGAACGAAGACTGTACAGTACTCAAGTAGCAACAAACTGCTTTTGATGAGTGTGCTCCCTGCCGCCGTTGGATAAGCAGCTGCAGCAGCAAGTCGTATACTCTTAGCTCACATATTTGTTACATAGTTTAATTCTTAATTTCTTTGCATGTTTTTGGTATTTGCATTGTTTAATTCATAAATTTTGGGCGTATTATAGTATTTGAGAGTTGTAGCATCGCGTTTTAGTACCTGAATAGTGTAAAATCGCGTAGTCTCCTGCCGCCGAGCAGTGTGTCAGCAGTGCGCAAGTAGCAGCATTACTGCATTTAATAGGCAATCTTGTATTTTAATAACCGTTTAAATTTTGTGTCGAATTGTTTGTGCTCACTGTAGATTAGTTCAGACGTTCTTTGCACAACAGTTTTTAGCGTGGATAGGGACTGCAACTGCTGTGTTCGGATGCAGACTGAGTTGGCATCCCTTCACTCCCAGCTTCAGGCAGTGTTGGCTTCAGTCACACAGCTTGAGGCTGTTGCCAATGGGCATCGCTGTGGGGGTCCGGATGGGGGTTTGTCGGGGACGGCCAGCTCGTCCCACCCATCCCCCGATCGGACTAAGACTGTGGCTGCCCGGGATACTGCCCGCATTGAAGCTGACCCCTCACCCGTGGTAGAGTGGGAGGTCGTCTCAAGGTGTGGCAGGGGGCGAAAGACATTCCGGAGGGCTGAACGGAAGGCCTCTCCAGTTTGTCTGATGAACTGGTTTCAGGCTCTGTCTTAGGCTGATACTGATCTTCGGCCGGACATGGCTGCTTGTCCTGTTCCAGAGGTTGCCCCTCAGTCTGCAAGATCCGGGCAGTCGCAGAGGGTGGGCTTACTGGTAGTTGGGAGCTCCAACGTCGGGTGCGTAATGGGGCCCCTTAGGGATATGGCAGCAAGAGAGGGGAAGAAAACCAATGTGCACCCCGTGTTCATATCGGGGGGAGTCATTCCAGATGTGGAAAGGGTCCTTCCGGATGCCATGAAGGGTACAGGGTGCACCCATCTGCAGGTGGTCGCTCATGTCGGCACCAGTGATGTGTGTCGCTATGGATCAGAGGAAATCCTCTCTGGCTTCCGGCAGCTATCGGATTTGATGAAGACTGCCAGTCTCGCTAACGGGATGAAAGCAGAGCTCACCATCTGCAGCATTGTCGACAGGACTGACTGCGGACCTTTGGTACAGAGCAGAGGGGAGGGTCTGAATCAGAGGCTGAGACGGTTCTGCGACCGTGTGGGCTGCAGATTCCTCGACTAGCGCCATAGGGTGGTGGGGTTTCGGGTTCCGCTGGGTAGGTCAGGAGTCCACTACATGCAGCAAGCGGCTACACGGGTAGCAGGGGTTGTGTGGCGTGGACTGGGCGGTTTTTTAGGTTAGATGGCCTCGGGCAAGTACAGAAAGGGCAGCAGCCTCAAAGGGTGCGGGGCAAAGTCAGGACATGCGGAGGCCAAGCAGCAATCAGTATTGTAACTGTAAACTGTCGAAGCTGCTGTAGTAAAGTACCAGAACTTCAAGCGCTGATAGAAAGCACCGAAGCTGAAATCATTATAGGTACAGAAAGCTGGCTGAAGCCAGAGATAAATTCTGCCGAAATTTTTACAAAGGCTCAGACGGTGTTTAGAAAGGATAGATTGCACGCAACTGGTGGTGGTGTGTTTGTCGCCATTAGTAGTAGTTTATCCTGTTGTGAAGTAGAAGTGGATAGTTCCTGTGAATTATTATGGGTGGAGGTTACACTCAACAACCAAGCTAGGTTAATAATTTGCTCTTTTTATCGACCTCACGACTCAGCAGCATTAGTGGCAGAACAACTGAGAGAAAATTTGGAATACATTTCACATAAATTTTCTCAGCATGTTATAGTCTTAGGTGGAGATTTCAATTTACCAGATATAGACTGAGACACTCAGATGTTTAGGACGGGTGGTAGGGACAGAGCATCGAGTGACATTATACTGAGTGCACTATCCGAAAATTACCTCGAGCAATTAAATAGAGAACCGACTCATGGAGATAACATCTTGGACCTACCGATAACAAACAGACCCGAACTTTTTGACTCTGTAAGTGCAGAACAGGGAATCAGTGATCATAAGGCCGTTGCAGCATCCCTGAATATGGAAGTACATAGGAATATAAAAAAAGGGAGGAAGGTTTACCGTATTTACTCGAATCTAAGCCGCACCTGAAAAATGAAACTTGAAATCAAGGGAAAAAAAATTTCCCGAATCTAAGCCGCACCTGAATTTTGAGACTCGAAATTCAAGGGCAGAGAGAAGTTTTAGGCCGCACCTCCAAATCGAAACAAAGTTGGTCCATTGTAATATGAGACACAATTTAGTTCGAATGAATGACGATACAGCTACAGTAGTTTGGTTAGAGTCGTAAGCTTAGCAGTTAAGCTTTACCAGGTAGCCATTGCTATGCGTCGGGCGCTCCGTCCGCATTTATACAGGTACCCTTCCTTTTTCACGCGCTTCGTCTGGTTTGAATTGATTGCTTACTTTTCTTTGATATGATAAGTGCCGTTCTCTTTGTTATAGGTGTTAACGTCACTCTAAGCTGAAAATGCATTACTGTACTGTGTCCTGCATTGTTTGTCGCATTCTGATAATGAGTGTTTACGGCCTATCGCCGCTCGCGGCATGGCTTGCTTTTGTGTGCACGCTACCGCCGCGAGAGAGAGAGAGAGAGAGAGAGAGAGAGAGAGAGAGAGAGAGAGAGAGAAGAATCGTCACATTAGCGAAACAATAGCAAGAGACTGCTATTTGTTGTTAGTTACACTGCTGCTTTCTATTATAATGATCAACAAGAACCAAATAATAGACTGCGTATGACAGATGGTGTTCTGAACGAGAGTTTAGCGAAAATTTTTCTCCGTTTGAAAATCTTTGCAGACACCTCTTTAGTACATTACATTCTGCATAGAAATTAGTCATCTTAGATTTAAAAATCTAGTCAAGTGCCGTGCTTCATTTCTGACTGTATCACTATTAGGCATAAGAATAATACGAATATAAACATGACATGGTATGTATATTCTTCCGCGTTTGCTGTTGTCTGACACTAGTTTCGTAGTTTATTAGGCACACAGGACTTAAATGACATAGCAGCAAACACGAAAGAATACATGGCAAAATGTTTATATTCGTATTAATCTTATGGTGAAGAGAATACTGCATGTGATTCACAATTCATAAAAGTTCCTATTAGCAACCATCTCTTCTCACAGGTAGGAAAAAATTCAGAACGTAGAGTTGGCCATATTGACAAACATCCCAAACAGTCTTGCCAGTCGGATTTTCGTAGCCCATTGAAATTCTGTTACATTCGAAGGTGAACAATACGGAATTTGTATTTACTTCGTTGGATAATGTATGAAAATGCAGTGGTCGAAACTCGGGGTGGAGAAAAAAGCTCGTCTTCCACCGTTTTTTAATTTATTTACTGACGCAGAGGTTTTGGCGCCAGTATTTATCTTTGTGCTAGCAAAGCATGCCTGTGTAGCGCTACATATATTCGACGGCAGAAGTTAGTTGTGGCGGCACCTACCAACATTTTTCAGAACTTCCGCTTACTTTGCACTCAATTCTAAGCCGCAGGCGGTTTTTTGGATTACAAAAACCGGAAAAAAAGTGCGGCTTAGATTCGAGTAAATACGGTATCTGTTTAGCAAGAGTAATAGAAGGCAGATTTCAGACTACCTAACGGATCAAAACGAAAATTTCTGTTCCGACAGTGACAATGTTGAGTGTTCATGGAAAAAGTTCAAGGCAATCGTAAAATGCGTTTTAGACAGGTACGTGCTGAGTAAAACTGTGAGGGACAGGAAAAACCCACCGTGGTTCAACAACAAAGTTAGGAAACTACTGCGAAAGCAAAGAGAGCTTCACTGCAAGTTTAAACACAGCCAAAACCTCTCAGACAAACAGAAGCTAAACGATGTCAAAGTTAGGGTAAGGAGGGCTATGCGTGAAGCGTTCAGTGAATTCGAAAGCAAAATTCTATGTACCGACTTGACAGAAAATCCTAGGAAGTTCTGGTCTTAAGTTAAATCAGTAAGTGGCTCGAAACAGCATATCCAGGCACTCCGGGATGATGATGGCATTGAAACAGAGGATGACACGAGTAAAGCTGCAATAGTAAACGCCTTTCTCCAAAGCTGTTTCGCAGAGGAAGACCGCACTGCAGTTCCTTCTCTAAATCCTCGCACAAACGAAAAAATGGCTGACATCGAAATAAGTGTCCAAGGAATAGAAAAGCAACTGGAATCACTCAACAGTGGAAAGTCCACTGGACCTGACGGGATACCAATTCGATTCTACCCAGAGTACGCGAAAGAACTTACCCCCTTCTAACAGCCGTGTACCGCAAGTCTCTAGAGGAACGGAAGGTTCCAAATGATTGGAAAAGAGCACAGGTAGCCCCAGTCTTCAAGTCGTCGAGCAGATGCGCAAAACTATAGACCAATATCTCTGACGTCGATCTGTTGTAGAATTTTAGAACATGTTTTTTGCTCGCGTATCATGTCGTTTTTGGAAACCCAGAATATACTCTGTAGGAATCAACATGGATTCCGGAAACAGCGATAGTGAGAGACCCAACTCGCTTTATTTGTTCATGGGACCCAGAAAATATTAGATACAGGCTCCCAGGTAGATGCTATTTTCCTTGACTTCCGGAAGGCGTTCGATACAGTTCCGCACTGTCGCCTGATGAACAAAGTAAGAGCCTACGAAATATCAGACCAGCTGTGTGGCTGCATTGAAGAGTTTTTAGCAAACAGAACACAGCATGTTGTTATCAATGGAGAGATGTCTACAGACGTTAAAGTAACCTCTGGCGTGCCACAGGGGAGTGTTATGGGACCATTGCTTTTCACAATATATATAAATGAC
Source organism: Schistocerca piceifrons (assembly GCF_021461385.2). NCBI lineage: Eukaryota > Metazoa > Arthropoda > Insecta > Orthoptera > Acrididae > Schistocerca > Schistocerca piceifrons. Next base: position 260,086,675 of record NC_060145.1, on the reverse strand, counting down.
CTAGTAGATAGTGTCGGAAGTTCCATGCGGCTTTTTGCGGATGATGCTGTATTATACAGAGAAGTTGCAGCATTAGAAAATTGTAGCGAAATGCAGGAAGATCTGCAGCGGATAGGCACTTGGTGCAGGGAGTGGCAACTGACCCTTAACATAGACAAATGTAATGTATTGCGAATACACAGAAAGAAGGATCCTTTATTGTATGATTATATGATAGCGGAACGCACACTGGTAGCAGTTACTTCTGTAAAATATCTGGGAGTATGCGTGTGGAACGATTTGAAGTGGAATGATCATATAAAATTAATTGTTGGCAAGGCGGGTACCAGGTTGAGATTCATTGGGAGAGTCCTTAGAAAATGTAGTCCATGAACAAAGGAGGTGGCTTACAAAACACTCGTTCGACCTATACTTGAGTATTGCTCATCAGTGTGGGATCCGTACCAGATCGGTTTGACGGAGGAGATAGAGAAGTTCCAAAGAAGAGCGGCGCGTTTCGTCACAGGGTTGTTTGGTAACCGTGATAGCGTTACGGAGATGTTTAGCAAACTCAAGTGCCAGACTCTGCAAGAGAGGCGCTCTGCATCGCGGTGTAGCTTGCTCACCAGGTTTCGAGAGGGTGCGTTTCTGGATGAGGTATCGAATGTATTGCTTCCCCCTACTTATACCTCCCGAGGAGATCACGAATGTAAAATTAGAGATATTCGAGCGCATGGAGGCTTTCAGACAGTCGTTCTTCCCACCAACCATATGCGACTGGAACAGAAAAGGGAGGTAATGACAGTGGCACGTAAAGTGCCTTCCACCACACACCGTTGGGTGGCTTGCGGAGTATAGATGTAGATGTAGTTTGACATCACGACAGTTTTCATTTCTAATAGGTTGCGGAAAAATATTGTGAATGGTGGTTTGAGAAATATAACTTTTTCATTTTATGCAGTATGAATGATGTTGAGCGTGAGAATGTGCGATGAATTTCTTAAATCTCGGAGTTTTTCTCTCTTTCAAAACTTCACTTATCGAGGCCAGCCACCTAAAAAAATTTTGGGCCCAGAAGACGAGCCATTTATGCCATTATTTAAAATTTTAGTTGCACTTTAGTGTTTGATGTATCTTAAAGCTTAGCTTTCCTTGTAGTTATACTGCATGAATATTAATTTCTTGTTTGTGTGTTTGCACTACTTAACGGTGATGTTGCTATGGCTGACTAATTGTATGTCCGTTGCTTGTAACATTTGTTCTCATTGACCACAGAGATTGACACGAGCTATGATTGGCAGACAAAAACGCAGTGCAGTCTAGATTTCAGTGCTTCAGAAGCTACTGTGCGAGATTTGGAGGGATTCGTATTTATACTTTCTTAACATGAAAATATGCTGTATACATGTTTTTGCACATCAAAGATCTTTCCAGGACGTGTAGTATTTTGCTGGGTTTCATTTCCAAAGGTCTGGGAAGTTCTGTGCTAGTGTATAAAAACTGTACCAGTCAAAGGATTGACAGATTTTGCAGCTCAGAGGGAAAGTATGTTGTCACTTAACATGGGAAAATTGTATAATCACCTGAGAAACAGTGTATTTTTAACCGGCAAGTCTAGGAAATTCTTTTCCTATCCTTGCACGTATATACACCCTGCTATATTTCTCTTTTTAATAGCATCCTTCTACTTCCGTGTGTATCCAAAATATATCGTGATATTAATTTTAATCTGTCCTTCCAATGTTTTACATGGGAAAAATTTTGAAGGGAGGAACCTTTGTTTTTGTTTCTTATAAACATTATTTTCTTGTTTAAGTGCCAGGATAATCAATTGCGACTTGCCTGAGTGTCCACGCACCTCAAAAGAACTATTCAGACTGTAAAGAACCACAAAAAAGGTGACACAGCCACTTTCACCCTACATTTAACAATAGTAAGCAAAAGTCTAAGCCTCTTCAGGTGACACTTCCTGGCTAACACTTTCTGCAATAAATTCGAACACTCACCTTTGATTTCCCCCTTCAGTAGTTAATAGCACTGTTTGTGGCTCATCTTAATGGTTTCTTGATGCTGCAAAAATATGCAATGAAATTAGGTGAGAATCTTTACAGAATTTTGGGCTAGTTGTGCTATACTAAATTTCAAGACTTCCACTGATGCAAAGAATAGTGCAAGCCTCTATTATAAAATGCAAGTGAATTGTAACTATGCAAGCTGCATACAGCCAGTCCCCAAAATAGTCAGATAACACTCTTCACAGTGAAGTGTTCTAGGCCACACCACTATTCAAGAATATTGGGTCACTAATTGTACTCTGATTAAATAAACTAACTGTGTTATTAACACTTGCAACAATTTCAAATTGTCGTGGTGAACCGTCATGACGTCAAGTAATGACTTAGTTACACTTCTAATATAATCTTTGCCATTCAGGATGCTGCTTGGCTAGAACAGTCATCACCACCAAATTAGCGGTGTCATTTCCACCCCTTGCTCTTTTCTACAATAGGAGCACAACCTATTGATAGGAACAGGAAAAAATCATTTCATTTCATGGCCAAGTTCGTTGTTACTTTTTGCCAAATTTGATTGTGTTTTCGTTCTAATTTTTGGTGCTATTCATATCGTCAAATCAAAGTTTGTCATGCAGAAAATGGATTGTGAATTGAAGATCATATCCAAGCACACAGCCTTGAAGAGATTAAAACCAAAATAAAGTTTCAATATTCAGTAACTATCAGTTATGAATATTAATAAATTGCTTTACTTATTTTTACAATATGTTTATACATTGCAAAATTGCAAATTTCACAGTATATCATAGTCACAGATTTCATGTTATTTGCTGAAAACTTCTAAATTAGGATTATTTTATGCATTATTGTTTTTGCAAAATTTTCCTGTCCCTACTTATAAAAATAACCAAACGTTTTACAGTGACAAAATTCTTTTACTCCTAAATTGGTCTGTAAATTATTTCCGCAATGAACTGAGATGACAGATTTGCCCCTAACATCTACCTCAGAATTTGGCACGTTACAGAGCCCGTTTTGCTTATTCTTGCTTCTTCAAAATAGGTATTTGTGTTTTAATGAAAAAGTTACTTTTCCTGACTTTCAGAGCCTATAAAGTATTACGGTCCTACTGTATTATGATAATCAACGTGGAATCCAAAATTTGTCGTCTTGTTCACTTTCAGCATATGCTAGTATACCAATGGTCATATGTTTTATAGGTACGAAAGAACGCAGGTTGATTATATAGAGAAACTTCCTCCTGGCAAACACAGCACATTGGGTTTGGGGCGCACTGAGCCAAATCCAAAAGAAGTGCATGTAAGATCTGATGGTGTCATCGTCCCTGTTGGGAAGGGAGTCCCAACTGCTCGGAAGAATGTTTCATTGTTGTACAATGAGTATCCTTTGCAATGTAATGGTTTTAATCCTTTAATAATTACTTGTTGTGTATTTCTCAAGGTACATCTTCTGTGCTACAGAGGTAAGTATTTCATACAATACTGTAGAGATAAGTGTTTTACACACACTATCAAGTGGGAATACATCATGCTCTTATAGTCATACAGGGGGTCCAGAAAAATGTAAGACTCTCTTTGATAGTCAATATTAATGGAATAAAACTCTTGCACGGGGCAGGAGGTAGGGGAGCAAGGGTAGGAAGATTTTGTGCATTCAAAGTGACTTCCATTAACAGCTGAATGACATCTGTTCCGCTGAACTGTTGACTGAAATATGGCTGTCAGTGTTGCCGGTGCAGTAGCTGCACATGACACCTCAGTGGTTTATCATAGCTCGTTCATTGATGGCTTCTGGTGATAAACTTCATTTTTCAAAATCCACCGTAGCTAGAAGTGAAGATATTTGTAGGGCCTGGGGACCGTGGTGAGTACTCAGCAGCTCCTCTTCGACCTTTCCGTCATCCAAGTAGATTTTCATCCAAGTAGGCTCTGACTTGTGTGGTTGTGAGACGGAGCGCCATCTTGTTGTGGGTAAAATCTTTCATTTCCAGACACCTCTCGGACGGCAGGTAAGATCAGAGTTTGCAGCATATCAAGATACACCAGTTATGGTAAACTGTGCAATTTTATTTATTTATTTACACGAAAAGTTTTGTAGGACCAAATTGAGGAGCAAATCTCCAAAGTCATGGAACGTGTCAGTACATGTAATTAAGACATAAAAGTAATAACAGATATAATAAAATGTTTACGAGTCTGAAAAAAGTCAGTCCGTAAGTTTAAGTAAAATCAATTAACAATGTAACAAGAATCAGCTTAATTTTTCAAGGAACTCCTTGATGGAATAGAAAGTGACTCATGAGGGTCATTTTCAATTTCAAAGAGCATGGATTACTGCTAAGATTTTTTAATTAGGCTTATTGAAAATGGATGCAGCAGTATACTGCACACTTTTCTGCACAAGAGTTAAGTAAGTCAGATCCAAATGCAGGTTTTGTTGAATTGTAAAAACTGAGTCCTACTGTGATTTAGCATTTGTTTATTTTCTACAAGCCATGAACTTAGGTCATAAACTGCACTATTCAAAACCGAGCCAATGTTGCACATAACATCCTTTACTACCAAGCTAGTGTCATCACCAAACAGAAATACTTTAGTTACCCATAATATTAGAGGGCATATCATTTATATAAATAAGGAACAGGAGTGGCCCCAACACTGATCCCTGGGGCACCCCCTGCTTGACTGTACCCCACTCAGACCCCACACCACAGCCATTCTCAACATTGTGAATAATGACATTTTGCTGTCTGTTGCTAAAGTAAGAGATGAACCAATTGTGAGCTACTCCCCGTATTCCGTAATGGTCCATCTTCTGGAGCAATATTTTGTGATCAACACACTCGAACACCTTAGTTAAATCAAAAAATATGCATAGCATTCAAAACATTTTGTTCACCCCTTCCAGTACCTCACAGAGAAAAGAGAATATAGCATTTTCAATTGTTGAAAGACTTCTAAAGCCAAAATGTACATTTGATAGCAAATCGTGCAATACCAAATGATCAATTATCCTTACATACGCTGCCTTTTCAATAACCTTAGCAAATACTGATGGTATAGTAATAGGTCTAAAATTATCTACATTATCCCTGTCTCCCTTTTTATAAAGTGGCTTTACTACTGAGTACTTTAATCATTCAGGAAACTGACCATAGCTAAAGGAAAAATTACAAATATGGCTAAATACATGGCTAACATGTGCAGCACAGTACTTTAATGTTCTGCTAGGCACTCCATCATATCTATGAGAGTCTTCAGTGATTTAGTTATTGACTCAATATTTCCCTTGTATGCATCACAGAAGAGTATTTCAGACATCAGCCTTGGAAAGGCATTTGACAAAGAAGTTATACGATTCCCTGTAGATACTAAAGTTTTATTGAATCACCAGCAGTGCTCAGATAATGATTGTTAAATACTGTACTTATATCTGATTTATAAGTAACAGAAATATTTTTATTAGAACTGACTTCATATCGTTGACCTTGTGCTGCTGACCAGACACTTCCTTATGGTTTTAATTTTATCCTGTGAATTAGCTATTCTATTTGCATACCACATTTCCTCTGTCTTCCTAATAACATTTTTAAGCACCTTACAATACTGTTTGTAATGGACTACTGTAGCTTGATTGTGACTATTTCTGCTAGTACCCCTTTCAGAACGTTCTAATGGGAAGCAACTCTCGAAGAGCATGAGAAGTGTGTTAAGGAAAGGATTATATTTATCACCTACGTTATCAGCACTATAAACATCCTGCCACTCTTATTCCTTGACAAGGTATAAAATACTCTAATGCTGTTGGATTGGCTGTGCTACTGTTCCCTTCCACCCTAGTTGGGAAGAAGGAAAACAAAAAATCTGCATCAGATCATATGAATTTTTGTGATCTACCAACATCCTTTTTCTTGCACAGTCATATGCAAAATTAATATTGAAGTCACCACATATAACTAATTTCTGGTACTTCCTATAAAGTGAATCAAGAACCCTCTGTAGCTTGAGCAGAAATGTTCTGAAGTCAGAGTTGTGGGGCCTATAAACAACAACAGTTAGAAGTTTAGTTTCATTAAATTCAACTGCCTCTGCACAAGATTCAAATATCTGTTCAGTGCAGTGCCGTGATGTATCTATGGATTCAAATAGAATACTGTTTTTTACATACATAGCCACTCCCCCACCATGCATGGAACTCCTTGAAAAACAAGCAGCAATGACAGACCACATCACACATTAACACCTGGTAGATTAACCCGTTTGTCTATGTGAATGTGAGGATTTTCAGAAGCTCAGTACTCGTAGTTGTGATGGTTTTCAGTGATGTTCAGTTTGAAGTGCGCCCCATTGGTCCAGATAACTATCTCCGCAAACTATTCATCCTTGTGTAGCGTGCTTTCAGACCATTTGCAGTACTCATCGTTTATCTGGGTTGTCTTTGTTTGTGGTGTGCAATGATCACAGAGTGCACACTTTCCACTTTGCAGCCTACAGAATATGTCATGCATTTGATTGACTTAACCCCACTTTCACGTGCACCCTGCTTCTTAGATTCTTGAGGTGACCTAATAAAATGTTGCAACACAGCATGGCTGGTAGCTGGACTTGAATTTTTTGGTTGGCCAGACCTTTACATATGCACGTCCTGAACAGCAATGTTGACCATGCCTGGATCTACGGGTGGGCCAAACCAGGCTATCTGCCCCAAGTGGCATTTCAGGGGGTGCCAAAGTCATGTTCTTGAAGGAAAAACCTTGTTTCACAGAGCACCTATCATCCTGCACACATTGGTGTATCGACTACTCATATTATTTGGAACACATTCTATGTTGATTTCTGACCGAACCATGAGTTGATTTTTGAATGCATGCATAGTGTACATGATGTGTCTACCAGGGGCATCTCCATTGCGTCAAGAAATAAAAAATCTTTCCCGCAAACAAAAGGGGATGGAGCTATATGAACAGAGACGAATAAAACCAGAGAGATGAATACCATTGCGGGGAAACAAATCCTGCCTCCATTTATCTGGGCAGCAACCTGCAGCAGAACTGACACTGTCACAGGGATCGCTGATTTCTTCTAGTGTTGTATGGGTCGTAATCAAAATCCGTGATGGACCAGGATTAGTCACTTCACTTATTTCAAAAGAAGAAAAGAAAACAATGAGCAACACACAACACAAAGCATTCGGGGATGGCTACTGCATAATTTCTTGTTAAGTTAGCAGACACAGTTCAGACCCAACCTCAAGCAGTATTTGATGCAGCTACAGTTCAAAACATCCGCCACCTAACTTGCCACATTAAAACTGTCCACATTATACCATCTTTCAAGCTTTAGCTAACAGACATACGTGTTTCTTATAGAATGATAGGTCCCATGGCCGAGTGCTGACTTGAGTTAAGTAATGTGTATTTTCAACAGACCATTCTGCAGTTGACATTGCACCAGATCATTGAGCACAGTGATACATTGTTGCATTCGTACACTTTATTTTGCAAATAGGTTCTTGCGCACATTATCTTTCCAAATTGAGCTTTGCCAGATGATGTACAATGCCAGTAATGGCTTACATTTTTGATACTGTATGCAGAAAATAAAGTCATTTCAAACTATCTCTGATAAATAGCTCATCTGGATACAATAATTAGTTGTGAAACAGTGTCTATTAAGTAATTCTGTGTTTTCATTATGATACAGAATTCACATCTATTTCACATTTCTCACAAAACGCGAATTTTTCTGGTCTGTATTTTTGAACACACCTCGTACATGTTATGTCATTGAAATTCTCGTGGAAGCGTCTTTCAAATGCCACAAAAAAAAGTATATAGCTCCATTAGAAAAAAAAAAACACTTGGTGTCGTAATTCGGTGACTATAAATGTTAAAAATTTCTTGTGAATGTCAGGGAATTCACCATATTTTCCACCATAACATGGTGAAAACTGCACTTGCATACATTTATTCATTCTGGGTTTACTTAGGATGGGCTGTCTTGACTGCCTGTATATATGATAACAAGTAGTCCTTCTCGATATCATCACTGCTTGCTTCTTCCTTGGCCATCTGTTTCCTGCTGTATGAGGTGCATTCAAGTTCTAAGGCCTCCGATTTTTTTTTTTTTTTTTCCTAATTAACTACTCACCCGAAATCGATGAAACTGGCGTTACTTCTCGTCTTAATCGCCCTGCAGATGTACACATTTTTCACAACGCTGATGCCATGATTCCATGGCAACGGCGAAGGCTTCGTTAGGAGCCTGTTTTGACCACTGCAAAATCGCTGAGGCAATAGCAGCACGGCTGGTGAATGTGCGGCCACGGAGAGTGTCTTTCATTGTTGGAAAAAGCCAAAAGTCACTAGGAGCCAGGTCAGGTGAGTAGGGAGCATGAGGAATCACTTCAAAGTTATCATGAAGAAACTGTTGCGTAACGTTAGCTCGATGTGCGGGTGCGTTGTCTTGGTGAAACAGCACACACGCAGCCCTTCCCGGGCGTTTTTGTTGCAGTGCAGGAAGGAATTTGTTCTTCAAAACATTTTCGTGGGATGCACCTGTTACCGTAGTGCCCTTTGGAAGGCAATGGGTAAGGATTACGCCCTCGCTGTCCGAGAACATGGACACCATCATTTTTTTCAGCACTGGCGGTTACCCGAATCTGTGTGCTTTCATTGAGCTGACTGGCGCTTTGTTTCTGGATTGAAAAATGGCACCCACGTCTCATCCATTGTCACATCCGATGAAAAGAAAGTCCCAGTCATGCTGTCGTTGCGCGTCAACATTGCTTGCCAACATGCCACACGGGCAGCCATGTGGTCGTCCGTCAGCATTCGTGGCACCCACCTGGATGACACTTTTCGCATTTTCAGGTCGTCATGCAGGATTGTGTGCACAGAACCCACAGAAATGCCAACTCTGGAGGCGATCTGTTCAACAGTCATTCGGCGATCCCCCAAAACAATTCTCTCCACTTTCTCGATCATGTCGTCAGACCGGCTTGTGCGAGCCCGAGGTTGTTTCGGTTTGTTGTCACACGATGTTCTGCCCTCATTAAACTGTCGCCCACGAACGCACTTTCGACGCGTCCATAACTCCATCACCACATGTCTCCTTCAACTGTCGATGAATTTCAATTGGTTTCACACCACGCAAATCCAGAAAACGAATGGTTGCACGCTGTTCAAGTAAGGAAAACTTCACCATTTTAAGTATTTGAATCAGTTCTCGTTCTCGCTGCTGGCGGTAAATTTCCATCTGCTGTACGGTGCTGCCATCTCTGGGAGGTATTGACAATGAACGCGGCCTCATTTTAAAACAATGCGCATGTTTCTATTTCTTTCCAGTCCGGAGAAAAAAAATCGGAGGCCTTAGAACTTGAAAGCACCTCATATGTAGTCGTGTCATGCTACTCTTGCCACAATCTGCACTGTGCTGTTCTTTCCTTATTGTTACAGCAGTTTTCTTAAGTACTTTCAATGCAGTTGTTGTCCTCTTAACAATGTCAGGAGGTTGATCTGTTTGTTTCGAAGACTAGCAATTATACAAAGAGCAAAAGTAGCTGAACTTAATTGGTTGAGCAGGTCAGTAATATGTTTCTTCCAGTTCAAGGTGTCATCAGGATGTCATTGCTCTTCAGGTACCATCATTACTTCAGATCCCTTTCTGTAGTATTTTTCGTTCAGTTATTCTGACCTGTTGTTTATAGGGGGGAAGGGGGGGGGGGGGTACTCCAATATATCTGTCAATTCTCAAACATATCTTTTAAAGTGATTTCTATGTGTTGAATTGCTTGCCCTCACATATTGTTCCATGGATTGCTGCTGTCATGGTGGTCAGTTAATTGTATGAGCCTCCAGGGTGGTGCTAAAAAGGTGAGCATATCAATGAGTTCTGTCTTTGGTGGCAGAGTTTGTTTGGCAGACACAGGAAGCTTGAGTGGAGGGCTGGTGAGTGTCACCCGTGTTCTGCAGTTATAATCTGTGGTCATAACTCATGTAACCACCCTGCAGTGTTGTCTTTCGTAGGATGGCAATCTCAGTGTAACTGGTGAAGTAATGAAGATGGTACAAACTTCTGCAAAAAAAAAAAAAGAGAGAGAGAGAGAGAGCCTGAAAGTTGTGATAACATGATGATGCTGTGGATTGCTATAAGAAGAAAAAGTAATTAGTGAGGACCATCTGAGGTACCTGGCACACCTTAGCTGTATTAGGCTTGTTCATGTATAAACAAACATGGCAGAGTTAAAATTCTTAACTGCCTGTGAGATGTCCTTGGATCTTGCATTATCAAATAAAATCAAACACAGTGGGCTGGTTGATAATAGTAGCATCTTACCTGACAAATTATTACAGGAGGATAGCCCTCCTGAAGACGCATTCACTAAAATATGAAGAGTTACAGGGATGAGACACAGTTGTCAAAGTGCATTTGTCATTGTAAGAAGAGATATTTGATAGTTGTTCCCATTCTATATATGCGGAGGACTTACTTGTATTAGAAATGAAGTCAATGAATGGGTTAAAAAATGGCAAGATGCCACAACTGGACAAATCATGTAACGTGGAAATACTTAAGATGAATAGTGAATATCTCATTGCAGTTGAAAGGCTTAAAACTTTTGATGATTTTAACCATAGATTTATGTCTTGAAGACAGAATAGGTGCAAAATCTGTTGTGTTATGGAACTAATGGTAGGATGAAGGATTTACCGAAGTATGAAACCTAATGTAAAGATGAATGGACCTTGAGAAGACTGCTGCCTACATTTTGATGTCCATTTTGCCAGTTGTAATCTTACCCTCCCACACATCACTATTAAAATTCTCTCCCTTTGCGCAAATTTTGTAAGTTCCAAGAGGCGTAAGATATACAAAAAAATAACTTTTTACTCATCATTTTTCTGGTTGTTGTTGTCTATGGCTCAGTCTTGTCTAGTACATTCTTGCAGCTGAAATTTCAATTTTGTAGGTTCGTGATGACTAAATAACTGAAGAAGATTTGCTTGTATTGTTCTTGAATTTTATTCTTTGTCACATCTTTCAACATCACACCGTTTTTACGTTTTCCACATTTATAAAAATTACATTGTTGGTGACAAACTTAGGTAAAGTCTACTTCCATCAGAGGCATGCTCACCACTACCTACATTCTGCAGTACATTATTCCAAAGAGTTTACAGACTTTCTTTACCAAAGAATAATCTTCACTAAAGTATGTTATTATTTTGTTAATCAATTTAGAATTTAATAATTAGCATTAGATTGTGCAATTAATAATATGAATTAAGTATGCCACAAATTTTGTAATTTCAAATATTTTTAAAAGAATATTTTTAATTCTTAGTATTATTGATTGTCACACATTAATTTCTTTTTTATACATTTTAGCCTGAAATATACATCGTATACAAAATCATATGAATTCTTTAAGTGAAACAGCTGAGATAACTTCAGCCTATGCAAGAATCGATAGTATACATGGTATTGGTTATTTCTATATAAAAAAAATGTGATGTTAGAGCAGGGTGACTCATTATACAGTCTTTTCAGAATATGAACATTGGTTGTATACACATTAGTCTGTCCATTTCTTTGAAACCCCCATAGTAATATATAGTGCCAGAAACTTGACCATACCAAATTCACCTTACCAGTTAGTGCTACAAATAATAGTGGGAAGCTCATGTGCCAGATGTAGAGTGCATATGAAGGAAAGAAAATTCTTGAAAAACATTAACGTTGTAACACATCGATGCCAAAAAGTACTTAAAACAATTTATCTCCTATCATTTGTAAGTCCTGTGTAGTATAGTAGATTGCAATTGCTGTTTATTATTTTCTTCCTTAACAACTTTTCAGATACATTGTATATGATGTTGGGCAAGTAAACATTCAGTATTTGATGAAAGTTAACTTCAAGTACAAGTTTTAAATTTCCTATGACTGCACCTAATGAAATATGTGATATACCTCCTATACGAAGGATGACGAATGGTATTGTTACTATTTTTATATGTACATCTTGTTATATTACTTTAGCACGTTTATATAGTTGTTCCATTTGCTTAGTCCTCCAGTCTCAGTGATAGGCATTGGAACTGCAGCTATGTAAGAATATACAATTTATCATTTAAGACTGAATATAATGCCCGAGTCCTTTGCTGATTTTATACATGCAGTGTGGTTTCTCACACTTAATATTTGTTTGAATTTTACACGAAATGATGGTGTCACCTGATTTGCTGAAAATTAAAACAGCATGGAGCTCACTTTTCACATACACTTTTGAAGTTATGTATTCTAAAACGAGAGATTTATGTAAACATAAGATTACAGTGTCAGTGGTGTAGATGTAAAAGCAGTTTCAACAAAATTGTAAGATGTTTATCAGTTTTAAATCTGATGGAAAAGCTTCCTGTACATGCTGTTATTCTTGCACTTTGTTTGATGCAAACAATTTGTATGATGATCTGATATCACAGATGTTTAAGATATTTGATTCTGTGTAAAATATTGTGTGTTATGTTTAAAAGCATTGATTGCTTGTTGTCACATGGTCTTATTAGAAATATTACTTTTCTGAAAATCAGAATATCCAGTATGGTGTAACTGTCATTTTAAACTACAGATTTTGGAATAATTTGTAAATGAATACTGGGTTTTTGACTATTCTGCCAAAAAGATTAAATAAATTAAGGATGCCAATGTTTTCTTTAAATTTTCTGTTAATATTGTCTTGGTCTGAGCAGTTAGATGAAAAACAGTTTTAGCCAAGTAAAATTTTCTGTACGCAATTTAATTCAGTAATTTATTAGAGTTACATTATTTTAAAGGTATGTCACAGGCAAACAGATATGTATCAATATTTGATCCGCATGTGAAGAGGACTGATATTTTTGTAGCATTTTTACCTGAATGTTTTACAGTGTAATGTTCACCATCTGTGTAGTTAAAAACTGAATAAAGCAATTAAAAAAGTAAATTATGATAACAGAAGGTAAAGTTACTATCTGCAACAATTTTTATCTCCCCTCCCATCCCTCCATATTTGCCACTTCTCAAGTTGGCACCTATGCTGTGGATAGTGTCAAAATGGTAAACCCACTTTATAACTAAGTGGTTCATAGCAACATTTTCAATTTTGTTTATGTGCTTCAGCTTTTGACAATGCCTTCAAAGGTAATTAACACAGGAAAATGAGAGGGCAGAAAACACACACACACACACACACACACACACACACACACACACACACACACACACACACACACACACGAGACAGCCAAACTGCAGTTTCATTATCGTGTGTGTGTGGGGGGGGGGGGGGGGGGGGGTCCTGTTCTGTTTTAGTTGTTAGCCAAGTTTTCAGTTGTTTATATATTTATATGCCAGTCAGTACCTACTGTGTATCAGGAATTGTTTACTTACCTCCTTCCATTATTTGTATTTCACCCAGGACCTAAATTATCGCACCATTTTAATAACTTATTTTTCTGGTAATCATTTGTCTACTGTTAACTTCCGCAGCTGGGTATTTCACATTTATTCAAATACTCTGGGCTGTTGTGCCATGGTCAAATTAACTCCATGGATAAATCCAGTGTTATGTCCCCGTCTGGAAGTTGTAGCGTTTGTGAATGTCCAATATCTCTACAGGGGGTACGACTTTGTCGAAGGCACTTCATTTGCGGGGCAAGGAGGCTAATGAGCTCTGAAGTAGTTAGGGGCTATGCTGCGTAGCTGCTGACAGGGGTACCTAAGCCAGACTGGTTCCAGCAGAGGAGCCAGATAGCCTGCTCCCTCCAAATTGGGAGTTGAGTTCATGATTGACACCCTTGCCTTGTAAAAAACCCTATCATTATGAATTATTCCACAAGGAGTGTTATTCTGCTCTTATGAAGATTAATAGCATCAGAGATCAGGAATATGGATATAAATTTGGAACACACAACCCATGTACACTCTTTGACATAAAACTCGACCGGCGGCCAGCCGCTGCAGAGGCTAAGTCCGCGCCGATCGCGACATGGGACAAATAAACTGGTCAACTCGCTAAATCTCTAAATCCGGCTGTCTGCACAATCTGGCAACACTGTAGACTGCGGCACTTAATGGAGGAAGGCTTGTCCCATATAAGAGAAACCATACTCCGTTTACACCCGTGGTATAGCGGTACCATGTGTTCTTTGTATCTATAATGTCTGTGTATCGAAACTAGTTGGCGCAAAAAATTTTTATAGCCTCTTCCAACTGAATGCTGAAGACGTGAATGTAATGGCAATGCAGATTCAATCTATTTCACTGTCTATCACACCGATAACAAACTTTTATCCAGTAGCCATTTTGCGGCAGATTTCTTGCAGTGTGTCCTCTGGACGCCGCATGCGGCAAAGCTCCGGGATCCATTTGCTGGCTATTGGCAGCGGCCATGGCGACAGCAGCGGCGCTGCACTCCCCCGTTCTTTATCGAAAGCGCCTGCTACCGCTCATCGCTTTTGATAATTTAAAACGCTTTATTATTATTATTAAATGTTGCTCCATAGAAGATTTCTACGATTTCCATTCTTGCTCGAAAGCAACAGACTGACGCCCTGATTAGTAGATGGGTACTGTATTACATTAATTGGCAAGAGCTGCGTATGGTCCGAAATTTATTTTATAGACTTGACGAAATTAAACCACCTCACTACATTCGATGAATTTATAAATGCTTCATACTTCTCTCTTTTCCTTTCAAAGTCAATTATTTGTGCAACCTTTGGCCAATATTCGGATGTTTTCGTCAAGCCACAGTGAGCGTCTGTGGTGTAAAGTGTATTATAGTTTTTGTTTCATTCCTTATGGTAAGTCTATGCGATAAACTGTGTAAATACCTTCCAATGCGTGCTCTGTAGCAGTGCAGGAACACTGCACACTTGGAGTTCCATGTATGGATTCATGAAGTATTTAACGTTAATCGGAAGTGATAGTTAAGGTCATCAGATTTAAGCCAGAAAAAGTTATCGATTTTGAGGTTCCATAGAATGGAAAGGAATTGCTAACGCCGGTGTCAGCAAACGTCTACAGTTAAATGCTATTGCAAAATTTAGAAGAGAGGAACTATATTTATCAACATATTCACTTCATAAACAACCTCCTGACATGTTAGACCCATATGACGAACAAAGCTCAAATTCGAATTGTTGGCAGTAGGTTTGAATCTTTTCAGAAACTATTTTACAGTGAAGCACCTTGGCATTTGCAAAGCAGACATCCATGATATTAACATAATTTACTAAGTCGAAAATTGCAAGGAGATTTATGTGTAAAGGCATTCTTCAGATTTAGCAGTTTGCAACTCCATTAGTTAAAATGGAAAATAAAACGTTGTGTTCAGCGGCCTTCACCGAGATTGGAACTGCCATTTCATATAGCACTAGCATCGCAACGCATAATGGAATCGCTGAGCTAACAACACACTGGCGACAACAGGCGGACTATAGTCATTGCGATATTGCCTGAGCCTCAAAACGCAACATTAAACACACAAACAGGTGTTACTTATGTGAAGAATGCCGTTCTTGGAGTCCAGAAATTAAATATACTTCCTAAGTGTCTCATCTTACAGTGGATTATATCGTATGAGTCTTCGATGTGAAAAACGAATTCCGAGTGAATTTAGCGACTTAATGCCGGGCTACACCCGGAAGTAAATGCACTATCACGGTGTTGACAAATACTTGCTACGACGCTGCCAATTCTCAGCTCTCTTACGAGACAGATCTTTAGCGAAATGCTTGTCGTGATTGTCCGATACGGTTCTTCAAAGGGGAGACGCGCGCGCACATTTGGTTTTTGTGGGCGTTCTCCCCTGATAGTTTCTGATGTCGCCTTGTGGGCTATGTATACATTTGAGGCATTCAATTATCATTAATCCAGAATGAATTAAGTTTCAGCTTCCGGCATGGAAGAAGGCTGTTGACGCGTACATTATATCATTACAACGCAGGGAAAGGAAAACTGATGATTCAGTGTGTCTCATTCACCAACAAGCATGTGAGATAATTTTCCGTAACGTTCGTAATCATCTCATATAGAATGTCATGATTACCACGAGAATGAAGAAATATGTTAGTATGGATGGAAGCAACAAGAGAAGCAATCAACAAATATTCGATTCCACTGAGCGAGGTGGCGCAGTGGTTAGCACACTGGACTCTCATTCGGGAGGACGACGGTTCAATCCCGTCTCCGGCCATCCTGATTTAGGTTTCCCGTGATTTCCCTAAATCGCTTCAGGCAAATGCCGGGATGGTTCCTTTGAAAGGGCACGGCCGATTTCCTTCCCCATCCTTCCCTCACCTGAGCTTGCGCTCTGTCTCCAATGACCTCGTTGTCGACGGGACGTTAAACACTAATCTCCTCCTCCTATTCGATTCCACATGGCATTCATTTCATTTGGGATTTAAGAAGACGTAATGTGGGATAATACTTTCGTTAACACGAAAGATATGCCGCACATATGGACAGTGAGGAAGTCTGTGTCTTCATAAGTTTCCTCCTTGAAATGTGTATGCTCTATTATATACTAAGTAGCCTGATCATTGTTTCCGTGATGTTATCCTCTTGTTTGGCCCCTAAACTATGAACAGATTCCATATGCATGTCTCTGCATTAAGGTAGTTGTTCGTATCCTTCCCGAGTTATTTTTTGGGTATTTGCTTGGAATTCATGATGCAGACCGCTGTGCTTCCCCCCTCCCGCCCCCTCGAGGGTTAGGTCTCTAAACTAAACCGTTTTTTTATCCACTGGCATAATTTATTCAGACAGTATCAGCACACCCCCCAGGGGGTCCACAACTCTTTTGTGGACACGTGCGTAGCGAGCACGGGACCCCGAGCTAATGAGGCCCTCCTTCCTTTCCGGGCTGCATACCTTCCCTTCCCTTTCCGCATCCCTCCCCGTCCCCCATCTTCGCTCCCCCCCCCCCCCCCCTCACCTCTGGCTCTTTCCTTCCCTTTCTCCCCCTCTGGGAGTACGGTTTGTGCCTACGTCCGGAGACGGACGCTCGAAACTGTTCCAAATTCCTTGCTTTCTACACTTCCAAGTCCTCGTCCTTCCTCTGTCCTTCTCCTTTCCTTCCCTCTTCTCCTTGCCCTTTTCTCCGCTGCGGCGTTTGAGACCCCCTCTTCTTTCCTTTCCCTTTCTCTTTTTTCCTCCCTGTGCGTGTCTGAAGGCCGACCCACGCACTTCAATGTGTAGCCGGTGACGGGGTAACGCGTAATTCCCCGCCCCGGGTAGACAGGTAGGACACGTACGTACCCCCTGGTAACGGCCAGGCCCAGGGAGGGGTGATTACCCGAGCTGATACCTTCCGAAAGTGCCGATTGGTCCCTCCGTCCGTTTGTCGGGAGGTGTGACCTGAGGTGTGAACAATCACCTAAGGCGGGTGTGCCCTCGGTGAGGGCCCCCACAAGGGAGGAGCGCGCCATCGGAGACGCCGGTAATCATGGGGGATTCTTCCGCAATGGTTTCCTCACCTTCCACTATGTCTGCTCACAAACGTAAGTTCACTGAGTCTCAGCCCAAGACGGTTCTTCCATCGTTGCCACAGTTCCTTGTTGTTTCTCGGTCTGACGAAGGTCACGACTTTTCCATGGTCAACCCTTTCATTATTCAGAAAGGTGTCGACGCAATTGCGGGTCCTGTAAAGTCTTGTTCCAGATTACGGAATGGCACCCTGTTGTTAGAAACACACGTGCCCTCCAGGCTCAAAAATTGCTGCGTACTTCTCTGCTCCACACCTTCCCTGTCCGGGTGGAACCGCACTGTACCTTAAATTCCTCGCGTGGAGTCGTTTATACACGCTCCCTCGATGGATTGTCTGACGAAGAAATTCAGCACTACCTGTCTGACCAGGGCATCACGGCTGTTCATCGGGTTATGAAAATGGTTGACTCGAACATCATTCCAACCCGCACTGTCTTCTTGACATATGACAAAGTTCAACTCCCATCAAAAATCAAAGCAGGCTATGAGATAATTTCCGTTCGCCCTTATGTCCCAAACCCTACGCGTTGCTATCGATGTCAGCGGTTCAATCACACCAGCCAGTCCTGTTCCAATCCGGCCAAATGTGTTACGTGTGGCAAGGATGCCCATGAGGGTGCTTGTCCACCTCCATCCCCTCGCTGCATCAACTGTATGGGTGACCACGCTGCTTCCTCTCGAGATTGCCCCGTTTATAAGGACGAAAAGCTCATCCAGGAAATAAGAGTGAAGGAAAAGGTGTCGACCTTTGCTGCTTGAAAATTATTCGCCAGTCGACAGCCCACCGTGCCTCAGAAAGGAAAATACAGCACTGTCCTTGCTTCTCCTCGGCCAACAAAGGAGGCGGCCATGCAGACTTGCGACCTCACCTTTAGTACCACGGTCGTCAGATCGGCCAGCGCAAAGATCGCCCGTTCAACCTCACCACTTTCGCCTGCCCACTCAATGGCTCACCCTTCGTCAGGTTCTGCTAAATCTCGAGCCCAAAAGTCAGACGCCAAGTCTTCGAAAAAAGAGCATTCTCGTGACGAGTTTTTACGTACCGCAACTTCACAACAATCGGTTCCTCCTTCATCTAAATATCATACTTCCAAGAAAGCTACGAAGAAACACAGTTCCTCTCCTTCTCCGCCAAGGCGTGTCCCATCTACAGCACCACCTGGCGGGAATCGCCCTCGGCCGTCTTCTGTGTCGCTGAGGCGCACTGCTGGTGGCCGGTCAACCGGCCGATCGCTGGTGGCAGGAGCTGCTCCTGACCAACCTATGGATCAGGATCTTCTGCCTTCGACTGAATGCTATTCCATGCTGTCGGTCGCAAGCTCTGAGCAGTTGTTGAGTTGACAGCACCCTTGGTCACGTTCCTCCATTTTCTGTTCACCCTATGTCCATTATCCACTGGAATATCCACGGCATTCGAGCCAATCGGGATGAATTGTCGATCCTCTTACGATCCTACTCGCCGGTCATCTTCTGTCTTCAGGAAACAAAGCTGCGTCCCCATGACCGCTTTGTTCTCCCTCATTTTCAGTCCGTCCGATATGACCTCCCCTCTGTTGAAGGCACTCCAGCCCATGGAGGACTCATGATTCTGCTCCATGATACTCTCCATTATCACCCAATCCCCTTAAACAGTTCCTTCCAAGCTGTCGCCGTCCGTCTTTCCCTTTCTGGATACACGTTCTCTCTTTGTACGGTATACATTCCATCGTCCACACCAATGGCACGAGCTGATCTCCTTCATCTTCTTGATCAGCTTCCACCCCCCTATTTGCTGGTTGGGGACTTCAATGCCCACCACCCGCTTTGGGGATCTCCGTATTCTTGTCCACGTGGCTCCCTATTGCTAGACGTCTTCCACCAAGCGGATCTAGTCTGCCTCAAGACTGGGGTCCCCACAATTTTGTCTGCCTCCACGACAAATTTATCTCATTTGGACCTTGCGGTCGGTACTGTTCCGCTAGCTCGGCGCTTCGAATGGTTCGCCCTTGATGATACACACTCGAGTGACCACTTTCCATGTGTCCTTAGACTGCAGCCTCAACTGCCCTACATGCGCTCGCGACGCTGGAAGTTTGCCCAAGCCGATTGGACACTTTTTTCGTCTCTAGCGACATTCGATGACCGTCACTTTCCCAGCGTCGATGATGAGGTCACACATGTTACCGACATTATTCTCACCGCTGCGGAACGTTCAATACCACGCACCTCCGAATTGCCCCGGTGCCCCCCAGTTCCTTGGTGGAACGAGGCATGCCGTGACGCAATACGTGAGCGGCGACGTGCTCTTCACATTTTCCGTCACCATCCAACTTTGGCCAACTGTATCCGATATAAGCAGCTCCGTGTGCAATGCCGTTGCGTCATCCGTGATAGCAAGAAGGCAAGCTGGAAATTCTTTATTAGCTCATTTAACGCCTTCACTCTCTCCTCGGAAGTTTGGAGTCGGCTTCGACGGTTCTCAGGCGCGCCTAGTTTCTCCCCGGTCTCTGGGCTCACTGTCGCGAATGATACCTTAGTGGACCCCGTCGCAATTTCTAACTCATTGGGTCAGCACTTTGCTGAGATTTCGAGCTCTTCCAATTACCCGCCAGCGTTTCTCCGAAGAAACGTGCAGCGGAAGTGCGACATCTTGCTTTCTCCTCTCACAATCACGAAAGCTACAATACTGTTTTCTCCATGCGGGAACTCCAACATGCCCTCTCTTCTTCTCGCTCCTCCGCCCCAGGACCGGATGGTATCCATGTCCAAATGTTGCTGCATTTATCAACCCATAGTCTGCATTACCTCCTTCGCCTTTATAATCGAATTTGGACCGACAGTACCTTTCCCAGGCGATGGCGGGAAGCTATTGTCGTTCCCGTTCCGAAACCTGGAAAGGACAAACATCTCCCCTCTAGTTATCGCCCCATTTCTCTCACGAGTAGTGTCTGTAAGGTTTTGGAGTGTATGGTGAATTACCGTTTAGCTTGGTGGCTGGAATCCCGCAGTCTTTTAACACCAGCCCAATGCGGATTCCGAAAGCATCGTTCTGCAGTTGACCATCTTGTTGCTCTCTCCACTTATATCATGAACAATTTTCTCCGGAAATGCCAAACGGTAGCAATATTTTTTGATCTGGAGAGAGCATACGATACCTGTTGGAGGACAGGCATCCTCCGCACCCTGTTCTCTTGGGGCTTTCGGGGCCGGCTGCCCCTTTTTCTTCACGAATTTATGGCAGAGCGCACATTTAGGGTGCGGGTGAACACTACTCTCTCCCGTACTTTCTCCCAAGAAAATGGGGTACCCCAGGGCTCCGTGCTGAGTGTTGTACTGTTTGCCATCGCCATTAATCCAATTATGGATTGTCTCCTTCCTGATGTCTCGGGCTCCCTCTTTGTGGACGATTTTGCGATCTACTACAGCTCTCAACGGACCAGCCTTCTTGAAAGACGTCTTCAAGGATGTCTCGATCGCCTCCACTCGTGGAGCATCGAAACCGGCTTCCGTTTCTCACCCAGTAAGACCGTTTGTGTTAATTTTTGGCGACGTAAGGAGTTTCTTCCGCCCTCCTTACATCTAGGTCCTGTCAACCATCCGTTTTTCCGACGTCGCTAAATTCTTGGGTCTTATGTTTGACAGAAAACTGTGCTGGTCCTCCCACGTTTCCTATCTTTCGGCTCGCTGTCTGCGTTCCCTTAACACCCTCCGTGTTCTGAATGGTACCTCCTGGGGAGCGGACCGAGTGGTCCTTCTCTGCCTCTATCGCGCCTTAGTGCGCTCGAAATTGGATTATGGAAGCATAGTCTACTCCTTTGCTCGGCCGTCTATTCTTCGGCGTTTCGACTCTATCCACCACCGTGGATTACGTTTAGTGTCTGGAGCTTTTTACACCAGCCCTGTGGAAAGCCTTTATGCTGAGACTGCTGAACCTCCGCTGTCCAATCGGCGGGCAGTCCTTCTGAGTCGTTATGCTAGCCATCTTTCTTCCATGCCTGCTAATCCAGCCCATGACCTTTTTTTCGACGCCTCCTTTGATGTAGGGTATGCAGGCCGCTCCTCCTCCCTACTACCCCCGGGAGTCCGCTTCCGCCAACTGCTCCATTCTCTTTCCTTCCGCTTTCCTAAAACCTTCTTGACAACTTGGGGTACGGCACCGCCTTGGCTCCGTCCCCGGATCGACTTGCTCCGAGAAAATTTCCCAAGGATGGTACCCCTACACTTGTTTACCGTCGGGCATTTGCTGCTCTATGTGCACAAATGACGGACGCCACATTTATTTACACCGACGGCTCAAAAACATCGTTAGGTGTAGGGAGTGCCTATATTGTTGGCGACACCCCAAATCACTTTCGGCTTCCCGACCAGTGTTCTGTTTATACTGCGGAGCTTTACGCTGTTCTCCAGGCTGTCCACTACATCCGCCGAGATCAGCGGATACAGTACGTAATCTGCTCAGATTCTCTCAGCTCTCTCCTCAGTCTCCAAGCTCTTTACCCTGTGCACCCTCTGGTCCACCGGATTCAGGACTGTCTGCGCTTGCTCCACCTGGGGGCGTCTCGGTGGCGTTCCTCTGGCTCCTGGGACACGCTGGTATCTGTGGGAATGGGGCGGCCGATATAGCGGCCAAGGCTGCAGTCTCTCTTCCTCGGCCAGCTATTCAGTCGCTTCCCATTACCGATCTACGGAGCGGTTTATGTCGCCAAGTTGCTCATTTATGGCATGCGCATTGATCAACACTTCCCCATAATAAATTGCGGGAAGTGAAAGCCCTTCCTTGCGCTTGGACCTCTTCCTCCCGAACGCGTCGTCGGGAGGAGGTAATTTTAGCTAGACTCCGGATAGGGCACTGTCTTTTTAGCCATCGACATCTTTTAAGCGGTGATCCTCCCCCACTCTGTCCCCACTGCTCTCAGCTGTGGACGGTCAGACACCTTTTAATTGAATGCCCCTATTTTAATCTGTTACGCTCCCGTCTACAGCTATCGCCTGATCTATCGTCGATTTTAGCAGATGACACGCGCTCAGCCGACCGCGTTCTCCAGTTTATTAGTGACAGTGAAATGACGTCAGTCATTTGAAGCTTTTTTGGAGACAACCAACCCCTTTCTATAGTGGAGCTTTAAGCATTCCTTCTGCCTTTAGTTTCTCAAATTTTATGACTTTGTTCCCATTGCTGCTGGTTTTAAATTTCGTTTTTTTCCTGTTTCCTACGTCACGGGCTGGGCGCTAATGACCATAGACGTTTTGCGCCCTAAAACCACAAACAAAAAAAAAAAAAAAAAAAAGTATCAGCACAAGACATCAATCAAAGCCTTCCATTTGCAGATGCAAATTCCCGGTCATGGTCCGAAATTAGCAGCTCTCTGCTACTGTGGCATAGTCTGTACTACATTTTTGATTTCACAGCACCAGTTTATCTGGTAACACTGTTAAATCAACAGGAGTAGTTGCAGAGTCATGCCAGCGTAACTGACCTCCTATTGACATCTTCACGTATCTCACTTCTCCTGAAGCGTTGATCACGAGATGCCGAAGTAAATGAGTGTACCCTGCATGACGTAACATTCATTATTCCCTTCTTTCATAGCCACTCTCCATGTGCATCGGTACCAAATATGAATGTGAAAACTCTTGCGAGTGAGAGAATGACAATAATAAGTGTAACAAGAACAAGCAAGTAATGAATGAAGGTTATTGCAACCTAAAGCCGTTCACCCTAGTGTGCTTTCTGTCAGGAAATATCGTCCTCGGAAAGAGGACAGGATAGTTTTCTCTTCCTTTGAAATTGTGAGATAGCCGCATCAGCACGTTTCCAAGATGGTACGCAGTTCTTCACGAGATTTGTTTCTCGTAAATCATTTTCTTTATTCCTCCTTTACATTCAATTTTGATATCAGCTGACAACTGCCTGCATTGTCTTGATTAAAAATTATATGACAAAGAAACAAATTGTTTTCATGTTTAATATTCCGTAGTCTCATGCAAATATATGAACTGGGTTACGATTTACAGATTTTATGATCTTAGTCATAACAGGAACACTGCATACACGAATTGTTCTTGAGCAATGAGCATTACATAAAGATATGTACTCGTAATGGTATTTAGTTCTCACTAATATGAAGGGATGACTTATTTCACTAACATTCATGAAATCAGCTGTTTATCTCAACTGTAGGCATTTACTTCGAGCGCGGGCCGCATTGACACGAGGTGTGAACAGGCGACGTTAGCGGCCGCGGTCTCCTTCAGTAAATGCAACACATTGAGCGAACGAGCAGGTGTAAAGGCCGTAGCGAATATCTCGCTATAAAACAGATTTCTTTCTTCTATATATCTTTGTCAGTGGAAAGATAGAAAAAAGAATTGTATAGTGAAGGCTAGCAATCGTTTTGTATAAGCAAAGCAGATTAGCTTTACAACCATGCAACAGAGTCCAACACTTCAACAGACTGCTGCACTGTATTGAACAACTTACACCCCACCTCATCATTACCAAAGCATAGGAGGACGGCATATTCTGAAATAAGTCCTACCTGCGTCTTATAACTGACGCCTTAAACTATATTCTGATCCCCGTCCCAGCACCCTCCCCTTGTCAATGTAGGTTTTTGTCAACAGCTATCAGCAAAGGATTTTTCAATGTGGAATACTCCAAATAATTTATAAACCTGTAGCTTAGACTAAACAGCCAATGCAGTTGTTGAATTTTTTCACAGTATGGAAATTCATAGTATTAGTCAGAAGTATTTCATTTCTAAGTTAATGGATGATCATTTCTTTACAGGACCATAGCCCGTTTCATAATAGCAGAGCTGTCCAGAACTGGTTCCAAGGTCAGTAGAGAATAAAACTACTTCCTTTCGTGCCAAAATCACCAGACCTCAACCCCACTGAAAATATGTGGTTCAAAAATGGCTCTGAGCACTATGGGGCTTAACATCTGAGGTCATCAATCCCCTAGAGCTTAGAAGTACTTAAACCTAACTAACCTATGGACATCACAAACATCCATGCCCGAGGCAGGATTCGAACCTGCGACCGTAGCGGTCGCACGGTTCCAGACTTAAGCGCCTAGAACCGCTGGGCTTAGACGGCCGGCGGAAATATGTGGGCGGAGGTTACGAGGTCGTTACCACGTGGGTCAAGGAATTCAGAAACTCTGTGGGAAAACATAGAGAATACATGGTGGAAGATAAACGATCATCACAATCTCTCGATGACTAAAAGAAAAATAAAACCCAAAGCAGTTGCGAGGTCCTAAAGTGTTCCGGAAACCTACTAATGCTAAAAAGTCCATGTGTATTCCCATTAAATGTGTCACTGCGTGATTCTTACACACAACTACTACTAATCAAATTCTTTACTCAAAGAAATAAATAAACAAATGCATGCGCAATGGATAAATGTTTAATTTTGTAGTATTAACCCCAAATTTGGTACACTGTTGATCACCCGACTGTGTTTAAAGAAAATACGTAAGTAACAGGAATCGCAACTGGGCCTGCATAATAACTCCTCCGTTCTGTAAGCTATTTCTTTTCATTCTGTCTGACTTTCATTCTCTCAAAACATAATAACGGTATTACCAGTAACATACAGGATAAAATGTCCTAACAGCTGATCTTGTAACAGCACATATAAAGATATTTTACTTGCTATGGTTTCTCACCCACGGGAAGGAATGGAGGATAGCCCGTCAATGCTTGGTTCATAACATCACAGCAACACACTATCACTCTTATTACCATTGGGCAAAGCAATGATTGTATCTCCACGCAGACCAGTACTAGAAAAATTCTAACTTCTTCAATTACACCTCTCATTTATTGACGTGCCTCGATGTTAACTAAGTCTCACATGGCTGGAAAGTTCACGCGGTCGCGATTCCGAAATTTATGTTCCCCTCATATTCGTGCGCGGCACGTTATTTCAACTGAAAAAAATGCCCTCCACAAGTTACCTAGACTGATTTCCTAATTATAAGTTGGCACCATTAAATAATATACCATCCAAAGCCTCCCCTCCAAAAGATACATAAAAACACACACAGAACTTTTCACAATACTTACAGTTCGTGGATAGCACGGCAACACGAATTACTATTACGCTGTTTCGCCTTTTCTTTAATTCAGGAAAGCAATCTCAGTGATTCGCTCGTATCTTTCAAATCCCATTGTTCTAAAAATCAACTTTACACGTAAATTTCTACTGACTCATTCCACAAAAGGTGACTTCTTATTCTTTCATATTAAATTAGCAACCTTGCCTTTATCCATGAATTTCAGAAACTTGTCAAATTACAAATTAAAACACACACAAGCAACAAATGACTTCTTTGAAAACTAATTCTTTCAGATCAAAATTAAGAGCATCATTAATTTAAATTGACCATTACTAAAAAGAATTATGGTAAATCAACACATTACTACTTATAAACTAATGGTTCCTAGCAGTTAGTCATACACTCTTCATTATTTTCTTCATCAGCCCCATGTGGTGAGTGGCAGGACTTTTAGACTATAATAGCTCGTCACATGTATCCTATTTGTGTCGCACCTGCTTTACAATTGAATTCTACCACTGAACTGTTCACCGAATTACTCAATCGAAATATCAATTTCCGTTAACTTTCAAGTTATTCTTCGCTGTTGCGACATAGTATTCTCACATTTGCCTATTTTTTACCTGTCTATAAACAATTTGGTTCCCTCAAAAATATTATATTAAATTAAATATACTCTGAAAGAGAATGTTACCACGTAAGGTGGAACATTAGAGCCTTAAATAACTCATTTCCTTTCCCTTTGCGGAGAGCATTTTGCTCCGCCACTTCCTCAGTCCATCCGGCTGCTTGAGTCGTCCCCAGGCATGTGCCTTTCTCTTACCATGCTACCGCTCTCCCCCTGCCTGCGGCGAGGGTGGTGTGCACCCTGGACAATCAAGGCTCCAGAATTTCAAGCATTTGAAACTCCCGGCTGTCTTCTTCCCAGCACACAATGAAATCTGCCCGCGCTTTTCTACTCAGTGACCTTAACGTAAGAATACAGACAAACCTAGCCCCATTCTCTCCAATGTCAGACAGACCTTTACCTCATAAAACTCTGTCACTGCATATTTATACATTATTGCCTTCCCATGATTCTAATAATTTTGTTTCAATATTCACTCCCATTCTATCCACAATGCATACTATTTACCTTCCTCTCAACCCAATCGTGGACTACTTAGGATAATGTAAGTGGAAAAAGTGGGTTTTCATACATTATACCAAAATAATAAACTCATCCAGTTTCTCTGATCAATTTCCGAAACACAGCAGGTTGGTTCAATAAAAATGATCAGCTCAGATCGAGCGTCTGATTACAGATACCTGACGTAGCAAGATATTCTAGCAATTACATGTGGATAGTAATTCCCGTGCGAATAGGCTGATATTTTTGAAGTACAGCGCCTTTGGGCTATCATTATCTAAATTCGGAGGAATGTGGCCCAATTCAGGGCGCTGCGTTGACGGTGCCCACGCTCGATATGATGAGCCTTCTGCTCTTACTGTTATTTTGTTTCTTTCGTTCTGAGGTGTAACACGAAATAAAGTTCTCATCCGCTAAACGATTTTCGCTTCTATTCGAAAAGCTTCTTGAGTAGTCCCGCAGTGAACATTACCTAGAGATGATACTTGTAGTTTCTGAAGCAAAGGCATATGTCTAAGGATAACGAACTGTAGTCGAAGTTAAGGAGGAGGAGGAGATTAGTGTTTAATGTCCCGTCGACAACGAGGTCATTAGAGACGGAGCGCAAGCTCGGGTTAGGGAAGGATGGGGAAGGAAATCGGCCGTGCCCTTTCAAAGGAACCATCCCAGCATTTGCCTGAAGCGATTTAGGGAAATCACGGAAAACCTAAATCAGGATGGCCGGAGACGGGATTGAACCGTCGTCCTCCCGAATGCGAATCCAGTGTGCTAACCACTGCACCACCTCGCTCGGTAGTCGAAGTTAAACCAGATGATAATGAAGCAATTAGGTTATGACATGTGACAGCAAGAGTGGTAGCCATTGTTTGCTATGTGGGAAGCAAGAAACCTGAGGCCTTCAATAGTAAAATGTATGTAAAATTCAATAACAAGAAATTCTTTTTGATGGGGTAAGGATGCTAATATGATATACAGGGTGAGTCACCTAACGTTACCGCTGGATATATTTCGTAAACCACATCAAATACTGACGAACCGATTCCACATACCGAACGTGAGGAGAGGGGCTAGTGTAACTGTTTAATACAAACCATACAAAAATGCACGGAAGTATGTTTTTTAACACAAACCTACGTTTTTTTAAGTGGAACCACGTTAGTTTTGTTAGCACATCTGAACATATAAACAAATACGTAATCAGTGCCGTTTGTTGCATTGTAAAATGTTAATTACATCCGGAGATATTGTAACCTAAAGTTGACGCTTGAAACCTCCGACGTTCAGTTGCGTGTTGTAACAAACACGGGCCACGGTCGGCGAGCAGCATCTGCAGGGACATGTTTACGATGACGACCGCAGAATAACAATAGCAGCAAGGGCTACATGCGGACACTGCGACAGGTAGACCAAACCACAACAGTGCACTACAGCCACTGTAGTGCACTGTTGTGGTTTGGTCTAGCTGTCGCAGTGTCCGCATGTAGCGCTTGCTGCTATTGTTATTCTGCATTCGTCTCTGCACGCAGACCAACTGTAGTACACCGTGTTACCAGACGTCTGTGATAGTGTAGTGTTGTAGGAACTGTGACCATAGTGTATTCGAACTTTGAAAAGGTGGAGATGATACTCATCTATGGCGAGTCTCGACGAAATGTAGCTGAAGCCTGCAGGGTGTATACAGAACGGTACCCGGACAGAGAGCATCCGACGTGCCGCACATTGCAAAACGTCTACCGCCAACTGTATGCAACAGGTATGGTCGTAGCACGCAAACGGGTCCGTAACAAGCCCATCACAGGAGAAGCGGGTGCAGTTGGTGTGTTAGCTGCTGTTGCCATGAACCCACACATGAGTACACGGGACACTGCGAGAGCTGGTGGACTGAGTCAAAGTAGTGTCATGCGCATACTGCATCGTCACCGCTTTCACCCGTTTCATGTGCCGCTACATCAGCAATTACATGGTGATGACTTAAATCATCGAGTGCAATTCTGTCAATGGGCATTAACAGAGAATGCGTTGCAGTTCTACCTGTTTACCGATGAAGCGGGTTTCACAAACCACGGGGCAGTGAATCTACGGAACATGCATTACTGGTCCGTGGACAATCTTCGCTGGCTCGGACAGGTAGAGCGACAGCGACCGTGGACTGTAAATGTATGGTGTGGAATCATTGGCGACCACCTCATTGGTCCTCACTTCATTGCAGGGGCCCGAACAGCTGCAGCATACATCATGTTTCTACAGAATGATCTGCCAACGTTGCTCGAAAATGTCCCACTGGAAACGCGTCGACGTATGTGGTATCAGCATGATGGTGCACCTGCACATTCCGCAATTAACACTAGGCCGACCCTTGACAGGATGTTCGACAGGCGTTTCATAGGACGTGGAGGACGCATAAATTGGCCAGCCCGTTCTCCTGATCTTACACCTCTGGACTTCTTTCTGTGGGGTACGTTAAAGGAGAATGTGTACCGTGATGTGCCTACAACCCCAGAGGATATGAAACAACGTATTGTGGCAGCCTGCGGCGACATTACACCAGATGTACTGCGGCGTGTACGACATTCATTACAACAGAGATTGCAATTGTGTGCAGCGAATGATGGCCACCATATTGAACATCCATTGGCCTGACATGTCGGGACACACTCTATTCCACTCCGTATTTGAAAACGGAAACCACGTGTGTACGTGTACCTCACCCCTCATGGTAATGTACATGTGCGTCAGTGAAAAAGACCAATAAAAAGGTGTTAGCATGTGGACGTAATGTGCTGTTCCAATCTCTTCTGTACCTAAGGTCCATCACCGTTCCCTTTGGATCCCTACGTAATTCGGTGCTCTCAGATACACACGATCGAACAGCGGAAGAGTGGTACTCAAGCGTCAACTTTAGGTTACAATATCTCCGGATGTAATTAACATTTTACAATGCAACAAACGGCACTGATTACGTATTTGTTTATATGTTCAGATGTGCTAACAAAACTAACGGGGTTCCATTTAAAAAAACGTAGGTTTGTGTTAAAAAACATACTTCCGTGCATTTTTTATGGTTTGTATTAACCAGTTACACTAGCCCCTCTTCTCACGTTCGGTCTGTGGAATCGATTCGTCAGTATTTGATGTGGTTTACGAAATATATCCAGCGGTAATTTTAGGTGACTCACCCTGTATATCTGACGCTCAGGAAACCTTATCTGGAAGTATATGACAGGCACATGGCCACACCACATATCTAAAATTTGGAGAGCAGACACTCTCGCGATAGATTGGATGTCTGGATCCTATCATGAAATATTTAGCCTACGAAAACACGTTCTTCTTGCTGTCAGCGTGGTCCAGACTGCAACGTTGTAGGAATCCTTTGACAACCCTGTTGGCATAACAATGATTTGCAGCTGTGGGACTGATTTATCCTGCTAAATTCGCTTGACATTTTCTTGTCATCTGTATGAAATACTGTGAATATTCCCTCTGATGATATCTTATTGAGTTGGTAATATTTTGTGAGTACAAGGTCATTTCATACAGGATCTATCCCTTGCCTCATCCTTCACGTTGTGAGTTATCAGTTATCTACTGCAGCCGCGATTATGGCAATGAGAGAGTTTATGCAGGAATTCCTTGACATCATAGTTGTGAAGTAGTGACTTTATAAAACGGTAGTTGGCTCCGGATGCAGTTCCAGGTTTGCTGCAAAAGATGTCTTATCAATTCCTTTCGGTAAGTTTTAATTCAGGTGCTACCTGTCACATGTGTGTGTGTGTCCTAGCAAACTGGCAGGAGTTGCCATGATCGTAGACCTCACTAATCTTAAGTCACATCAAAATTACTGAACAGATTCGAAGCATCTATGAGAGTCACGAATTTTACTTTGTTCATCAACTCGGTCTGAAATAAGAGGGCAAAAATTACAGGGACAATGACAAAGTTTGTTAGTATGCATTATCTATGGTAGATCTGGAAGAGAAAACGCACGAAAATGCACAACTGCACTTTTGCGAACTTGTGTTTTATTTTTGCATCAATATTGTTGTGAACCCACCATCTGGTATCAGCGCTTTACATTAGCGTCCATGATATCTAACCATTTTGATAGTACACCTGATAATATAGATGAGAAGGACACAAGACAGAACGTAGATAATGTCCGTTTGACGCCAACAGTGTGTGACATTTTACTTTTTTTGAACAGGACAATCATTTGAGGTTTAGTTAAAATAAGCTTACGCTGCAAGAGAATTCTCTTGTATTTTTCTGTGTGTGGTCTGTTGTCGGTTTGAAGGCCTTCAATTACATCGGCAACTTAGTGCAGTTCCACCGAGGGCTGCCTGGAGTGGGGTGGAGATAGCAATGTGAAAGTGGCGAGCTGTCGAAGACTATCTTCATATTATTAGTGTGATTGGGGTTTCGTATATTCTTGACGACGTTTAGCTCCTTTGCGGTCAGTCATTCATGTTGAGTAATCCTGCTAAATTGTCATAATATTGTCTTTTTATATTGATGAGTCATCTGGTTAGTCGTCACGTTCAAGTGCCATCTACAACGCAAATTTAATATTACGATCCTAGAAACTAATCTGCAGTACGTTTTGTATTTCATAATCAGAACTATCTACATTAACCGTCATCAAAACAATGTCAGGGAGCAGAAAGCAGCAGTACCTTGGTAACTACTTGGAGACCTGCTTGAGTCGTGTTCTAAGAAAAGGGTAGTTGCTGGTTCACATTATATTACACTAGCGAGAAGTACATCCAGAACTAAATTCAGTAACAAAAATGCTAAGAAGGTATTTGCATTGTGCCAGCTCAACGATCAACCTACTTTTATAGATTTTTATTTTACAGATATTCTCGTTCTGCATTTGAGACACCAGGAACCACAAAATACGTCACCAGTACGTTCACACTCAGATTCCGAGCCCCGTCACCACGCACTTCCTATGTCAAAGTGGCTGGCATAAACGAGCGCGAACGACCTGAAATTAGGTGATACAGACCTCGCCTCTCCTGTTTGACAGATGTGTTATCATTCACCCATGCCAGGAGGTGAGGAAATACACTTACGAAACGTTGAACACATTTTAATTTTATATTTGGACATTACTGCGCAATTATATTCTAAGTTACGAGACGTGACCTGGAGAAAAAGAGTGTATACCTTGGGGGATATGTTACAGATCACGATTGTAATGTTAGTAAAGTACTGTAAAGTATATTTTATCTTAACTTTAAAAGAAAAATGAGCCAAGGCATTCAACAGTGAAAAGTACAGCATGCCTCCAACAAACATATGAATATCGTACAACTTTAATAAAAGGAAATATAGATCGGTTTATTGGGGCAGGCCTATTCGGGAACAAAATAAGAATAACTAAATCAGTTACCGGTTTGTATGTGCTGCTAGTTAAAAGAGCAGAAATGAACCGATAAAGAAATAATTCCTTCATTGGTATAGGAATGGTTCGAAATGGAAGGTATAATTTTACTATTATAAAAAACTGGCCTGGACTGAGTTGTTTGGTTCCAAATTTTGAATACATTAGTGCCCAATAACAAATACAAATGGAATAAAATAGGAATGTAAAGTCTGGAAATGAGTATGGACGTCCTTTGTCTACATATTTGCTTCAGATACAGGCTATTAAAAACAAATAATCCACATTTCGAGAGCTGATAGGATGGACAGAAACAAGACAAACATATCCACTAAACAAGAGAAGCACAGCGGTCTGCATCATGAATTCCAAGCAAATACACAAAAAATAACTCAGGAAGGGTTCGAACAACTACTTTCATGCAAAGACATGCATTTGGAATCTGTTCATCGTTTAGAGGCCAAACAAAAGGATAACATCACGGAAACAATGATCAGGCTGCTTAGTATATAATAGAGCATACACATTTCAAGGACGAAACTTATGAAGACACAGACTTCCTCGTTGTCCATATGTGCGGCATATCTTTCGTGTTAACGAAAGTAATATCCCGCATTACCTCTTCTTAAATCTCAAATGAAATGAATGCCATGTGGAATCGAATATTTGTTGATTGCTTCTCTTCTTGCTTCCATCCATACTAACATATTTCTTCATTCTCGTGGTAATCATGACATTCTATATGTATGCTGCAAAAGATTGCACGTGGACACACTCGACATCGAGGTGCAAAGTGTTTGATATCTTACAATACATTCAATTAAAATAAGCTTTCGATGTATTTTTACTTCGTTTGTATTTTGAGATGATTATGAACGTTACGGAAAATTATCTCACATGCTTTATGCTGAATGAGAAACACTGAATCATCCGTTTTCCTTTCCCTGCGTTGTAATGATATAATGTAGGCGTCAACAGCCTTCTTCCACGCCGGAAGCTGAAACTTAATTCATTCTGGATTAATGATAATTGAATGCCTCAAATGTATACATAGCCCACAAGGCGACGTCAGAAACTATCAGGGGAGAACGCCCATAAAAACCAAATGTGCGCGCGCGTCTCCCCTCTGAAGAACCGTATCGGAGAATCACGGCAAGCATTTCGCTAAAGATCTGTCTCGTAAGAGAGCTGAGAATTGGCAGCGTCGTAGCAAGTATTTGTCAACACCGTGATAGTGCATTTACTTCCGGGTGTAGCCCGGCATTACGTCGCTAAATTCACTCGGAATTCGTTTTTCACATCGAAGACTCATACGATATAATCCACTGTAAGATGAGACACTTAGGAAGTATATTTAATTTCTGGACTCCAAGAACGGCATTCTTCACATAAGTAACACCTGTTTGTGTGTTTAATGTTGCGTTTTGAGGCTCAGGCAATATCGCAATGACTATAGTCCGCCTGTTGTCGCCAGTGTGTTGTTAGCTCAGCGGTTCCATTATGCGTTGCGATGCTAGTGCTATATGAAATGGCAGTTCCAATCTCCGTGAAGGCCGCTGAACACAACGTTTTATTTTCCATTTTAACTAATGGAGTTGCAAACTGCTAAATCTGAAGAATGCCTTTACACATAAATCTCCTTGCAATTTTCGACTTAGTAAATTATGTTAATATCATGGATGTCTGCTTTGCAAATGCCAAGGTGCTTCACTGTAAAATAGTTTCTGAAAAGATTCAAACCTACTGCCAACAATTCGAATTTGAGCTTTGTTCGTCATATGGGTCTAACATGTCAGGAGGTTGTTTATGAAGTGAATATGTTGATAAATATAGTTCCTCTCTTCTAAATTTTGCAATAGCATTTAACTGTAGACGTTTGCTGACACCGGCATTAGCAATTCCTTTCCATTCTATGAAACCTCAAAATCGATAACTTTTTCTGGCTTAAATCTGATGACCTTAATTATCACTTCCGATTAACGTTAAATACTTCATGAATCCATACATGGAACTCCAAGTGTGCAGTGTTCCTGCACTGCTACAGAGCACGCATTGGAAGGTATTTACACAGTTTATCGCATAGACTTACCATAAGGAATGAAACAAAAACTACAATACACTTTACACCACAGACGCTCACTGTGGCTTGACGAAAACATCCGAATATTGGCCAAAGGTTGCACAAATAATTGACTTTGAAAGGAAAAGAGAGAGGTATGAAGCATTTATAAATTCATCGAATGTAGTGAGGTGGTTTAATTTCGTCAAGTCTATAAAATAAATTTCGGACCATACGCAGCTCTTGCCAATTAATGTAATACAGTACCCATCTACTAATCAGGGCGTCAGTCTGTTGCTTTCGAGCAAGAATGGAAATCGTAGAAATCTTCTATGGAGCAACATTTAATAATAATAATAAAGCGTTTTAAATTATCAAAAGCGATGAGCGGTAGCAGGCGCTTTCGATAAAGAACGGGGGAGTGCAGTGCCGCTGCTGTCGCCATGGCCGCTGCCAGTAGTCAGCAAATCGATCCCGGAGCTTTGCCGCAAAATGGCTACTGGATAAAAGTTTGTTATCGGTGTGATAGACAGTGAAATAGATTGAATCTGCATTGCCATTACATTCACGTCTTCAGCATTCAGTTGGAAGAGGCTATAAAATTTTTTTGCGCCCACTAGTTTCGATCCACAGACTTTATAGATACGAAGATCGCACGGTACCGCTATACCACGGGTGTAAACGGTGTATGGTTTCTCTTACAGGGTGTTTCAAAAATGACCGGTATATTTGAAACGGCAATAAAAACTAAACGAGCAGCGATAGAAATACACCGTTTGTTGCAATATGCTTGGGACAACAGTACATTTTCAGGCAGACAAACTTTCGAAATTACAGTAGTTACAATTTTCAACAACAGATGGCGCTGCGGTCTGGGAAACTCTATAGTACGATATTTTCCACATATCCACCATGTATAGCAATAATATGGCGTAGTCTCTGAATGAAATTACCCGAAACCTTTGACAACGTGTCTGGCGGAATGGCTTCACATGAAGATGAGATGTATTGCTTCAGCTGTTCAATTGTTTCTGGATTCTGGCGGTACATCTGGTCTTTCAAGTGTCCCCACAGAAAGAAGTCACAGGGGTTCATGTCTGGCGAATAGGGAGGCCAATCCACGCCGCCTCCTGTATGTTTCGGATAGCCCAAAGCAATCACACGATCATCGAAATATTCATTCAGGAAATTAAAGACGTCGGCCGTGCGATGTGGCCGGGCACCATCTTGCATAAACCACGAGGTGTTCGCAGTGTCGTCTAAGGCAGTTTGTACCGCCACAAATTCACGAAGAATGTCCAGATAGCGTGATGCAGTAATCGTTTCAGATCTGAAAAATGGGCCAATGATTCCTTTGGAAGAAATGGCGGCCCAGACCAGTACTTTTTGAGCATGCAGGGACGATGGGACTGCAACATGGGGCTTTTGGGTTCCCCATATGCGCCAGTTCTGTTTATTGACGAAGCTGTCCAGGTAAAAATAAGCTTCGTCAGTAAACCAAATGCTGCCCACATGCATATCGCCGTCATCAATCCTGTGCACTATATCATTAGTGAATGTCTCTCGTGCAGCAATGGTAGCGGCGCTGAGGGGTTGCCGCGTTTGAATTTTGTATGGATAGGGGTGTAAACTCTCGCGCACGAGACGATATGTGGACGTTGGAGTCATTTGGACCGCAGCTACAACACGGTGAACGGAAACCCAAGGCCGCTGTTGGATCACCTGCTGCACTAGCTGCGCGTTGCCCTCTGTGGTTGCCGTACGCGGTCGCCCTACCTTTCCAGCACGTTCATCCGTCACGTTCCCAGTCCGTTGAAATTTTTCAAACAGATCCTTTATTGTATCGCTTTTCAGTCCTTTGGTTACATTAAACCTCCGTTGAAAACTTCGTCTTGTTGCAACAACACTGTGTTCTAGGCGGTGGAATTCCAACACCAGAAAAATCCTCTGTTCTAAGGAATAAACCATGTTGTCTACAGCACACTTGCACGTTGTGAACAGCACACGCTTACAGCAGAAAGATGACGTACAGAATGGCGCACCCACAGACTGCGTTGTCTTCTATATCTTTCACATCACTTGCAGCGCCATCTGTTGTTGAAAATTGTAACTACTGTAATTTCGAAAGTTTGTCCGCCTGAAAATGTACTGTTGTGCCAAGCATATTGCAACAAACGGTGTATTTCTATCGCTGCTCGTTTAGTTTTTATTGCCGTTTCAAATATACTGGTCATTTTTGAAACACCCTGTATATGGGACAAGCCTCCCTCCAGGAAGTGCCGCAGTCTACAGTGTTGCCAGATTGTGCAGACAGCCGGACTTGAAGAATTAGCGAGTTGGCCAGTTTATTTGTCCCATGTCGCGATCGGCGCGGACTTTGCCTCTGCAGCGGCTGGCCGCCGGTTGAGTTTTATGTCAAAGAGTGTACACTGCTGCAGATGGGAGCCATTAAAAGTTTTGCAGAAGAGACTCTTAAGGTGTGGAATGGGAATTGCTGCACTTCCGATCAAAGGTTTGGGAAGCGATGAGATTCGTAAGTCCAAATTTTCCCTGATTACTCAGGAAAAGATTAAAGACAAGGGAAGTGTTTAGTTGGCATATAGTCTGCAAGGATACATGTAGATCTGTTATGGCTTTCACTCTACATAATGAAAGAATATGTACTGTGTGTATCAAAGGAAAATTTCACTAGATGAAATCGTGAATACATATGTACCAACAGAAAAATCAGATGGAGATATGGTAAATGTTTCCTGTGATCAGCTGAAGGTTTATGATAGAATACCTAGATAAAATAGTCCCTGGTGGTTATCATACCAAACTGGGCAAAGAATACACTTTCAGAAGCACGCTTGGTAAAGAAAAGCTGCATGATGAAAAAAATGGTTCAAATGGCTCTGAGCACTATGGGACTTAACATCTGTGGTCATCAGTCCCCTAGAACTTGAACTACTTAAACCTAACCAACCTAAGGACATCACACACATCCATGCCCGAGGCAGGATTCGAACCTGCGACCGTAGCGGACACGCGGTTCCATACTGAAGCGCCTAGAACCGCTCGGCCACACCGGCCGGCCGCTGCATGGTGAAACTAGTAATAATTGCACGAGTGTTGCCCAGTTTGCTCGGTGAACAAATTAAAGATAGTAAGTACCTGTTTTTGAAGGAAAATCTACTAAGGGATCTGAAAAATACCAAGAACAAATGAAGCAGACCAAGTAGATTGTAAGAAGTCTGACTAAAAAGTGTCGGACCTTTGATTTTCCCATGCAAAATAAAGATGATAGCGCGGCGCTACTGTACACAGTAAAGGAAGATACCTTTATGTGCATGCGTGAATTTTGTCCCTGCCATCCAGCACGTCAGTCACTGCCTATGGGTCACTGAGTGAGGTGCTACACATGTTCGTTGGATTACCAATTCTCTCAAGATGACTGAACATGTTGAGCAAAGTTACTGCATCAAATTTTTTCAAAAGCTATTGATTCTCAAGGAGAAACAATTCGTAAGATTCAGCAGGTTTTTGGAGAAGATGTGATGGGTGTACGACAAATTAAGGAGCAGATCAACTGATTCAAAAATGGTCACACATCAGCAGAGCGTGACCAGCGTTCAGGCAGGCCCCAAACTGCTCGGAGTGCACCTGTTGTTGATAGGGTGCGAAATTTGGTGATGGCAGATCGTCGTTTGACCATGTGGGAGATTGTCCAAGAGGTTGGAGTGAGTAAAGATTCTGCACATGCAATTTTGCGCGATGAGTTGAACGTGCACCAAGTGGCTGTGAAATTTCTGCTGGAACAAAAAGACCTCCGTTTTGACATTGCACAGGACCTTCTGGACACCACCAAGACTGATCCTGGGATTCTGAACACCGTGATAACTGGAGATGAGTCATGGGTGTACGGGTACGCCCCAGAAATAAAAAGACAGTTGTCACGATGGAAGCATCCAGAGTCTCTAAGGTCGAAGAAAGTGTGGCAGATGCGAAGAAAAATCAAGGTGATGCTGACTGTCATCTTTGATGTCCATGGAATTGTGCATCACAAATACACACCAGAAGGACAAACAGTGACAAAGGAGTACTATGAAGATGTTCTCTGTGACACAGTTCGGCGCGAAAGACCAAACATCTGGAAGGCGAAAAAATGGCAACTGCATCACGACAACTCCCCCTCACACTCATCCTACATGATCCAAAATTTCTTGGCCTAGCATGTAATTACAGCCATTTGTCAACCTCCCTACTCTCCAGACATGGCTCCTTGCGGTTTCTGGTTGTTTTCAGAATTGAAGATGCCACTGGAAGGATCCCATGTTGAGAGTAGAGAAGAGATCATGCGGAACACGACGGACCTGAACGCCATTCCAAAAGAATACTTCCAGAGGTGCTTCTGGCAGTGGAAGGATCGGTGAGCTAAGTGTGTGCATGCACAAGGGGCCTACTTTGAAGGGGATTAAAGTCCCAACCCCGTCAGGTATTCTAAATATGTTTTCAGGCCGAAGGTCAGATACTTTTTAGACAGGCCTCATATATTGGTATCAAAGAAATAGGTATCTGATACGGAAAATACGCACACTTTCCAACGCGCCAATTCCAGCTCTGATAATTGTCTAGTAGGAGCCAAAATGATGCAGAAACTAGCTATGGCTGCCAAAAGTAATAGTGCCAGAATAAAGAAATGGAATACCGAACAACTGAATGATAGGTCTCCTGTTAGAGAGTATCTGAACAGGTTGAGACAGGAGTAACAAATAAAAGATTGGAAACCATATAGACAAAGAATGAACTCTTATTAAAAGTGCAATTTTGACAACAGTGAATGGAATAGTGGGAGAAACAAAGAGACTAAGAAATAAAGGCTGGTATGCGCTGCTGCTATAGCAGCAGATTTGTATTCCAGAATGAAATTTCCACTCTGCAGCAGAGTGTGTGCTGATATGAAACTTCCTGGCAGATTAAAACTGTGTGCCGGACTGAGACTCAAACTCGAGGCCTTTGCCTTTGCGGGCAAGTGCTCTACCAACTGAGCCACCCGAGCATGACTCACGGCCAGTCCTCGCAACTCTAATTCTGCCAATACCTTGTCTAATACCTTCCAAACTTCACAGAAGCTCTTCTGTGAAACTGGCACAGACATGGCTTAGCCACAGCCTGCAGAATGTTTCCAGAATGAAATTTCCAGTCTGCAGCGGAGTGTGCGCTGATATGAAAGGCATAGGTCCCAAGTTTGAGTCTCAGTCTGGCACACAATTTTAACCTGCCAGGAAGTTTCAGATTTGTATTGTTGAGAAATAGGGCGGAGAGTGTCGCAGACATTATACAGGGTTTGGGGTAGACATCGATTTTACAATTAACTGGTTAACTACATAAATTAGTATGTTACGAGACCCCTACAAACTAGCTATAGTTAAGAGCACAAAAGTTAGCTGCTGGCTCCCAAGCTCTGATCCTTACGTTGGCAACATTTGGAACACTTCACAATGACTGGTCTCGGTTTCAGATTCCTGCCAACCTTAGTGACCCAAGAGTTGTGACACCGTAATTGGCTGACAAAGTGGTGGTGTGATGTCTGTGAGCGAATGATTGATTAATAACAGTTATTGTATTTAAATGCAATATGAGACACGATCACAGGTGGTTTACTAAATGTTTTGAATATTATTTTTCTTTTACTCTTTGAGGTGTATTAGGGCAGCTTTAATTTAGTTTTATGTTCCTTGCTACAAATATGTAGCACATTTGAAGGTGACCGTCCCTATAAAGTGAATTCATGAATCTATGTTACTTCCGTTTCAAATTTGTACCACAGCAGCTGACCATTAAAGGCAACAAATCATGTCCCCTTACCCTGCAATAATACATATATCGTATTTACTTGAATCTAAGCCGCACCTGAAAAATGAGACTCGAAAGCAAGGAAAAAAAATTTTCTCGAATCTAAGCCGCACCTGAAATTTGAGACTCGAAATTCAAGAGGAGAGAAAAGTTTCAGACCGCACCTCCAAATCGAAACAGAGTTGGTCCATTGTAACATGAAACACAATTTAGGTCGAATGGATGAAGATCAGCTACAGTAGTTTGGTTCGAGTCGTAAGCTTAACATTTAAGCTTTACCAAGTAGCCATTGCTACGTGTCAGGCGCTCAGTCCGTATTTATACGGGTACCCTTCCTTTTTCACGTTTTGTCTGGTTTGAATCGATTGCTTATTTTGCTTTAATCAGATCAGTGTCGTTCTCTTTGTTATAGGTGTTTACGTCACTCTAAGCTGAAAATGCATTGTTGTACTTAGTCATGCACTGTTTGTCGCATTCTGATAATGAATGTTTACGACCTGTCGCCGCTCGAGGCATGGCTTGCTTTTGTGCGCGCTACCGCCATTTACAATAAAAAGAAGAGAGGAATTGTCTCATAAGCGCAACGAGTTGAAATTTTAACTCGTTGCATAAGCGAAACAATGACAAGAGACTGTTATTTATTGTTACTTACACTGCTGTTTTCTTTGATAATGATCGACAAGAACCAAATAATAGATTGCATATGATAGAAGTTCTGAACGAGAGTTTAGCGAAAATTGTTCTCCGTTTGAAAATCCTTGCAGACGCCTCTTTAGTACATAACATTCTGCACAGAAATTAGTCATCTTAGATTTATAAATCTAGTCAGTTGCCGTGCTTCATTTCTGACTGTATCACTATCCAGCATAAGAATAATACGAATATAAACACGACATGATATGTATATTCTTCCGCACTTGCTGTTGTCTCACTCTAGTTTCGTAGTTTATTAGGCAGACGGGATTTAAATGAGATAGCAGCAAACACGAAAGAATACATGACATAATGTTTCCATTCTTCTACCTTTTATTTTAATTTATTTACTGGCGCAGAGGTTTTGGCGCCGGTATTTATCTTTGAGTCTGCACAAGCATGCCTGTGTAGCGCTACTTAATATTCGACGGCAGAAGTTAACTTGTGGCGGCACCTACCAACATTTTTCAGAACTTCCGTTTACTCTGCGCTCGATTCTAAGGCGCAGGCGATTTTTTGGATTACAAAAACCGGAAAAAAAGTGCGGCTTAGATTCGAGTAAATACGGTATCTTCCACTGTATCTAGCTTCGCCTCTAAAGTGACCAGTCAACTTTTTGCCCCCAAATATAATTCCTCCAGTACATTTTTTATTTGACATAGGAATCAGCTACGGCCAACTATTGTACAAATGGTAAAATCATCAATTAAAATCAAGCACATCTTAAAAATATTACTCTATTAGGATTTTTGTTTGTTACTGAGCAGGTACACCTCCTGAGGAGCTATTAACATTAGTTGACATTTTAGAATTCAACTGTTAGTTGCTTGATGCATGTTGTTGTAAAACACAGCTGAGAACAGCAGGCTGCACAAATCCTTGATTCAGGCCATATGCTGCCAATGGGCCACAGTTTGATGAGCACTGTTCTGGACAGATGGAGAAAATTCTGGAGGGCAATCCCACCAAGAATGAGCAGCCACTCTATGGCACTGCACGTCCAGAGACAAAGTATTGCACTGAAACTTCCTGGCAGATTAAAACTGTGTGCCCGACCGAGACTCGAACTCGCAGGAGAGCTTCTGTAAAGTTTGGAAGGTAGGAGACGAGGTACTGGCAGAAGTAAAGCTGTGAGTACCGGGCGTGAGTCGTGCTTCGGTAGCTCAGTTGGTAGAGCACTTGCCCGCGAAAGGCAAAGGTCCCGAGTTCGAATCTCGGTCGGGCACACAGTTTTAATCTGCCAGGAAGTTTCATATCAGCGCACACTCCGCTGCAGAGTGAAAATCTCATTCTGGAAAGTATTGCACTCTTTGAAAAAACTACAGAGCATCTGGAGCTGATGGAATAACGGCAGAACTGTTGGAAAATGGGAGACTGGTCTCCAAGCGAATCCAAAAACTTGCCAATGTTATATGGAATCAGGAAAGAATACCAGAAGAGTGGACCTTAGATGTAATCCAACCAATACATAAGAATGGACTTGTTCAAATTAGCCTCCTGAGTATAACATATTCGATTCTCTCTAGTATTATTTACAACAGGCCAGTTCCATATGTAGAAGAGATTCTGGGACAATATCAGTGTGGATTTCAGCCTAATGGGTCAACAGAAGATCAGATATTTGTATTGAGGCAAATACATGAAAAGGCATGTGTATAATACATGCAGACTTCATCAGGCCTTAGATAGTCTCATACAACAGAAAGTTAAATGATATGCTACTGCTTGGTATACCATCTAAGCACGTTTCACCTATTCAAGCAACATTGGCTGGTTGCAAGGCTGCAGTGTGAGTGGATGCAGAACTCAGTAAATGGTTCAGCATTAGTAAAGGAGCAAGACAAGGGGATGCCCTCTCTACAAGCTTTTTAACCTGTCTCTTGAAGCAGCCTTTTGAAAACTTTGAAGATCTGGTTACATAGGCAAAAAGTCACCCAGATATGTGCATTTGCTGATGTAAAAATTATTAAAAGAGTAGTAGTTTCATTAGAAAGAACTATAGATGATCGAAAAGAAGCCACACTACCTAGAGACCTTGTATTAATGAAATGAAGACTAAGTACACAAATGTCACCAGGAAGAAAAAGAACATGATTAAATTGTCAGCAGCAGGTTTTAGATTTGAACAAGTGCTGAACTTTCAATATCTGGGATGTAATATTAATGGGACAAATTTCCATGTTAACTGAAATAAAACTGCAAATCCTAAGTGTAATAGATGCTTCCATACATTTAAGAAATTGTTGGCATCTACATTATTAAATAGACTGCTGAAACTGCAAATTTATAAGGTTATGACCAAGCCAGTTGTAACCTCCAGTTATACTAACAAGTAATGATGAGCAGCAGCACAGGACATGGGATGTAAAGGTTGGGCTTTGTATGGTACAGTTATCAATGTTCGAGGAACTATATGTACCTCCCATGACTCCTGTATCAATTCCTCAGGTTCACTTCCAGCGTGGAGCAAAGTGAGTATGATGAAGAAAGGGAGAAAAGAAAATGCAGGAACTGTGGTGACAGCACATTCCACATATTGAAGAAAAAAAGGTGTAAAAATCTCTTCAACCCCCAACCTTTACAACTTCATTTGCTGCAAAACTTATGAAGCAATCTGAAAGTGTAACCTCTACACAGACATCACCAGAGGGTTCTCACAAAAAAGTATCTCGCATATGCATCTGCAGAAGCAAAACTTTGGATGAAACTGTTGCTGTCTCTACATGAACTCTAACAATAAGCAACACTATAATCTCTGCCATCAATACCGCGTTGGAATTGAAATCACTGAAAAAATTTCCTCAGCCTGAACTTGTGTCATCAAATCTGAAGGGGAAGATTAAGGCAAAGTATAATGTCAAGAAGGTGGAATCATATAAAGTGGACCCTAAGATACTCAAAAACACAGATAATGATTTCTCGATCATGCACTTTGAAGTCTGCTTATATGAATCCTCTGTTCAAAGGAGATCCCTGTGCCTGTTTGTTAGGAAACACACTTGAAACATCCCGATGCCCCTGTGCTACCTCTACTGAAAAGATTACCTCAGTGGTGACAGCACTAAAGGCAGAGTAGTGATCTTTGTGAATGACGCCATTCCACTTCTGCCCCTCTTAGAACAGCTATTCAGGCAGTTGCTGTCAATGTGCACATTTTATTTAAAGTTACATTTTGTAATGTATCTGCCACCCAACAAAGTTTTTGGATAAAAGGGTTCTTCGTAACCTGTCCTCATAGCTCTCGCAACCATTCCTACTTGTAGGAGATTTTAATGTGCTACGGCAATCTGTAGTGGCCTGCCCCAGGGGTTGAATTACCAAAAACCTCATTTTGTCGGTAGAGTTATGCCTTCTTAACCCTAGTGGCAG
Organism: Schistocerca piceifrons; assembly: GCF_021461385.2. Lineage (NCBI taxonomy): Eukaryota > Metazoa > Arthropoda > Insecta > Orthoptera > Acrididae > Schistocerca > Schistocerca piceifrons. The sequence continues at coordinate 260,042,609 of NC_060145.1, read as the reverse complement.
CATACACTTAGGCACTGCAATGGGGTTATTGTCTGTCATAGATCCTGCTTTCTGTCATCCTGCTCTTATAGATGTTGCTCAATAGGAAGTGCTCAATGACTTGTGTTCAAGTGATGACTTCCTTATCTGGATCCTCCTCTCAGATGGAGCTATCGCTGAAATGAAGCACCTTGGAAGCTTAGCAGAGTAAACTGGATGCTGTACAGCCAACTAGCTGTTTTTGAGCATAGATGTAGAGTCCAGAACTGAGTGGATCACCTAATCAGTGTGATCCGCCGTGCTGCTGATGGACGTATCCCGAAGTCCTCAGCCCAAGTTTAAACGCAGAATGTCCCATGGTGGAATGACAAGTGTCACCCCATAATCAGGTTTAGACTCATAGCCTTGCAATGGTTCCAATGCCAACAATTTGCCCAGTAGTTACTGTAGCATGGCCATTACTAGCTTGTAGGAAAAAAAACACTATGATGCATTGTCACCCAGTGCCAGACTCATTCAGCACTCGACAATATAACCTCACTGGAGGTGGAAATACAACAATCTTTCCTCCACAGTCAGCACCACATAGGTATAGCCTTCAATCTTGAGAGGGCCTATGACTGCTTGGAAGTATCACATCCTAAAACAGCTCCATGACTGGGGCTTCTGAGGACAACTACAAATATTCATATAGTCCTTCCTTTCCAGATTTTTTTTTTTTAATATAATGTCAGTGTCATTCTTTCCAAACAAAAGAATGATGTCTGTCAGGGATCTTTTCAAGCGTGACTCTGCTATTGCCATCAAAGGCATTATGTCCACAGTTAAGTTTCCTGTTCAATGTTCATTGCTTTTGGACAATTTTGCCATATTGTGCTCCTGTTCAAACCTTACAATGACCATACATCAGCTGCATCTCACAATAAGATAGCTAGAGGAGTGGACAGCCAGCACAGGTTTTTAATTTTTTTCTGGGAAATACGTTCCTGTTAATTTTAATTCCTCTTGCCACCCTTTTAACCTGCCTGGTGTTAAAATGATGGACCTTGTCCTCAATTTTGAAAGTTCAGTGACAGTATAAAATTTACCATAGCGTACTTCATAATTTTCAAAGGTTTTCTTCCACATTTTATAGTAATTTCAGATCATTAATATATATTTTGTCATTTCATTGTTAATGCTTATTATTTAAAATTTTGTAACACAGACTTATTGCAAATCATTTAAAAACAATGTTGTAAAAAATGTAGTAGACATGCTGGTATAGTCAGGGCCTTTGCTATGTATAACAGCAATGTTTAACCAAGGATAATGTTGTCATGACACTAACATTGCTGATACAAGGAAGCACATGCACAGAGTAGTTATAGGCTGGCAGTGATGGAGGTTGGCCATGTGTAAGTGTAAAAGTACATGCAAAATTAAGTGTGTAAACTTTGTGGTGCTGAAATGTCAGGTAAAGTTTTGTGAAGATAAGAAGTAACAGTATGGGCCGCAGCACAATAACAATTTGGGAAGAGTTCCACAAGTATCAACAGAAGAAGAATACTGTGTGGCTAAATATGTTTAATTCTGCTCATAAAGAGAAGAAGACCATTTTGCCTAATAATTGCCATCAAATCCTTATGTCACACTTACAGCAGCTCCACCTGAGAGTGAGGCTGTGCTATTTCAGAAGTTCAGAAATGTCAAAGGCTTACTAGCGTAATTAGTTCATTTTCCTGAGCATTACAATGTTTGGTCAGTTTTAATTCTGACACAATTATAATCATTTTCAGCACTATCAACAATAAGATCCTGTTCCTAACATTCTAATAACTGAGTGTCACATTGATTTGTATACTAAAATCTTGAGAGCCAAAAACTAATTGTGCTATTTCAAAATTTTTAAATTTGACTTCATTCATTATCCTTCTGAGAAATGACTAATCAAGTACTTCTGGCAAGGTAGAAGCCAAATTACTAATTAAAAGCTTTACAGTATATAATTTCATGCACTTATTTATGTGTTGTACACAGTGGAAATTGGTGGAGGAAGTAAGAAGTAAAATACGGAAAGACAGCCACTCATCTGTAGCTTACTGATGTATGATGCATAGAATCAAACAACAGAAAACAGTATTTACATTAGTTTTCGAGCTCTTGTTCTTTCTGCAGTAGAAGTACACATAGATATAGATGGCCACAGCAAGACTGTTGATTATGATAACAGTTGCTTGGCCAGATAGAGTTGGGGAGTGGGTAGAGGGGAGACAAGACAAGGAGGGTCTAGTGGAACAGTGTGAGGCAGAACTTTCAGCAAATGACTTGGTTGCTGCGTTACAAGACAAAAGAAGTTCAGAGGGTAGACCACTGAGTCATCTGCTGTAAGACTTGCCTGACACTACCCCCCTCCTTGCCTCGTGTGTCCTTCCTTAGCCACACTCCACCTCCATCTTCCCAGGCAACTGCACTCAGTAATTAATTAATCAACAGTCAGTCTAGCCACTGGTGTGTCTATGCGTGTTTGGGTGTCTGTGTTAGTTGCATGTGTGAATGTATGCACTTCCACTAGGAAAAAAGGAGAAGCTCGAAATTTAGTGCAAATACTGTTTCCTCTTGCATGTTTAAATGCACCACATATCAATTGTTAATCAACCACTATATTATTGCACCTGGGTGTGAGGACACTTCGGTTAGCTTAATTTCTTATTCACACCTATACTTGTTTGCTGTAACATCACTGCATGTTTCTTGTAATGGCCACTTGAGGCCAAGTGCAGTAGTTTCGTGATTGGGTAGTAGCTATAAGTGAATGGTTGCCTCACCTTTATTTTACATATTTATATGTTGCATTATTCTTGAATTTCGTACTTCTGTCATTGCCTGTTTCTTGTTGCTGCTGATTGTGACCTATTCATTCATTATATTTTTGTTATAACGTGTTCCAATTATTAGATGACTTTTGTTATTTTATCATACCAAAGTGTTCTTGTCACGATAACTTTCAGAACATTTTTAAGCTCTTGCAGTATCAACCGAGCTCTCACACATTTACATGAATTCCAGTAATTGTCATGTAAAACATATTTTCACTCATAATAGTTTCATAACTTTTGCCATTAAACAGACTGGAAAACATGTTATTTCATTAAAAAACTACAGTGTGCAAAATTTGAAACTCATAATTAATAACATTCTCATTAGCTATTCAAAATCACTTAATCCAATTTCACACTTTTTCCTAGTTGCCATTTTTATATAAGTGGAACGTGTTTAATTGATACTGTAACTTTCAGTAGTATACTTAGTCATATCCTACCAGTACAAAATTCTTCAGAATAGATGCTGTTTCTAAAAATTACAGGACATTAATGTACCAGAGAGTGTGGTGAGGCTACAGGGTTTCTAGGTCTCAAATTTGATGAGAAGCTGATGTGGTTACCACATCTGAAGAATTTAAAGCCTAAAGCCACTGAACATCTGCTCCAGTTTGACGAGGCATTTGTGTGATCATGCTTCGACTGCAGATGTACGGTTCACAGATCAGCTAAAGTCATACAGGAGCATAGAGGACCAGTCCTATTCCAGCCTATATGTTGAGTGTAGCGATCAATCATTCATCCAGCAACAGATCTTTGTGATACAGGATGTATGCAATCGAATCTTGACTCTACATTTATTGGTATTCTGCACAGTTGCTCACCTTCCAATGAAGTGACTATTCAGAAACAGAGTGCTAGAAATGAGGCTGTTTGGGATTCACATGCTGCAGGACCTAGTGGCTCATAATATGGACCATATTTCTATGCTTCATAAAGATTGGAGTCACCCTGGTTAATAAGGAGTCCCATTATTATTTTAGATTTTTAAGTGTACAAAAATAATTGCACCCCAGGCTATGTTTTTAAACCAATGTTTTACAGAATTTTATCTGAGCACTGCAATTCTGTTGTAGTTTACACTGACTGGTCTAATCTGGGGAATTCTGTGCTGTGTTATGTCCAGAATATCTTCTCAACATTTGCTTACCAAAGACAACCTCTGCCCAGAACCTTAAGTGAAAGTATGTATATTGTGAATGGATTGTTGACATATCTGAAACAGTAGTTTGTCCTTTAAAGTAAATCCCTGTCAATAATGTAAGTCTGGAAACGGCTGTACTTGTCCCAGAAACTCAGTGTAATCCTCTTTAGGGATAACCTTTAGCTGGATTGTAACATTGCACTGGATGTCCAAAAAGCTCTGGCCCTTCAGGGCTGATTTCAGTTTGGTGAACAAGAAAAAATCCAGGGGGACAAGTTTGGGTAGTAGGGTGGGTGAGTGAGTACCACAACTTCCCTGTCGGTGACAAATTGCTGCACCACAAACCCAGTGAGTGGCAGGGCTCTGTTGTGGAGCAGAGTCTAATCGCCTTGTTTGGCGTATTGATGCCATACCATCTCCCAACCAGTTCCCACTTCCTCTGCTGTTGTTCGCATCTCACATGACAATCCTGGGACAAAAGTTCCTTCACTTTCTGTATGTCGTCCAGGGTGCATGATGTTACAGGCTGGCCAGTTTAAGGGACCTCTTCCATGGTGTCATGTGGTCAGAAGAGTTTAAACCACTCATAAACTCACTTGAGTGTGACAGCACATTCTCCGTGAACTGTTGTCAGCATTTCATGAGTCTCCTCCACTGATTCTCCTAGTTTGAAGCACAACAGCACATTCATCTCTGTCATTTCAGGTTTCTATCACGTGTGCAACATCTTTACAACATAAAGGTTACACATGAGAAGCACACTCATAGCACCACCACTCAGGAATCGTTCAGTCATGCCTTGACTAGTCCAGTGTGGGATTTGGCAGTATGGCATTATTCATTGAACTTTCTGGACTTTCTGGACAGAGCTTGTACATTCACAGTGTAGGACACTGAATTATACATAATCTTCAGAGTACTGGGCAGATGCGGTGTAATTCTGCCACCAAATTTCCCAATTGCACAAACTCCATAAGCATCCTTCAGGATATCCATCACATGTATCAAGCAGAAAAGTATATTCAGATGATCCATGAAACCATTTTTCACTTATGGTGGCAGAGGAAGGACGTGTTATTCTGCTGGAATCAGGGCATGTGGGAATTCAGGATAACGAAGAGCTAATCATGGTTGTCACAAGCTTACCCAAGTGAATTTGCCTGATATTTCCTTTATTTCGAGACAAATTTTAGCATTTTTCCCTGACAAATTTTGAGATCTCAAGGATAAGTAAAGACACAGTTTGGCAAAATAAAAAAGTACAACTTCTGTATTTCTAAACATGTGAGCAAAAATCTTAAGTACTAACATCAACGTATTTTGAAATGAACTGTTTTTAGGTGGAGAAAGCAAGCCAAATGGTATATATGGTTCATTAAGACAACTGATGGTATTTTATTTCAATAAAGCGAAACACATTTGGAGACAAAAATACACATTTCGTTGGAGCCACAAGACAGATTTTAAAATACCTTCACTGCTTTCAGAAATAACCTCAGAAAAAAGTAGGCCTCATGAACGAAACATATAAGGTGGGGAAGAGTTGTGTAAACCAACAATATAGGTGACTGGTTCTACTATGTTCGTTATTGTCGGTTACTACCCTCTGTGTTATGACTATTATTCTACAGGTATTGTGTGATTTTTCTTTCAAGAAATACACGAGTACATAGCATACAAACTGCCAGCGACTGCCACACTTTTCTTCTTCTTATCATCCATACTTTTTAATATATAAACTACTTTCAAAGTGCCAAAATGTACTAGAATAAAAATGCCTGTGAAACACTGCACTGCACAATGTACTTGAGGTGAGACAGTTGCATTTCCTGAAATCCGGCCTCTGGCCTGCCGAGGAACACCACAGTCCCGGGTCCACAGATAAACCATGAAAATCAGCCACAACACGCCACAGACAGGCAGACCCAGCCTGCAGGCAGATCGGTGAGACCAGATCCGATGGGCAGGTCCCACACATTAGTGGGAAACTATGGGCTTCAGATCATCAGGCCTGATCCATTAGAGATAGCTACAGAAATGGTCTGCGGTTGTGGCTCGTTGTGGAAGTCCACTCGTGTGGCCAGCTATTCATGTGCCACAGACACCATATTGATGAAATGAGATAACTTGTGCAAATACTCTGAGAATCAATGCTAATGAGGATAGGTAGCAACTCACCATAAAGATGACAGTTGAGCCACAGACAGGCACACAGAAAAGACAACCACACTCTCACAACTAAATTTTTGGCTATAGCCTTTGTCAGAAAATGAGAGTACACAAACGTTCACACAATCACTCAGACACAACTCATGGACACATGACTGCCATCTCTGGCCACTGCATCAACAACCTCTGGGAATCAGATCAAAACAAACCCCTCCTAATGCCTCCTTGCATCTTGTTGGCAGCTGCTAGGCTAGCAGCAAGTGGTGGTGGCAGCACTGACTGAAAGCTGCGGAGTGGGAAGGGGATCAGCAGTGGGAAAGAGGGCATAGGAAAGCCATCCACGTACTCAGTTGCACCCAGCGAGTGAAAAAGCATGACATCTCAGTATACAAACAATTTCATGCCACTGAGACAAAAACGAGATTTTTCCAGTGTTTTTTTTTTTTCAAATTTCCCTGATTTCCAGGACTTGTGGCAACCCTGCTGGGCTAACAGCAAGTGGTGGTGGCAGCACTGACTAAAAGCTGCGGTGTGGGAAGGGGATCAGCAGTGGGAAAGAGGGCATAGGGAAGCCGTCCACGTACTCAGTTGCACCTAGCCAGTGAAAAAGCACGACATCTCAGTAAACAAACAATTTCATGCCACTGAGACAAAAACGAGATTTTTCCAGTGTTTTTTTCAAATTTTCCTGATTTACAGGACTTGTGGCAACCCTGCTAACGCTTAAACCTCCAGATGTCAGATCAGTACCAAACATTGTATATTGACAGAGTATGAACCAAAACTCCACGATAGATTTGCTATGTGCTGTTGTCCAGGAGAAGGTGTGTAAACGGTAAGTAATAAGTGCCACCTGACCCGGAGAGAACATGAAAAGCATAAATGTGAGCGTCTGTAGTCTGGAGCTCCCCATGGGGATGTGGGTAGACCTTGTTGTACCAAGGGTTCCTGATTCGAGACCAGGTCATGCCAGTTTTTGTACTGAAGTTCATGTGAAACTGTTATGTGCAACATGTTCCTGACACATAAAAGGACTGTTCGCAGTTTATAGCAATTTGCTGTTGGCAGTCCACTTTTGCTGCCTTTCTTTGAAAGTACCGAACTTATAGGGTACATTTCTAGTTTCACAAAATAAACATAAACAACTGCACCACACATCTGGAAGCCATTCATAGTAGTAATTCTTCTTCTTCTTCTTCTTATTATTATTTCCACAACCGCCATTAATACTTTGGCATAAGTAATGCAATTGTTTCTTTACTCACCTTTTCTGACTGTTCATTCTGCAAAACTACAAATGTACTCTATAGGTTTGCTATTTTCAAATAAACAAAGCGAAAGTGGACTGGTAATAGAACATTGCTATAAACCTCGAACAGTCCTTTTAATTGTTAGGAAGATGTTCTCCAGTATAACAATTTCACATGTACTCCAAAACTGGCATGACCACAGCTCCGGCCTAGGACCATTGGTATGACTTCCTCACAGGAGGTCTACCCTACAGATGCTCACAGTGTTATGTTCCTGTGGTGCATGGGTCAGATGCTTGCTTTTTGCACATCTTACTCGACAACACGTAACACAAACTGTGTCAGAGTTTTGGTTGACACACTGTTGAAATATTGGCGAAGGGCAACAGGCAGACTCCATATTTATAGATTTCCGGAAAACTTTTGATATGATGCTTCATTGCAGGCTGTCAACAAAGGTATGAGCACATTGAACAGGATCACATTTTTACTAGTGGGTGGAAGTCTTGTTAAATTATAGACCCAGTATGTTGTCCTTGATGGCGAGTATTCATCGGAGTCAATGGTATTGTCCGGTGTGCCCCAGGGAAGTGTGATTGGACAATTATTACTCTCTATATACATAAATGATTTGGCTGACACGGTTGCGGTAATCTCTGGTTGTTTTATGAAGATGCTGTGGTGTATGGGAAGGTGTCAAAGTTGAGTGACTATAGGAGGATACGAGATGACCTAGACAAAATTTCCAGTTGGTGTGATGAATGGCAGCTATCTCTAAATATAAAAAAATATAAGTTAAGTGGACACGTAGGAAAAGCAAACCCACACTGTTCAGATACAGCATTAGTAGTGTCCTGGCTGATATAGTCACATCATTTAAATATCTGGGCATAATGTTGCAAAGCGATATGAAATAGAATGAGCTGGTGAGAATTGTGGTAGGCAAGGTGAATGGTCAACTTTCATTTATTGGGAGAATTTTAGGAAAGTGTGGTTCATCTGTGAATAAGACCACATATATGATGCCAGTGCAACTATTCTTTAGAACTGCTCGAGTTTTTGGGATCCATACCATGTTGGATTATAGGAAGACATTGAAGCAATTCAGAAGTGGGCTGCTAGATTTGTTACCGGTAGTTCAAACAACATAAAAGTGTTACGGAGATGCTTCAAGAACTTAAATGAGAATCCCTGGAGGGAAGGTGACATTCTTTTTGAGGAACACTATTGAGAAAACATAGAGAACTGGCATTTGAAGCTGGCAGCTGAACGACTCTACTGTCTCCAACATACATTGTGCTTGCAGACCACGAAGATAAGATGCGAGAATTAGGGCTCATACAGAGGAATAAGACACTGACCCTTGCCCTCTGTTCTGATTTTCAGTCGTTGGTTGTGACTCGAATGTGTGGTGGCATGCTCTGGTAGAAATAAAAGGGGTCTCTGGAGAGAACATGGCATTACAAGCCCAGCAAGTGTTTTGCAAAGCAGTTATTGATTTTGCTGGCATTGGGTGTGTTGTCGTCAAGACAGGGAGCCTAGGCACTTGGAGGAGAGGGGGGGGGGGGGAGGCTGTTGCTATGTAGACCTGGTTCACTTACTTGCCAATTAGAGAATTCATGCTGCCAGGTGTGGACACTTGGTAATTTTTCAAGGCGATTATCATGTGCTTATGTCATTGTATTTTAATGTGTTTTCTGGCCTCTTTATCTACTGGAGTGTTCACCCTGAAGTTGTTTTAAGTACATTTTGTATAGAAACTCTAAATTCATATCCACAATTGATTGTGTGGGTCAGTGTTGCAATTCGTTAAGTTCAGAGTGTCGCTGAACAGTTGTAGTGCCTTGAGAATTTCAGGGTAAATTCTAGAGACACTCATATTTTCACCATCTCGAACACATGTTATTTTAAAGATGAGTGTGTGAAAGTAAAACTGTGTCTACTGCGCCATGATTATGTGTGTGCAGGACTGGCGTGTATCGGACGGTTGATCGGCAGGGGCAGGTAGTCCGCAGCACTCGCCTCAGAAGTTACACGCCCAGCACAAAGAGCAAATGCGACGTACTCTGTGATGGTGCTATGTCAGCCATTATTGAGAACAGTTGAATGTTGTTAAAGGAAAAAAAAAGACACTTATTTATTCACTTACTTTCGTGAAGTTTGGATGGTGGACTTACTCGAGCTTTACAGGTTGTATTTGTTATAAAGTATGTAAGAGTATCTGTCAGATCGGCGAAACAACTCCATGTAAGCTCAATAATAAAGTGGGAGTCTGGCACACCAGCACCACACTACTCCCTATAGTCGCCAGAAACCACCAGAACGTGGCGACCAAACTGATCAGGACTTGAAAAGGAGGAATTTGTTTGGAGTAAATTGAGACAAGAAGAAGTTGAGAGTTGCCATAGCAACCCTTAATAAGAAGATGGAGAAATTGGTTCGTAGGTTTCGATTAAGAAGATTTGGGTGTGGGAAGGGAGCAATCCTCACACATGCAGTAACCAGCCAACGTTGCTGGTTGCCATTTGAGTTGCTGACTTCGCGCCCGCTGACGTCGCGACCAACGTCCGACGCTGCCGGCACCCATGCTATTCACTGGTGCCGATTCTACACCTCACCGACACAGCTTAGAACTCTATGCTGGGTGAGCTAAAGACAACAAATATTTGAATATAAAGTAGAGTGGTCATTATTCACAGAGGTGATTTTTTTTAATGATCACAAGGTCAAAAAAGAATAAAAATATGGAGCAGGAACAACAACCTACAGAAACTTCTGAACCAGGCATGGCCATAAGAATTAGTAGAGAGATCCCAGATCAGACTAAATTAGTAAATTTAATAACTGCTCATATTTCCTCTTTAAGTGAAGAATTAGATGCAGAACTAAATTCTCAAAATGCTTCGTTAAGGGAAGAATAGAGGGACAAAGTGTAGCGCAACTGCTCAAATTGACTCCTTGAGAAATGAAATAAGTACAACTTTAAGTGAAAAATTAGAAGCACAGGGTGAAGCTTTAAATTCTAAATTTGAGGTGTTAAATGATAAAGTGGAAAATTTACAAGTAGATTTAAAGAATGAATTAAGTAATTCTTTAACTGTACAAATAAATCATATGTTTACGGACTTTAACCAAAAGCTCGATGATCAATTTCAGCAGTTGACTTAGAAATTAGAATTTGATATTGAAGACAAGTGTAACAATATGGAGTCTGAATTTAATGAAAAATTAGGACCATTTCAAAATGTATGTAATGTTACGTTCGATGCAGTGAAACAAAGATTACACACCTTAAAAGATAGTATCGAAAGACAGGATAAACTGATCCCTATTGTCCAATCACAAACTGCAGGAGTCAGCACTCGAGTAGATAATGTGGAGAGAAATTTTAAGGAAAAGCTAGCAACCACAGACACCATAAGTATAAGCGGTCTGTAGGAAAAGTTGATTGACCGAAAAGTTGCCGAGAGGGCAAACCTAGTCAACGTTCTATCACGTTTAGCTTCAGAACTTGTTGATACTAAGAAAGGCATGGACAATTTGTGGAAAGAGAGTAAACTTATCCAGAAAAAGGTAGAGAAAGGGGTGGCTTTACAGAATGTAGTGTTGACTAGTGAGTTAGTGACAGATTTACAATGGGGAGCAAATTCTGGACTCTCCAGACAATTTCCCAAATTTAAACCAGATGGCGACGTACACCCAACTCATTTCTTGAAACAATTTAATCAAGCCTTACTGAAAAATTGGGAAGATGCAAAAAAGATAGAATTTGCTGTAGGTTACCTTCTAGGAGAGGTTTCAGAATGGGGCACAGTGAATATAGAGAATTTCTCATCTTGGGCAGACTTTCAGAAAAAGTTTAAGGAGAAATATTGGTCAGCAAGTGCCCAAGAGAAGTTAATATCTGATTTATGGGATCCAAAGTATTACAACAATACATGGGGTACGATGAGAAAATATTTTGTCTGGCATTTAACAAGAGCAAAATATTTAGATAAATCAATGGAGGAAGAGGGATTGGTAAGATTGTGATAAGGCGATTACCCATTTACACTAGGAAAGACATATTATGTAGCGGGTGGAAAACGGTGGAAGAGTTGTTATCTTTTGTAGACACACGTGATGCAATAAATAAGGACCGAAATGAGAATGTGCATCAAAATGAGAATCAAAACTACAGGCGGGATAATAATATCAGTAATAATAGTAATTTCAAAAGACCAGAGATGTATTTTGCTAGAGTAGACCTACACTGGGGTAATCGGAATAGGGGTAATGAAAATTATCGAAAAAGATGTCCACCATCGAATATAGGCCCAGTAACTACACAGGAGTTTGTACCTGGTAACAATAGAGTACAAAATGGAAACATCATACCTAGGTTTGGTAACCAGCTGGTGATTACAAATAATAAGGGAAATATTGGGCAATCTGGATCCAGGGCCGGGGCCCAGGTCGTGGAAATACATTAGAAGGCCTACCTTATAATAAGTATGCTTGCTTTAAACATAAAGTACCAACAAAAGATTGGTTGCTACTAGAAGAACCTGGAGCTACAGTTAATCCACAACTTATGATTGGAAAGATGGAAGATTTCAAAGTCGACGTATTTATTGATTCTGGTAGTGAAGTTTCACTTATTTCTAGTGGATTCTTTAATACAGCAAGAATTAAACATAACTTACCACTATTAACAGCAACCGGAGTATACATAGTAGGTATAATTGGAACTAAAAGTAAGGTTGTCAAATATGAAACCCAAGTAAATTATTACGTTCCAGCAAACAGTGCTGGTAGTAGAAAATATTAATAGAGAGGTGTTATTTGGCTTAGATTGGCTGTCAGACTCTAATGTCATATTGAATTTTGGAGAGAGCTGTCTTCATTTTGGACTCAGTGATGATAAGTACTGTGTTAAGTTTCTAGCAGACACTTATATTGATAAACAAACGACTGAACACCAGTGTTTATGATTAACCGCGACAGCGCAATTGTCACCAGAGATGGAAAACGTACGTCACACATCACAACGAGCTGACATAAAAAAATAAAGTAAATGAATCCCCAATATTAAACGACGACCAAAAATAAGATTTAGTTGAAATTCTATTAGAATATGAAATGGTATTTTCAGATAGTCCAGGTAATATTAGTGACTACGTATGTAAATTTAAGATCAAAGTTGATACTCCGTTCTTTTGTAAACCATACCCGATACCGGTGAACAGTGAGCTTAAAGGAAGCATTTAAGGAGGAGATAAATAAAATGGTAGATAATAAAATAATAGAATGCAGTACGAGTGTTATAAATAATCCTTTGGTAGTGGTGAAAAAGGCTACAGACGGTGTGCGTCTCGTACTGGACGCGCGCACCCTGAACAAACATATAGAAACCAAAAGAGATAGACCTATTAACATCGACGAATTACTATTCAAAATTTATGGACCTGACTACTGGGTATTGGCAGATCTGGTTACATCCAGATTCAAGGAAATATACAGCATTCCTATTTGATGGGAAATCCTATCATTTTAATGTGTTACCATTTGGGCTAAATATCTCGGTATCAGTATTTATACGCGCACTGAACGAAGCGATAGGGAGAGAGTTATTAAAGGATTTAATTATATATGTAGATGATATACTGATAATATCACCCACCTGGAACAAGCATTGCCTAACCTTGAAGAAAACCCTAAAAACATTTAAAGAAAAAGGTATTACAATAAAATTGTCTAAATCACACTTTGCAAGGCAAGACCTAAAATTCTTGGGACATATCGTAGGTGTGCAAGGAATTAAACCCAATCCAGAACATATAAAGGCCATTAAGGAGTGTCCACCACCTAGAAACATAAGGCAATTGAAGAGATTTCTTGGAATGGCAGGATATTATAGACACTATGTACAAAGTCAAGAGTTGAACGACCCTCGACTTTTGCGCTTATGAACCATGGACCTTGCCGTTGGTGGGGAGGCTTGCGTGCCTCAACAATACAGATAGGCGTACCGTAGGTGCAACCACAACGGAGGGGTATCTGTTGATAGGCCAGACAAACATGTGGTTCCTGAAGAGGGGCAGCAGCCTTTTCAGTAGTTGCAAGGGCAACAGTCTGAATGATTGACTGATCTGGCCTTGTAACACTAGCCAAAATGGCCTTGCTGTTCTGGTACTGCGAATGGCTGAAAGCAAGGGGAAACTACAGCTGTAATTTTTCCCAAGGGCATGCAGTTTTACTGTATGAGTAGCATGGAGAGCTGCATCAAACCAGTCTCAGGACTGAAGACCACAACAACAACATGAAAGGGAATACCATGGTGTTGGGACCAAGAGGCACATGATGCATTTGAAAATGTAAAGTGTGCCCTGTGTGAATCACCGATATTGCATCACCCAGTGAAGGGGTAACCATTTACGATTTCAACTGATGCATCAGATTATGGTATCACCGCAGAACTTTTCCAAGGTGAATCAGGTACAGAAAGTATAGACCATAGGCCAATAGCTTTTGCTTTTTGAATTGAATTATACAGCAACAGAAAAGGAATTATTGGCCATAGTATGGGGTATACAAAAATTCCAAACACTGGTATGGGGGTCCGAAATATATGTCTATATAGATCACCAAGCACTGTCATTTCTAATGAATAGCCGATTACTACAAAGTAGATTGATGAGCTGGATGTTGTTACTTCAAGAATATGACGTTAAGATCCAGTATGTAAAGGGTTCGGAGAATATTGCACCCAAAGCTTTGTCTCAGCTACAAGTAGGCATGAAAGAACTAAAGTGTACAGAAGGACCTGGTGTAATTGTTGCGATTAATCTTCTAACACTAGAATATCCACGTAATGAGGTGCAAGAGATGGCTCAGAAAATAACGGAGAACATCCAACATGATCCTTATTTTACGGATATCTTTGCTATGTGTGTTACGAAGTCACTACCGCCTAATCAAGAGGAAAGGTGGAACATTGTAGGACATCTGTTCTGGAGAGACAGTAAGACAACGGAACATTGGCATTTATGTACAGTGAATTTAGTAGAAGACGAGTTAGTGTGGTACATTCACATGGGGTATGGACATTTCAGTATAAAGAAATGTATTACACATACAAATAAGTTCTATTACTTTAAAAAGCTGGGACATAAAATAGCATCAGTCATTAAAACTTGTGAGATTTGTCAGAAGGTAAAAGAGGATAACACTCATGTTAAATATAAAATGCATCCAATTATTCCTAAAGCGTTACATGATCTAACAGCTGCAGATTTCTTTGGACCAATTCCAAAAGGAAAGGGAGGAGTAGCTTACATTTCTGTCCTCATAGAATGTTGGTGGAAGTATGTGAAGTTCTACCCTATTAAGAAGCAAACACACCGACAATGATACATTGTCTACAACAATACTTTCTCGAAGTAGGCAAGCCAAATCGATTTCTTTCTGACAATGGACCTCAATTTGCTAGTAACAACTTTATAGAGTTTTTAGCATGGGAAGGATTCATCAAATATTAATGTCCAATTATAACCCATCTTCTAACCTGTGTGAAAGAGTTATGAAGGAAATTGGGAAATTAGGCCGCACTTACCGCCATGAAAACCATATGTCATGGGTGACAAAAATTAAAGATTTCGAGCTTATTTTATATGAATTACCATATTTGTCAACTGGACTAACACCTTTGGAAGTAGTAAGTAAACCCTTTGTGGGTGAACTACTTACTAAATGTTTTACTTGGCCAAAACAACCTACTAATTACCAACTGAATCAAACGATAGTTGCTAAGAACTTAGTTAATAGAGCACAACAACGAGTAAGAAAACATAACAAAAAGGCTATAGAACCTCAGTATAAGGTCGATGACCTAGCCCTAGTAAATCAGCATCTTCAAAGATCTGCCCTGAAGAAAGAAACGCATAAATTTTTTCAAAAATATGTGGGGCTTTACCGAGTGATATCGGTAATACACCCAAAAACCTTGTTTTTAGTGGATCCTACAACAGGAGAAGAAAAAGGGAAATATAATGTTAAGGATATAAAGTGGTATTTCCCTCGGGGACATTAACTTTCTGTGTTAACAGGTGGAGTGACGACCGTTGGATCGCGAGTTGGGTTCGGTGTTACTTCCATATTCATTTTCCCACAACGAATTCTCTTCAAGTCTTATACTACCCTGTATTCTGTTCTCATCCTCTTATACTGTCATATACAGGGTGTTTCAAAAATGACCGGTATATTCGAAACGGCAATAAAAACTAAACGAGCAGCGATAGAAATACACCGTTTGTTGCAATATGCTCGGCACAACAGTACATTTTCAGGCGGACAAACTTTCGAAATTACAGTAGTTATAATTTTCAACAACAGATGGCGCTGCAAGTGATGTGAAAGATATAGAAGACAACGCAGTCTGTGGGTGCGCCATTCTGTACGTCGTCTTTCTGCTGTAAGCGTGTGCTGTTCACAACGTGCAAGTGTGCTGTAGACAACATGGTTTATTCCTTAGAACAGAGGATTTTTCTGGTGTTGGAATTCCACCGCCTAGAACACAGTGTTGTTGCAACAAGACGAAGTTTTCAACGGAGGTGTAATGTAACCAAAGGGCCAAAAAGCGATACAATAAAGGATCTGTTTGAAAAATTTCACGGGCTGGGAACGTAACGGATGAACGTGCTGGAAAGGTAGGGCGACCGCGTACGGCAACCACAGAGGGCAACGCGCAGCTAGTGCAGCAGGTGATCCAACAGCGGCCTCGGGTTTCCGTTCACCGTGTTGCAGCTGCGGTCCAAATGACGCCAACGTCCACGTATCGTCTCATGCGCGAGAGTTTACACCTCTATCCACACAAAATTCAAACGCGGCAACCCCTCAGCGCCGCTACCATTGCTGCACGAGAGACATTCGCTAACGATATAGTGCACAGGATTGATGACAGCGATATGCATGTGGGCAGCATTTGGTTTACTGATGAAGCTTATTTTTACCTGGACGGCTTCGTCACTAAACAGAACTGGCGCATATGGGGAACCCAAAAGCCCCATGTTGCAGTCCCATCGTCCCTGCATGCTCAAAAAGTACTGGTCTGGGCCGCCATTTCTTCCAAAGGAATCATTGGCCCATTTTTCAGATCCGAAACGATTACTGCATCACGCTATCTGGACATTCTTCGTGAATTTGTGGCGGTACAAACTGCCTTAGACGACACTGCGAACACCTCGTGGTTTATGCAAGATGGTGCCCGGCCACATCGCACGGCCGATGTCTTTAATTTCCTGAAAGAATATTTCGATGATCGTGTGATTGCTTTGGGCTATCCGAAACATACAGGAGGCGGCGTGGATTGGCCTCCCTATTCGCCAGATATGAACCCCTGTGACTTCTTTCTGTGGGGACACTTGAAAGACCAGGTGCACCGCCAGAATCCAGAAACCCTTCGAAAGTCTGTCTGCCTGAAAATGTACTGTTGTCCCAAGCATATTGCAACAAACGGTGTATTTCTATCGCTGCTCGTTTAGTTTTTATTGCCGTTTCAAATATACCGGTCATTTTTGAAACACCCTGTAGTTTAGTACTTCAGCATACTCGTCTTGACTTGGCGGACAAGCAAAGAGTTGCAGCAAATCACTGATATCAAGGTCATACTGCATCTTTTGGAGGTAGCAGTAAGTGATCTTTTCCTTATATGCAGTCTTACTTGTTTTACGGGTGCTAGGATCCCCAGTTATATAATCACCTTGATGGATTTGTTGTTATATCGAGTCAAGACTGAAGCATTTGGTAATACCTCATAATATGTAAGTCAAACGCATGCTCCGCTCTAGTCTCGATGTAAAAGTGAGGGGACAGCATGCTCCGCTCTGGTGATCAAGGATCTCGAATCTGATCATAGTTAGGTTTTATTTTTGCCGAAAGTAATCTTTGAACATAATCTCTTCATCAGTTTTCCATACGAACCTGTGTACAGAGGTATTCATGGATGGCATTGGAAAATAAATTATATCTGCTGGAACATTTTATGATGTCCTCCTCGGTTATTCCAGGAGCCCCATTGCTGGTCTTCGTGACTTGTCCTGGGGTCTTGACTGCAGTGTCGGCAGCAGCCAACGCAGTCTCCACAGATTGTTAGGTCATACTTTTGCCTAACCAGCCAGTCTCTCCGGCCATCCGCGTATAGTTAGGTCATATTTTTGCGTAGCCAACCAATGTATAGTTAGGTCTGATTCTGGCCTAAACTATTGCAGGATACGATTTAATATGAATATTTATATATTTGTGATAATATAATACTTACTACTGAATATTTTATACCTTTTGTGAGAAATAATGTGAATGATACGATACGATGTAATATGAATAATTATATATTTGTGATGATATGATACATAGTTTTCTCCTTACTAGTGAATATTTTATTCCTTTTGTGAGATGTGATGTGAATGGGGAGGATTTATATAAATTTTGAAAAAGGTGGGTAGTGTAGGCACAAACATGACTAACACTATACACACACACACACACACACACACACCGGCTTCTCACTCAAGAACTGGCGAAGTAGGGATCCTGGGGAAGGGATGTGGGAAGGGTTTCCTGTCTTTGGGGCTATCTTCTTTCACTTCTTCGATCTTAGCAACCGTTTCTATCTTTTCCTTTCTTACTTCTTATCTGAGTACCGGTCTATCTTTCCCTCTTTCCATATGCATACACTTCTATTGCTGAAGTCCTTCTCAATTTCTGTGGTTTTCTATAATCTTCAACTTATTTTACATAAGCAGGCCGAAGAATGATGCTACACAACTACCCATACACATGCACATACATACAATGAAACACAAAGACACAAACAGAAAAAGACAATGTGAGAACTGTTGGAGGGGGATAATTGTGCACATAATGATGAGTATGCGCACATGGTTATGTGAGGTGACGGTTCCACATCACATACATGGATGTACAGGGATATATTTATATATGCTAAGAGTATTCATGGTTGTTATGACGATACATATTGTGATTCATTATGCTACATCGTATACCTAAGTGTACAGAAATATGTTCAGATTTGATATCAGTCTAACAACTATTTTGATAAATTGTAAGATAATGGGACAAGCAGAGTATATATATTTTACACTACTGGCCATTAAAATCGCTACACCACGAAGATGACGTGCTACAGACGTGAAATTTAACCGACAGAAAGAAGATGCTTTGATATGCAAATGATTAGCTTTTCAGAGCATTCATACAAGGCTGGCACCAGTGGCGACACCTACAATGTGCTGACATGAGGAAAGTTTCCAACCGATTTCTCATACACAAACAGAAGTTGACCGGTGTTGCCTGGTGAAGCATTGTTGTGATGCCTCGTGTAAGGAGGAGAAATGCGTACCATCACATTTCCAACTTTGATAAAGGTCGGATTGTGGCCTATCACGATTGCTTTTTATCGTATAGCAACAATGCTGCTCGCATCGGTCGAGATCCAATGACTGTTAGCAGAATATGGAATTGGTGGGTTCAGGAGGGTAATAAGGAACGCCGTGCCGGATCCCAACGGCCTCGTATCACTAGCAGTCGAGATGACAGACATCTTATCCGCATGGCTGTAATGGATCGTACAGCAATGTCTCAATCCCTGAGTCAACAGATGGGGACGTTTGAGACAACAACCATCTCCACGAACAGTTCGACGTTTGCAGCAGCATGGGCTATCAGTTTGGAAACCATGGCTGCGGTTACCCTTGACGCTGCATCACAGACAGGAGCGCCTGCAATGGTGTACTCAAAGACGAACCTGGGTGCACGAATGGCAAAACGTCATTTTTTCAGATGAATCCAGATTCTGTTTACAGCATCATGATGGTCGCATCCGTGTTTGGCGACATCACCATGAACGCACATTGGAAGCACGTATTCGTCATCGCCATACTGGCGTATCACCCGGCGTGATGGTATGGGGTGCCATTGGTTACACGTCTCGGTCACCTCTTGTTCGCATTGATGGCACTTTGAACAGTGGACATTACATTTAAGATGTGTTACGACCCGTGGCTCTACATTTCATTCGATCCCTACGAAACCCTACATTTCAGTAGTATAATGCACGACCGCATGCTGCAGGTCCTGTACGGGCCTTTCTGGATACAGAAAATGTTTGACTGCTGCCCTGGCCAGCACATTCTCCAGATCCCTCACCAATTGAAAATGTCTGTTCAATGGTGGCCGAGCAACTGGTTCGTCACAATACGCCAGTCATTACTCTTGATGAACTGTGGTATCATGTTGAAGCTGCATGGGCAGCTGTACCTGTACGTGCCATCCAAGCTCTGTTTGACTCAATGCCCAGGTGTATCAAGGCCGTTATTATGGCCAGAGGTGGTTGTTCTGGGTACTGATTTCTCAGGATCTATGCACCCAGCGTCAGTTCTAGTATAATATATTTGTCCAATGAATACCCATTTGTCATCTGCATTTTTTCTCGGTGTAGCAATTTTAATGGCCAGTAGTGTATTTCCAAGCGTGGTGTCTATTGGAAACTTAGGACTGGAAGAGTAAGGGTGGACTCTAAGAGGTTGAAGGAAGTATTGAGAAGCAAGTGGGAGGGGTAAAATAGAGTTTTAGTTTTTCTAGGAGGTAGTTTTGAATTATAGTGCACATAAAGATGTATACTAGTTCAATGGACTATGAAGCCTATTCAGGAAGGAGGACGGCGCACCAAGCATTGATTGGATGGAAAAGGGCAGATAGGCAGATCCAAGAAGGGCTGACCTATACTGTGTGGGCAGGGCCACCAAGAAGGGGATTGACCTGTACCATAGTACATTAGGAATTTGTTTAAAGGGGTGTACCTACCAAAATGGGAGGAGGGTGTGCATTCATAGTATCAACCCGTTTGTAAGGTGTAGGTACTGTGCCTAGAAGGAAAAGGGCAGTATCATGACAAAAGTCACGCATTTTGGTAGAGATTATTCTGGTAAGTTTGAATTCTCTTTTCCACTCGCATTGTTATGTGATGTGTGACGTTACAAGGGTTGAAAAGAGCACCTTTATTTACCCAGAGTTCCTCCAGATTGTAATAAGTAAGACATAAATATATACTTAGAAAGTAAGCAAAGTAAGAGCAAACAACAGAATACGCTTGGGTCATGTACACTTGGAATTTACGACTGGGAAAAGGGAACAGAAAACTGAAAAATTCTTGTCCTCGCGAATTTTAGATTTTGAAAGAGCTGACTCCAACATTGATTAAAAGGCTCAAGTTTTATAATGGCAATAAAACGGAAAAAAAGGAGAGCTATAGATTAACTAAATGATTGTTAAAAGGAATGTCATGCAAACTGATAGAACTATACATTAATGTTATATGAATACATATTGATGTACATAATAAACATGTATAAATTATTGTGTATTCAAGGTAAGGGGAGGGATATGTAGTGCCTCGAGAATTTCAGGGTAAATTCTAGACACACTCGTATTTCCACCATCTCGCACACGCGTTATTTTAAAGATGAGTGTGTGAAAGTGAAACTATGTCTACTGGGCCACGATTATGTGTGTGCAGGACTGGCGTGTATTGGACGGTTGATCGGCACGAGAACGTAGTCGCAGCACTTGCCTCAGAAGTTACACGCCCAGCGCAAGGAGTAAATGCGACGTACTCAGTGACGGTGCTACGTCAGTCATTATCGAGAACAGTTGAATGTTGTTAAAGAAAAGAAAGACACTTACTTTTATGAGGTCTGGATGGGTAACTAGCTAGAGATTTCTAGATTGTATTTGTTATAAAGTATGTAAGAGCATCTGTCGGACCGGTAATTTTTGGGCTTACAAAAATGAATCATTTATATGGTGTCTTGTTTGTGGAAGTGAAAATATAGTGAGATTGGTTTAAAAGTATCCTGAGTGTACAGAGTTATTTTAAGAGTGTAAAAAATTTCTCCAAAACAGCATCTTATCTTCAGAGAAGAAGTTGGGCAGAGAATCGCAGCCCAGCACTGTGTATTGCCAAGCAGACATATTTTACAGGGTTGTTTCTCCAGCAGATATTTTCTGGGGAGTTTTGGGTGTTGCCTCTGCACCGGATAAGCAATGACTGTAAGGCAGATTTATAACTGGATATTTGGTGAACTAGTCTTACAGCAATTTTGATGTGGCTTTGCCATTGAAATTGTGTCACTGAAGAGTTTCCTTGGGGGTCTTCTGGGCTTAGTTATGCTAATTTGATTCGGTGTGCACACGGTTGGGATGTCCGTAATTTAATATTTACTAAAGCATGCATTGTACTCTATGTATCTACGCAAAACTTGATTGCCTGTGGGCCTTGAACTGCTATGCACAGGCTGGAATGTTCAAGCCTGATGGGGCTTGCGATCCTTGTTTCACATACCTGTAGTCTATCACTACACTGTTTGTCCCTCCGGTGACTGCCAGGTGGTTGTGCTAGCAAGACATTAACTGTGTCTACCATTGTATGGGACAGTGTTATTGGAGCCCACTCCATGCATGGAATTCATATACAAGATAAACTGTATTCATTTTGTACTACCACACAAAGTCTGTGACACAGTTTTGGAGTGTTTCCTTTAATAGCTTGGGCTCTCCATGCAGTCACTAAATTCATTGTTACGGAAAAGGATTTTAATTTTGTATGTTACCATACCTTCAGGTTGTATATTGAGATTGGTTGTTATTGTATTTTTATATTTCTAAAAGAAAAAATGTTGGTCATGAAGAATTTTGCCCATGGTATTCACTACCAGTATGGGAGTCTCTTGTTCCCACTAACAGCAATTATCAGCTATTGTTCAAAGTTATTTTTATAAGCCAGGGTTATGATCCAATCATTTTCCTGGATCGAGTTCTTGCCCTTTATTGCTATTGTCTTGTTCTTTCCAGAGACAAGATCGTGTGTCTGTTGCAGTAGGAATGGTTAGAATTGAGGAACAAACTGCAGTCAATGACGCACAAAATGGCTGTAGCATTTTTCCTACCAGCCACTATGTGAGGAATAAGAACTCTTTAATGTATCTTTGGTTAGGGTACTGACCTCAGATGCATGCATTCCTCCTCCAGGGGAAGGATCCACCAGTATGTCTTGCTTGTGGTATACAGGCACACCTGTATACCACCATTTAACTGAATGCATTTTATAACAAGATATGCTTACTAGCTAACTTTTCCTCTATTTTAGGAGACAATGAATTGAATTTGGTTTGTGTATTAAGATTCTGTGTCATGTCCAACCTTCTAAATAGTTTCTTAGGCAGAGGATTTTGCGATGTTTCCAGTGTGATTGTTTCATCTTTTATTTTCCTGTTGATCAACTAGACATGGTTCCCTGTTTCAGTATTTTAGCAGTCGTACACTTATAGTTTGTAAATTTTAACCATAAAATGACTTGAGGCAAAGGTCTTTTGGTCATCTGTGTGAAAGTATGAGAGCTACAGTAAAAATGTGTCGCAGGGTGGTATTTTAGCAGTCGTACACTTATAGTTTGTAAATTTTAACCATAAAATGACTTGAGGCAAAGGTCTTTTGGTCATCTGTGTGAAAGTACGAGAGCTACAGTAAAAATGTGTCACAGGGTGGCTGACAATCACATTTTATATTTTATCTTTGGATGCAAACTTTTCACAAAAAAAGAAAATAAATAAATAGAAATAATCACATTACCTTAGTAAGGACAATGATTACCTTGCTGTTGAGTGCCCTATAGATACCACCATCACTGGTTCAAACTCACTGATAATGTGTTCATGATCTGGACCAAGAGTGAGGCACCCTATCTGCATTACTCCGTAACCTCAATACCCAACCCATTCGCTTTACTTGGTTCTCCTCAACCTAACAAGTCAACTTCCGCAATGCTGACCTCCACCTACTGGATGGCTCAATTAGAACCTCCATCCACATTCAATCTACCAACCAACGATACCACCATTTTGGCAGCTGCCACCCCTTCCACTCCAGGAAGTCCCTCTCATACAGCCTGACCACATCTGTAGTGATAAGAAGTCCCTCAAAATATGCCAAGGGCATCACTGAGTGACAGTCACAGATTACCCACTCCTTGTCTCCCCGGTCATCTACCGTAACCTTCATACGCACTACTGACAACAGAGAAGTGCCCACCTCTTGACACTACTTCCCATAACTGCAATAAAATCTCTCCACCAAGTCATGCCCTGAAATGAAAAATATCATCACAACCCCTCCTAAGTCACTCACTCAATACACAATATCCTTGTCCATCTTCATTCCACCCCTGCTCCTAACTCCTTGCCCCATGCCTCATATCCCTCTAAAAGAAAACCTAGATCCAAAATTTGTCACATATGTCCTCCAACTACCGGCTACTCTAGTCTTTTCACAGCATTTCCTACTCCACCGAAGGCAGGGCCAAAGCTGAAAGCAGCCACGTGGTCTACCAACTTACCTGCAATCACTGTACGACATTCTACATGGGCTTTATCACAAAGACGTTGGCTGTCTGCACGAATGACATCGCCAAAACTGTGGCCAAAAGACAGCTGGACCACACAGTTGCCAAGCATGCCATACAACGTGGTGAGCTTGACCCTAAAAACTAGTTCACAGCCTGTCGTCATCTGGACTCTTACCACCAATCCCAGGCTTTCTGAATGATGTATATGGAAACTCTCCCAGAAAATTATCTTTTGATCCTGAAACCTCCTGGCCACAACCTGTCTCTGTTCCTTTCCCTATTCCCACACTGCCTCTCACACACACCTCCTATCCCACCAGTGCACTGCATTGTGCCTTTTGCCTTCTCTGCTACTCCTCCCACCCCAAGCACTACACCATTGTGCTGCATCTTGCAGCCCACCATCCTGTCTGTCTCTCCACCCTCTTACATCCATGCGTTCTCCAGTAGGCAACACTATATCTTACTCCGCATCTACCCAGTACCACTCCCCGCCACATGCCTAGTGCGCATGAAATGAAAACTATTGGAAATATAAATACCGGCCACAAAAGGCCTGTACTGTATGAATAGTAAACTTTTCAACTTGACTTAGTATACTATGTAATTGTGCCCTGTATCGATCACACTCAGTTAAGGCACCATTCATTCCTAATATGAAGCTGTATCAATATTTAATTCTTTTAATTTATGGTAATGGTCATTACAGAAAGGAAGTTCTGTACAGGCAAGACTAGATATTGAATGTACACTCAAAGGGTACGTTGATTCTTAAGTGTGTGACTGTCATTAACTTGGATCATGAATGGTGTCCGAGAACATGATGCTGTTAGGTAGACTAAAGTTAAACAGCCCATTGATGACAATGTCAAAAAAATGAACGCAAATTAACACTGGCAATGAGAGGAATGATACAGGAAACTGCATTTAAGAGAACATAAATATGGATAACAGGATGGGGATTTGAAAACTCTTACAAGAAGAGGTCCCCAGCAGTGGGATCAATGTCTTGAAACCATCTATACAATTATGTGGGTTAAGATACCAGGTATCACGCGCACTGCAGCTATTCACCCTGGTGTGTGCTCATTTGCGAGTAACGACAAAAATCATCGGAATTTTGAGATTTAAAATTAAAAAAGTCCATAGTATCTGACGAGATTCAAACCAACAATCTCTTGCATGTGAAGTTATCATCCTATCCATTACACCACTTAATCAGACTATGTAATTCGACTTGTTTAACTTTATCAAGCACCATGCAGAACTCTGAAATTTTTCTCGGCAATTTCTTGAGAACGAGAGCCCATCAGGGTGAATGGCTGCTGGGTGCAATACCTGGGATCTTAACCTACATCACCATGTATTTGGTTTAAAAAAGTCAATCCCACTGCTGGGGACATCTCCTTGTCAGTCCAGCATCTTATGCTATGCTCAGTGAATGCATTAACACTGACACTGGACAGACAGACTCCTACTGGTACTCAAGAGGCTGGCCTAATCTGCAATCATTTTTAAAAATATACAAGCACTGCAATTAGCAGGTTGGGTGAAGAAATAAGATAATAGTACCTAGAAATTCATATAGAAACTTTATTTTAACTTTTACACTGTGATATTTCTCACTGATGGCAATTAAAAGTATTAAAATTTATTTTAAAAAATACACAAGACACCTACAAAATTATCCTTACTGAATTCTGATTTAAATACAATGATATTATTTGATAACAGGTACTGTTGGTCAACACTTATAATACTGTACAATAAAAATGAAATTATTACAGACAATTAACAGATAGTCCAACACAAAAGTTCATGACAAACACCTCAAATTGCTGTCTAAAGTGGCAGTGTTGGTCTCAATATTCCCTGTACATCCTTATAGCGCTCACTGTCAGGCACAACCAATGCAAATGCAGCTCTCTTCGGTGCTGCTGAAACTAAAATTTTTATCAATACTTTAATAAACTGTAACAAATACTGTTGCAAAACAAGAAGGATGAAAGAGTAACAGCACACCTACATCACATGGTTCATCTGGCTCCAGATGATACATCCTGTAAAGGCCCTGATCTACATAAAGATCACCAATGACTTTAACAGCTGAATAAGATAATCTCAAAGGCAGCAAAGGAGAAAATCTTTTCTCCATGGTACCATTAGTATCAGCATAATGTGGAAGAGAGAGGCTGTCAACATGGATTGAGGCTGAATATTTACTGGCATGATCAGGACGATTAGAATGGCAATAAAACTGCGATGCAGAAGGCAACAGGATAACACCACATTATATCCTAAGTAAAGAGAACAATTTTTACAGTAGTGATCATGCAGCTCAAAAGCCAGGATCCAGCATGGGTACAAGTGTGGTGCTCCATGCTGAGATCCAATGAAAGCATCATTGTACAAAAACAGGGACAAAACCATGAACATGGAATATAAGGACATGCTAAAAGCAGAAAAATTACAAAAACACAAAAATTTATGAGCAATAACAGCACTGACATCTTGGAACTATGTGAAAGCAGATGAAAAGGGCAAGAACAGTGACTTAATGACACACACACACACACACACACACACACACACACACACACACATTGTGCTGGCTGGACACACAATGCCAGGATTGTATTTTGGTAGGTGGGAGAGAGGGGGTGGAGGATGGGTGTTGTATGTAGTGGGGTGTTAGGGAAAAGAGGAGCAGCAGACAGGAAGAAGAGTTGGGCTAGGTAGCGACTGGGAGCAAGGCAGCAGGTTTGCTGGCTAGAAATGCAGGAAGGAGAGGTGGCAGCTGCATGGGCTAGGCTGGGATACACGAATCCCACTGGTAGACAGTGGCGCACGATGTAGGTGACAGGCAGAATTGATGAGGAAGGGAGTGACAGGGCAGAGGAAGCGAAAACTGATAGGTAGAGATTACCCACAAGGGTAACAAAAGTGATGAATGTGTTGTGAGTATTGCTCAACACCCGGATAGTTCAGAAAAGCAGGGCCATCTGTTACTGAAGATGGCGCTGGTTGTACAGCAGCCACTAAACTCTCAACATATTGTACCACTAGGTGGCCAACTTTGTTTCTGGCCACAATTACGTGGTGGCCATTCCTTCCAGAGGACAACTGGTTGGTTGCATACCAAAATTAAGAGCAGTGCAGTGATTGCAACAGAGATTGTATATGGCAAGACTTCTGGGCTTTGATTGTCTGTCTGTCATTGTACCCGGAAAGGAGGGACATCATACCTAAGATCCTGCCCAATTCACCAGCAGTTCCAATCACTGGCTTATCTTTTTCTCCCAGAGACAGGGCCACCTGTGAAATCAGCCATATCATACACCAACTCTGCTGTAATCATTACGCAACTTTTTTCCAACAAGCTAGCTATCCCCCAGAATCAGTGGCCATCGCCAAATTGTGACCAAAAACAAAGTTGACCACCCAGTGGCACAACATGCTGATGGGCATAACATGTTCAATTGCAACATCTGCTTCACAACTAAGGTCTCTGAATCCTTCCCTCCACCACCAGCTTTTCTCAACTATGCAGATGGGAGTTGCCTCTACAACACATTCTTCACCCCACTGGTTCCAGAACCACATATCAGATGCCTCACCCATGCATTTGCAACCCCTTCTTCCCTTATTCCTAGCCACCAAATCTGCTGCCTCCCTCACAAGCTGCTAGCTACCCATACAAACCCCTCTCCCCTGCCTTCCCCTTCATCCCACCCTACACACCCCACATAGCACCCTAGTCCACCTGCCAAAATGCAATCCTCGCAATGTGTGTGTGTGTGTGTGTGTGTAGCTCGACAATGGATTTATTCCAAAACCTAGTGAGGTTTTTTCATCTTTTGTTTGTGTTATTCACAGCACAAAAGGCAAGACTGCCCCTCCCGACAAGCTCAATGTTATGCTTGTGGTCGTAAGGGACGCGTACAATCAATATTTTTGCAACAGAACAAACATAAGAATTTGACCCACTCAAAATTTAGTCACAAGGCCCATGTTATAAATGCAGTATATTCAAAGTCTGCAATAGGCATTAGCAAAACTAGCAAGCATGCAGTTTCTTCAGTGATACGCCAGTCAAACATACTTTTTGTTCATGTAGCTCTTTGTGGGAAATTTCAGTTGTACATGGGTGCCTGTGTCACATAGCTAAATCGTCACACATATGAACTGTTAGGCTCCCCACACCTGTCTAAAACTAGCACTCAACTGACGGCTAATAAAGGACAAGACATTCCCGTTCTCGGAAAGTGTACTTTGCCTGCCATGTATCACTCACATACATGAACAGTGCCCTTTACAGAGCTACAATCACGCGAGTGTGAGAACATATTTGGTCTTGATTCTTTTGATTTGTTTGCCTATAACATTCTGGACAATGTGTTGTCAGGGTCTGCATTCCATGCAAAATACAGTGTAGCTAGCTTTCTAAGAGAATTCCTGGAACTCTTTTTTTGAAGGTTTAGACAAGGCTAACAATTTTGTTGTACATAGTACATAGAACTGTTCCCACTGCATTACAGGACACAGTCGTGGCTGAACTTAAAGAATTGCAAGATAGTCGAGCTATTGTGCCCATACAAGCTAGTCAATGGGCAACTCCACTGGTTTTGCTCCCCAAATCTTCAAGTCACATTTGCCTCTGTTGACTTTAAGTCTACAGCCAACCCACAAACTGTAATTGATACTTATCCATTGTCACGCCCAGAGGATCTCATGGACACATCAGTTGCTGGACAATACTTCTCAAAAATTGATTTGCATGATGCATATCTTAAAACACCTGATGATGAAGAATCTCAAAAAGTGTGTGTAGTAAATACTCAGTTGGGCTTGTTTAAACATTTGCATTTGCCTTTTGGCAGCACTTCAGCACCTACCATTTTCCCAGTATTTGGTACAGCTGGCTGCACAAGTGCCAAACTGTTCAAACTACTTGGATGACGTTGTCATAGCAGGTTGTACACATGAAGAGCATATTGCAAATTTGCATACTTTGTTTTGTGTGTTATCCGAAGCAGGACTAAAGTGTAGACTGGACAAGTGTGATTTTGTTAAACCCGAGTTTCAGTATTTTGGTCATGTCATAAACAGGCAAGGTGTACATTCTCTTCAGTCACATTTGTTAGCCATAAGAGATTTGCCAGTTCCTCGCAATGTCACAGAATTGCAGTCAGTTTCAGGGAAAATGAATTATTATATTCAGTTCATACCAAATGCTGCACAAATCGCAGCTTCTTTGCATCACTTGCATCGCAAGAATGTCCGCTTTGTTTGGACATATGAGTGCCAAGTAGCTTTTCAAAAACTTAAAGATGCATTGCTCAGTGATCGATGCTTAGTTCACTTTAATCCTGAAAAACCAGTTTTATTGCAAGCTGACGTTTCCTCTTACGGAATTGGTGATAAAGACAGACCTATTGCTTTCACATCAAAAGTGCTGTCCAAAGTTCATTGTAACTATTCACAAATTGAGAAAGAGGCTTTGGCTATTGTGTATGGAGTCACCAAATTCCACCACTATCTATATGGTAGGAAATACTACTTTGTGATGGATCACAAGCCTCTGCAGTCCTTGTTTCATCTGACAAAACCAGTTCCTGTACAAACAGCCCAAAAATTGCAAAGATAGGCTTTGTTGTTGTCTCAATACCAGTATGCGATTGTGTACCGTCCAACTGCTCAACATGGTAATACAGACGCACTTTCCCATCTTCCGATTGGCCATAATACACACTTTTAACACTTCTGCTGCATCTTGTTGCCACATCGATGCTTAGGATTCTGAATCACTTCAATCTTTTCTGCTGAACTAAAGGAAAATTGCACGGGCCACAGAAGTTGATTCAGATTTTAACATTTTTCTAACATACATTCGTTGCATAGCATAGCCTAAAGAATTCTGTATGTGCACCGATACTTTGCCTTGCTGTACAGAAAAAGAGTGATTTTTGTTCAAAATGACAGTGGACAGTCATGTTTGTTGATCCCTAAAGCTTCGCAAAAAGAAGTGTTGCAGTTACTTCACCAAGGACACTGCAGGGGGGGGTGGGGGTGGGGGGGGGGATTGTTCTTACGAAACAGTGTACTTGGCGGGGTACGGACACCCAAATAGAACGGATGACGTCACAGTGTCACGCATGTGTGGAAAATCAGCCTGCTCCACCACAAAAATTATCTGTTTGGCCTAAGCCACAGTCACCATGGCAATGTCTGTGCAGAGACTTTGCAGGACCTTTTTGGAACACCTGATTGATTGTGGTTGACTCATATAGCAAGTTTCCTTTTGTTGTGCTAATGAACTCGACAATGTCACGAAGCACAATTCAGGTGTTGTCCTCTATTTTTTGCCTCGAAGGTTTACCTGAAGTCATAGTGTCAGATAACATCCCTCAGTTCACATCAAATGAATTTGAAACATTATGTGAACGCAGTGGCATACAGCATCTAACTAGCGCACCGTTCCATCCGCAGCCGAACGTAAAGCGGAACATTTTGTCAGAACCTTCAAGCAACACATGGCCAAACTTCGCTCTGCAAACACCGGGATCAAGCATTGCAACTATTTCTCACCTCCATGAGATGGACCATCGCCGGCGGAATTGCTTCACAGCGACCACCATAGGGCACTGCTCCACCCTCCTCGGCATCCAGCACTGGCGTAAGGCCGCAAGTATTGCTTCTTGCCACCTGATATTGTCTTTTACAGAATTTTTAGTGGCAGAAGATGGTGTGCGGGGACGAGATCGTCTGTCGACTTGGCAGTGCATGTATATTATTTCAGGTCCAGATGGCATGCAGCACCACCATCAAAATCAACTTCACCTCTGTCATGAGCACGATGATCTTTCAGTGTCTCTTCCCCCAGATTCACAGATCCAGAGGACAACGCAGCCACAGCAGCCGGCAGAGGGTGTCGTCAAGACACCGTGGGACGACCCCATGGGGATGGAGCCTTCGCCTCCTCTTGTCCTACCGATGCAGCTGGACCCGCAAACACCACAGCAGTCGCCACCTTCATCTATTTCATGGCATCAGGATGTGGACGCGTACCCTTCTGGTCGTTTCCTGGGGCATATTTGCGCCAGAGCAAAGGCTGTAAGGTGGGGTACAACCGGAAGCTTGACGTCCCCTGCTGCCACAGCTTCCAATCCAGCAATGCACCCACACTCCTGCCGCCCCCAGTGCAGTCGCACTCCCTGCATGACGACGGTCCGTCGCTTTTGAGGGGTAGGGGGGAATGTTTCAACGTAATGACAAGTGCCGGCACAAAGATGAAGAACGCATGGGCAGAGAAGGCTGAGAGACGATGTCAGCCAATAGTACACTGACTAGCACCACACTACGACAGGAGGAGCTTCTGCCCAAAGACAATATAAGTGCCGCTCCTGCCAGCCTCGGCCAGACAGTAGGAGATGGGCAGTAGCAGATCTGGACTAGAAACCACGCGCTGAAGAGAGGCCCTAGAAAAGCTGTTATTAGTGATCCATGTCCATTGTATGGACATTGTATATAGCGAAGGACATTGATTATTTGCTTGTTGCCACTTGCTTGTGACCCAAAGTTAAGTATTGTCAATCTACTTTATTGTAATAAAACCATTACTGAGATCTGCTTGAATTATTGTACAGCTATCCACGAAAGAAGCATCCTTCAGGCACCCTATAAGAGACGAATGGGCAGGACATGACAGATTCCCCGTTCATCTCTGTTCCCCTTGTATACTTTTCTTACCATTCATGTACATGCAACACTACCAGGCAGCATTCAGTCTCATCATGTTGTTTGTTGTTATGATCTTCAGTCCAAAAACTGATTTGAAGCAGCTCTCCATGCTAGTCTATCTTCTGCAAACTTCTTCATCTCTGCATAAGTACCACAACCCACATTAATTTGAAGCTGCTTGCAATACTCAACCTCTGGTATATCTCTACAATTTTTACCCTCCTTCCATTAGCAAATTGACAACTTCAGGATGTGTTGTATAAAATGATACCTTCTTTTAATAAAATTGTACCACAAATCCCTTTTATCCCCAATTCAATTCATTTGACAAATCCCCTTTTTCAGAAAAGCTTTTCTTTTTATTGGCACGGTACATTTTGTATCATCCCTACTCTGACCATCATCTGTTATTTTCCTGCCCAAATGGCACAACTTGTCTACTACTTTTAGTGTTCCTTCCTATAATCTAATCCCACCTGTATCAGCTGATTTAATTCAGCTACATTCTATTAACCATGTTTTACTTTTGTTGATGTTCAATTTATAATATCTTTCCATGACACTACCTATCTAAGTCAACTGCTCTTCCAAATGCTTTGCTGTTTATGATAGAATTTTTATTTCTCCCCCTGAACTTTAATTTTCTTGCCAAATTTGTCCTCTGTTTCCTTCACAACTTGCTCAATATCCACATAAAATAACATTGGGGATAGGCTACAATCCCGCCTCACTCAGCATACAATCTTTCAATTTTTCTGAATAATTTCTTTTACCTCATTATACAGTCTTTCAATTTCTTCATCATCTGCAGTGCTAGTTGGCATGTAAAATGATACTACTGTGGCCGATATTGGCTTTGTGTTTGTCTTGTACTGTAATGCTTTCACTAAGGTGTTCACAGTAATTTATCCATGTTCACATTTTCTTATTCATTATTAGGCCCTATTTGGTTTCATTTTAACGACCCTGTACTGACCTGACCAGAAAAAAGTTGAAAACTATTTCTATATTGTAAAACTATAGTTGGGGGTCAGGAACAATTGTGGTTGAGTTTAGACTTGTATTGGGGTTGAGTTTAGACTTGTCCCGTGCACCTATGTGACACATTCTCTGACCACCCACGAAGGTTCAGAAATGCTCTGAGCACTTTGCTGTGAATGTTGCGGCCAATGTGAGCATTAAACATGATCTTAGTCAATTATTTAGTGAAATTTTATTCCATTTCTTGCGAGCTGTCATCGCTGATGGTGGATAGTGACAAATTCTACATAAGCAAGTGAGATACATAATATGCAGGATATACGCTTTCTTCAAGCGCAAAGCACCTTTACGTGCATACCACAAGTGTCGCTTGGACCTGGCAACATATTCAAAAATTGAGAAATGAATGGAGAAGAATGAGTAGCCATCTGTCTGGGAGCTATGTGTGGATGACACAGTCTGTAATGCTCTGTTCGAAAAGGCAGGCACAGAGTTCAGCTTATTATCTATATTTCTCACATCCATGTCATTAACCCATTGACTGAAACAAGCTAAATTTTTAAATAGTGACATTTATAACAACGCTGCATGAGGGTGCTTCAGTGGCAAGTAAGACTGACTGTGGTGAGTATTTACAGCTGAAAGTTTGTGTCAGACAAACTACTGATCTCTAAAATAATTATGAATGTTGAGTAATAAATGTTACCTATTAGTTATTAAAAGTTATTTCAGAGCAAACACCAACAATACAGGGATTTCCTTAATATACTCAGGAAGTGAGAAATGATTGAACATCCAACTGACAACAAAGCTATTAGAAATGGAGGGCAAACTTGGTTTGTACAGGAATGGTAAAGGAAGTTAACTGTGTCCTCATAAATGAACCATACTGGCATCTATCTTAGGTAACTTAGGGAAACCACCGAACACAAAAACCACGACGGTTGGACAGGATAATGATGAAACACTGCTAAGTTCATTAAATTACCAAATAAGGAGGTTTCTGGCTACTATAAATATATACAAACATCCACACACCAATGAGTGACATGTGTTATGTCCCTTGTCTAAACCTTACATTACATTGCTATTTAGTTCAAGTTTTGATGAGAATTTCAGTGAATACTATGTGAAAATTTACTCACTCTGGTAATGAGCAACAGCGGCAATACACTTCACAGCACTTCATGCAACTGCTACCACATAAACCACAGACCATCTTGTCACAGAATGAACATTTATCAGGACTATTATCCACAGGTTGTCTGCATGACTGGCAAGTGTTTATGACAACAGGCTGAAAACAAAAGAAGAAAAAACGTTTCATAAATGAGTGAAACCTTATAAAATCAAGTGCAAAAGCCTCAGAACAACAAATATAGATGAGTACTTTGCCAGTCTTGAGTTAATCGAGCCTATCAACACCAAATATCATCTCTGATTTGCGACATCATGGTGATGTGGCAAGTGACATCATGTTTGTGCTAATAGTGATATAACAGAAAACCAACAATATTTATTTTGCTTCTATATCATTTTTTGGAACTGAGGTTGTGGTTGTGACATTCGCCTGCTTTATTTCTTCGTTGACAGTCCTTGGTGTTGACGTACTGCATTGTTATACTAGCTGAAAAATGGGGGGCTGGAAGTTCAAAACTGATGTAGCCAACAGTTTCACAATTGCCTTTCAGAGTTCTTTACTTTCACTGTTCACAACCCCCCCCCCCCCAATATTACACAGTTATATGGCCAGTTCACTATTGGTAAACGTTGACAAGCCTCATTAATAGGTTGCAGGCAAACATCAGCATACTGCTACAAGAGTTTTTGCAGTTGAACATCTATGGGCAGTAAAAAACCTACTTCATTGCCATTGTTTTAATATACGGCTTATTAGTGTTACACTTATTCCACTGTTAAGCTGATGCATTGTTGTTAATTTAAACAATACATAACTCCCATCTGATAATCGACCATGGACTGGCTGTCTCGGGATCAAAAATCAGTCCTTTATATATCCTCACAAAAATAGGCACCTGAAATTATATGTTGTTCGATGTTTAAGTTACAGAAATTACAATTAAAACACAATTCATTCAATTAACTAAATACATCAAAAAAATCCTTTTTTTTTAACATTTTCTTCTACCACAAAGGTTAGGCCGAATTATTTGTTTAAATAATGAAATTAACAGATATAGTTATACAAACCATATTTTTGACAAATCTGGTAATTACTTGGAATTAAATTAAGGGCTGGGTTTGCTAATACGTTTTCGAATAGAGCCAAATAAATACTTTAAGAATCCTAGTAGTTCTTCATCCACAGGTTTATAATTAGTGCAGAATTTGTATTTGTTTATAAGTCAACAATAGAATCTATGTCACGAAACAATTACTGATTTCACCCTATAACAAAGGTGTTAGCTAGGAATGGACAAAATAAATTAGGAAATCACAAAATTACACCTGGTGCTATATTTCTGAAGACTAAGGACTAACCTTTCTCTTTTATGGTAATGCAGATTATACTCACACACGTTAATGGTAATTAGGCAAAAATGAAAAAAAAAAATATGAATTTAAGGAGGCAGAGGGCAAAACAAGAGAGGAAGTAAAGAGATCCCAGCTTGCTTCATCACACGGTGGCATACCAATCTGTATTGTAGCCCCCAAGGACTAAATTAGATTGGAAAGTGATAAACAGGCTGTGAGCTGGCAAAGCCAACTAATGTGAGGATATGAGAATAACTGTTATTCTTATTGGGGAACACACATTAAACACATATTGTATTTCAAAACTTGATTTTCGTACACCATTTTGATAATGTCATGGGATCAAAGGAGACTAGTTATAGCAGCAGGATGAATATTTCCTAACCTTTAGCACAGCATACTGTACAGATTACATGAATTATTTAACTCTACAGTTTTCAGAACAATGAATAAATCTGTGGCTCTTACAGTAAATTTTGGAGAATCTGAGATGCTGATACAAACCCCATCTGCATTTGGAGAAATACATTAGTATTCTACATATACCGGTTCCCAATGTTACTGAATGCATGCAGGACAAATATAAGTAACTCAAGAAATCATGTAAATCATTAGCATGTTGCCACGTTTCTCACTGCGAAAGTGTACTATAATTGTAAATTTAACTTGTTGCACATCGTTAACAAGAGGTCAGAAATATAATCAATGGAACACACAAATCACTAACTCCCATAGTAAACAGAACATACTACATCAATAAGTAAATAATAAATGAATGCATTGAGCAGTAATATTATGAACCAAATGCTGAGAACAGAGCTTGCATTTTAATGTGAGTGTTTTATGGAGTATTGTTTAGCAGTGTTCACCTTAAGGTGACAGGAGGAGAATGGAGGGGAGGGATTCTAAATTGTGTGTTGAGATTCAGTTTCTGGTAGCTAATGGGATTATAGCAGGATGTCTATTGTAGTGATGAATATAAGCTGACTTCTCATGTTCAAAGTCAACCAGAATCTTAGGCTCTACTACATATGTGAATGTCAAATGATAGAGCAAACTTGTTCCAGAGATATGCCCTTCCGTCTACAGCTAATAGGTTGGCTCTTAATTACAAAAAACTGCCCATCCAGATTCCCACCAATTGTGTTCTGATTGACAATCACTCTTTTAAAATGATGGCACAATTAGGGAAGCACAAGATATAGGCTAAGAAGGTCCTGTGGAGGGCATATCTACAACTTCTTGCAAGAGACAAATGAAGCTATCTTTAAACTGGTTTACCTTGACAATTTCATTCTTTGATTTCATGGGGCAATATTGTGGGGCAATTCAACCTGCAGACAGAACATTTTTAGGCCAAAAGGGAGTCTTTTGGATTTCACCTACTGTTAATTTACAAAGTTAATACAGATCTCTGTGAAACAATTGTCCTCCCCAACGCGAGTCCAGTGTGCTAACCATTGCACCATCTCACCTGGTCATTGGAAAAAGTGAAATATTTCATGTAAAAAAAAAAACTTAACATACTAGACACTAGAGTGTGATTAAACTGAATATTTGGAGAAAAATGCAACATACAAATACACACAGACACATAGTAAATAATTTTACACTGAGTTTTTGTTTCCTGCTTTCACCGCATCTTGGTACTTCTGTTATTGATGTATGCTGCATAACTCTGGATGCAAGTAAACAGAAAGTAATGGAAAATGAAACGATCAGATGTCAGCCTAACCTAGATCTCTGGTTACATTACAGATCAGTCTGACACCTCAACCAAGATTTCACATTCACATTTGTAGGCTTCACCAACTCTCAAACAAATCATCGCTTTCCAGCCTAACCTAGGCCTTGGACTATGACAAAGATTAGTGTGTCACCAAAATGTAAATTTCACCTATGGAAAAAAAGTAACATTTCATTACAGACAGTGCTAAAATGCTGTTTAAAAGAAACTTCTGTGTTCTTGGAGTCTTTCGAGGTAACATGTTTCAGTAAAATCTTCTCAATTTACAAGCCACATCAATTTGAATAAAACACTCATGCTTTCAGGACCCATCTCCATCAACATCAACTGCCAGTATTCTCCTTATATAAGATCTGCTCAAAAAACTCCAAAACTTTGTCCACAAAATTTTTCTTTGCTTACCTTTTACTTATTGTACATGGTCTCATTTGAAGTACTCTTCTTCACGACTGATACACCGCTCCCAATGCCGCTACCACTTCCAAAGCCATCTTGGTATGCCTATTGCTGGATCGTGCAAAGCACCTTCTGCAAATTTTCTTTTGTCTCGTCTATCTTTGCAAATCTTTGTTCTTTCAAGTGGGTTTTCACCTTTCAAAATAAAAAAAATATGCCGGGGGCCAGGTCTGGAGAGTGAGGAGGATTAGGCACCACAGTGATTTTGTTTTTTGGGCAATAGACATGCACCAACGGGGATGAATTTGCGAGTCCTTTATCGTGATGAAACAGTCAAGAATTGTCTCACCATATTTCAATCTAGATCCTTCTCACATTTTCTCACAGGCATTGCAACACATCAAGATAGTACTATCGATTAACAGTTTGTACCTGCGGCACGAATTCATGATGAACTAACCCTTCAATGTCAAACAAAACTATTAATATGGCTTTGACATTTGACCTGACCTGGCGAGCTTCTTTTGGTCTTGGAGAACCTTTTTTTAACCCAATGAGAATACTGAAACTTGGTCTCAACACCATAACAGTAGACTCACATCTTATCACCAGTTATGATTTTCTTAAAGAACATCCCATTCTCACCTGTGTGATGGAAAATATCTTCACAGATTGCAAGGCGAAGGTCTTCTAGTCTTGACTCACGAGCTGTGGGACAAACTTGTGGCAACATGATGCATTCCAAGATGCTGTGTCAGGACTTCATGACCTGATCCAACTGAAATGTTACATTCTTCTGCAACCTCTTGGACAGTCAGTCTTCCATTCAAACACAGAATTTCGTTGATGGGCTTGACATGTAGTAGTAGTAGAGGGGTTTGTGGGCGCACGACAGCAAGGTCTTCAGCGCCCGTGCAGTATCATAGTGAGACGGGTGTCAAGAAAAAAACCCTCAGAACATTGACATAAAACGGAACATAAAACACGGGGAACAATCATTGAAAAAATGTGCTCACCCACACCGAAGCATGGGATGAAGCAGGGCGTCAGCAGTAAAACATGGACAACACAGGAAGAAAATGGTAGAGGGAGCTAAAACAATGTAGCAGATGGAAGTGGCTGGCTGACCGCAAGGAAAAAAGGGAGGAGTCAGCCACTCTGCAACACACTAAAACCTCCAGCCTAAAAGTTTAGGCCAGAGTCCAGACACATCACAAAACTTAAAAACCCTAGACACACACGCCTCATCGTTAGCTAAAACACAAGGTAGATCCCCATCAACTTGTGCTTCTGCCCGTGCATCACGGTATAAAATGCAGTCTGTTAAAATGTGCCGGACAGAGATGTGCACACCACAAGCATCACAAAACGGTGGATCCTCCCGCCGTAATAAAAAGCTACGTGTGAGAGGACAGTGCCCGATCCGAAGACGTGTGAGGGCCACCTCTTCCCGCCTGAGCAACTGGCAGGAGGAACGCCATGGCCGAGTGGTTGACTTTACTGACCGCAGTTTATTGGCCGTCACCGCCAGCCATTCGTCCTCCCACAACTCCATGCACTTCCTGTGGAGTGCAGCGATGACTGACTGCAAGGGGATAGGACACTGGACCACATCCTGCTCTCTGCAGGCCTCCTTGGCAGCCCGATCAGCCTGTTCATTGCCCCATATGCCGACATGACCAGGCACCCAGCAGAAGGATACCTCTTTACCCCGCTGTTGGAGCAAGTACAGTTGGTCATGTATCAGCTGGACCATCTCCTCAGTCGGGTATAGATTCTGCAGTGATTGTAAGGCACTAAGAGAATTGGAGCAGAGAAGAAATCGATCGCCCCGAACACGATGCATCTGCTCCAGTGCCTTCAGGATCGCGTGGAGCTCCGCTGCGAAAACTGTATATTCAGCAGGGAGGCGAATCCGGGTAACATGATCAGGGAACACCACAGAACAGCCAAGGAAATTCTCCTGTTTGGAGCCATCAGTGTAAACGACAGTGAAACCGTGATGCACATCTAAAATGTTAAAAAACAGTGACTGGAATGTAAAATCTGGCGTGCCATCCTTCTTAAAACGAGTCAAATCTAAAATAAGTTTGGGACGCTGGAGGAGCCAAGGTGGAGATCTGCTCCAACCGCGACGTAAAACACGAAGACCAGCCACAGACATCGCAGCGAGGCAATCCTGTGCGCGAATCCCATAGGGCTGCATCGCACGTTGCCGGTTATGAAATAACCGTGCCAGAGGAGGCTGAGCAACGGTATGGTATGCAGGTGTGAAGGGTGTGGACAAAGTTTTATACGCCTGGCGTACCGTAAGTAGCCGTCGCCGCATAGGAAGTGGCGGTTCACCTGCCTCTGCACAGAGGCTTGGTATGGGGCTAGTTCGGAATGCCCCAGTGGCCAACCGAAGCCCTTCATGGTGGACAACGTCCAAAATCTTTAAGTACGAAGGCCTCGCAGACCCATACACCGTGCACCCATAATCGAGCCGAGATCGCACAAACGCCCTGTAAAACTGGAGCAGACAAGTCCTGTCAGCTCCCCATGTACTGTGGCTACGACATTTTACAATACTTAAAGCCTGAAGTGACCGCCGTTTCAGGTCTTTAAGATGAGGTAACCACGTGAGCCTAGAGTCAAAAATGAGCCCCAGAAATCTCACCGTGTCTTTAAAAGTAAGAATAGTGTCCCTCAAGCGCAACTCAGGAAAGGTTAAAATCGAACGAGAACGGTTAAAAAGAACTTCTCGGTGGAAAACTTAAATCCACTCTTCTGCGCCCAGTCATCCAAACGCCTAATCGTAAGTTGCAACTGACGAGTTGTCGTTGCAAGGCTTGAAGAAGAGCAGAACAAAGAGAAATCATCCATAAACAAAGAACACTGGACAGGACTTTTCACTATGGACGTAATGCTATTAATAGCGATGGCAAACAGAGTCACACTTAAAACGCTACCCTGAGGGACACCATTCTCCTGCTCAAAGCGATCAGACAGGACGTCACCAATTCGGTATCTAAAATATCGTGGCGAGAGGAAAGACTGAATAAAAAGAGGAAGACAACCACGAAAACCCCATTCGTGAAACTGCGCCAGGATGAGATGCCTCCAAGAGGTGTCGTAGGCCTTCTCGATGTCGAAAAATACACCTAGAAGGTGATGGCGGCGGAGGAAAGCTTGTTGTATAGCCGCCTTCAGGAGGGCAAGGTTATCGAAGGTGGAACGAAACCTCCTGAACCCACACTGAAAGCGACTAAGGAGTTGCTGGGATTCTAACATCCAGACAAGGCGGCGGTTGACCATCCGCTCCAAGGTCTTCCCTATGCAACTAGTGAGGGCAATACTACGGTAGCTACTTGGGCTCATGCGTTCTTTCCCAGGTTTTAAAAAAGGGATTAAAACTGCCTCACGCCATGCGTCAGGAAAGTTACCCAACGCCCAAATGTCATTAAAAAGTGCGAGGAGGAGTTCTCTGTTGCGCATTGTGAGGTGCCATAGCATACTGTAATGGATCCTGTCGTGACCAGGGGATGTGTCACGAGCCCCAGACAATGCAGAATCCAGCTCCCACATAGAGAATGGGCAGTTGTAAACTTCATGAGAGGTGGACTGGAAGTTCAGACTACATCTCTCAGCAACCGCTCTATGGTGCTGGAAACCTGGATCCTGACTGGTTGTTGCAGTAACTGTGGCAAAATACGCTGCCATAGTCTGGGCAATGTCTCGCGGATCCATGTGGAGAGTGCCGTTAGTCATTACAGCAGCTATGGGGCACCTCCCTCCTATGCCAGAAATTCTCCGGATGGTCTCCCACACAATGGAACTTTTGGTGGAACGATTAATGGTGTTCAGGAACATTTGCCACGACCTCTTCTTGCTCTCACGAATAATGCGGTGAAATCTTGCCCTCGCCACCCAAAAGGCTGCAAGATTCTCAGCAGTCGGCCGACACTTGAACCGACGCAGAGCCGCACACCTGGTCCTGATTGCAGAGCGGCAGTCGGCACTCCACCAAGGCACAGGTGGCCTTTTCCGGTGGCCTGTGGACTGTGGAATGGATGCTGCAGCAGCGTGGTGGACCGTTTTGGTAATATGATCCACCCACACCTCAACATTCGCACAGTGTTCGAATTGGTCCAACTGGCTATAAAGTGTCCAGTCAACTCCACTGAGCACCCATCGTGGTGGTCTCCTTTCGGGGCCCACGCCATCTGGCAGGTGAATCCAGATTGGGAAATGATCACTGCCGTGCAAGTCAGCGACCACTTCCCAGTGAGCACTGGCGGCAAGAGCTGGAGAGCAAAGTGAGCAAGCTTGACATGAATGTCATCGACAGACACCAGGGTGTCCTGAACAAGGGGCATCTTTAACTGCTGTCTGGCCATTTTTAAACTGTGTGAACCATTCATAACACTGAGTACAGATTAAACACTCATCACCATAGGCTTCCAACACCATTTGGTATTTCTCTGAGAAGGTTTTCTTGAGGACCATGCAAAATGTAATACAGACACATTGCTCTTCTAATTCTGCCATCTCGAAATTCACAAATTGTGTGATACCATGTTCTACTCAATACAGCACTGGACATCATCTAACAGACATACAACAATGAAACTTCTGGCAGTTACACATTAAACACAGGTATGTGCAGGGATCTAACCGCATTTCCCTCCAACACATCACTGGTGCAAAATTGGGAATGTCCCATAATGTTTTGAACAGACCTTGTACAGATGCAGTGGAAGTGTCTGAAACCTTCCTGAGAGGGCCCTAGTGATGCATGTGTGGAAGGCAAGTTGGACAGCCCACAGCAGCTCCATCCCACTGAGGGA
The DNA here is from genome assembly GCF_021461385.2 of Schistocerca piceifrons. NCBI lineage: Eukaryota > Metazoa > Arthropoda > Insecta > Orthoptera > Acrididae > Schistocerca > Schistocerca piceifrons. Next base: position 260,000,561 of record NC_060145.1, on the reverse strand, counting down.
CCTAATGATGTCTGGTGGTGTGAAGAGCTGGCACTACACTTGAATCTGCCGCTGTTGCCTCCCTACATACATCAAGCCTCCGTCTTTGCTTTCGCTCGATGTACAAAACCCACCCCCATTTCAAGTTACTACTACAGCAGAAATAGAATGGTAATGTGCTCCGATCCATTCAAGAGCATTCACTACCAATATTGGTACTGATTCATAATATATATATATATATATATATATATATATATATATATATATATATATATATATATATATATATATATATATATATATATATATATATATATATAATATGGAAGGAAACATTCCATGTGGGTCGCTTAGAGGAAGCCTTCTTGGTTACCCAAGTCTGCCAACCCAAAGTTTGGTACAGATTTATTGATGACATCTTCATGATCTGGACTCACAGTGAAGAAGAACTCCAGAATTTCCTCTCCAACCTCAACGCCTTTGGCTCCATCAGTTTCACCTGGTCCTACTCCAAATCCCATGCCACTTTCCTTGACGTTGACCTCCACCTGTCCAATGGCCAACTTCACACGTCTGTCCACATCAAACCCACCAACAAGCAACAGTACCTCCATTATGACAGCTGCCACCCATTCCACATCAAACGGTCCCTTCCCTACAGCCTAGGTCTTCGTGGCAAACGAATCTGCTCCAGTCCGGAATCCCTGAATCATTACACCAACAACCTGAAAACAGCTTTCGCATCCCGCATCTACCCTCCCGACCTGGTACAGAAGCAAATAACCAGAGCCACTTCCTCGTCCCCTCAAACCCAGAATCCCCCACAGAAGAACCACAAAAGTGCCCCACTTGTGACAGGATACTTTCCGGGACTGGACCAGACTCTGAATGTGGCTCTCCAGCAGGGATACGACTTCCTCAAATCCTGCCCTGAAATGAGATCCATCCTTCATGAAATCCTCCCCACTCCGCCAAGAGTGTCTTTCCGCCGTCCACCTAACCTTCGTAACCTGTTAGTTCATCCCTATGAAATCCCCAAACCACCTTCCCTACCCTCTGGCTCCTATCCTTGTAACCGCCCCCGATGCAAAACCTGTCCCATGCACCCTCCCACCACTACCTACTCCAGTCCTGTAACCCGGAAGGTGTACACGATCAAAGGCAGAGCCACGTGTGAAAGCACCCACGTGATTTACCAACTGACCTGTCTACACTGTGACGCATTCTATGTGGGAATGACCAGCAACAAACTGTCCATTCGCATGAATGGACACAGGCAGACAGTGTTTGTTGGTAATGAGGATCACCCTGTGGCTAAACATGCCTTGGTGCACGGCCAGCACATCTTGGCACAGTGTTACACCGTCCGGGTTATCTGGATACTTCCCACCAACACCAACCTATCCGAACTCCGGAGATGGGAACTTGCCCTTCAGTATATCCTCTCTTCTCGTCATCCGCCAGGCCTCAATCTCCGCTAATTTCAAGTTGCCGCCACTCATACCTCACCTGTCTTTCAACAACTTCTTTGCCTCTACACTTCTGCCTCGACTGACATCTCTGCCCAAACTCTTTGTCTTTAAATATGTCTGCTTGTGTCTGTATGTGTGGATGGATATGTGCGTGTGTGCGAGTGTATACCTGTCCTTTTTTCCCCCTAAGGTAAGTCTTTCCGCTCCCGGGATTGGAGTGACTCCTTACCCTCTCCTTTAAAACCCACTTCCTTTCGTCTTCCCCTCTCCTTCCCTCTTTCCTGATGAGGCAACAATTTGTTGCGAAAGCTTGAATTTTGTGTGTATGTTTGTGTTTGTTTGTGTGTCTATCGACCTGCCAGCGTTTTTGTTCGGTAAGTCACCTCATCTTTGTATTTATATATATATATATATATATATATATATATATATATATATATATATATATCCTTTTTTCATAACTATTACTTACTGATCTCTGTTATCAATATTAATTCCTATTTTTATACTGAGACATAACTTTGTAATCAATCAAACCAGAGAGAGAGAGAGAGAGAGAGAGAGAGAGAGAGAGAGAGAGAGAGAGAAGGTCAGCAGGAAGCAATAAATAAATTAAAAGCCTGCCTGGGGGGCAGGCATAAGTGTATACCTCAGGTCGCTGATAAAATTGTCACTGTTTATTCTAATTTCAGTCACTTCCTTTGTAACAAAATCCCAATATGATAATGTTTGAGTCAAAACTACTGTCTTTCCAAATTCATTCAATGTTTCTTTGGTTCAGTTTCAAGAACAGAACCAAAACTTTATGACAAACTTCACTTGTTTATTTAGTTAATTAAATTTGTGTTCCAAGGATCATTTTGCACAATAGAACAAAATGATGTGAAACGACTCTTTCTACATTCCCATTGTAAATTAATTTGTACATGTGCTGAACATTTTTAAGTTTTTTCCCCTTAAAGAAAAAGGATACTGTACACAGATGTGAGTTAGCAGTTCCCACCCACCACCTTCTACACACATTACGACAATATATATTCTTCAACGGAATAGGAGAGGTTTGTCAAAGAGAAACTTTCTCAGTTTTCAAATTTTACTTTGCTGTCTGTCAGACATTTTATATCACTCGGTAAGTGACTAAAAGTTTTTGTTGCAGCATTGTGCATCAGTTTTTGTGCTAAAGACAACCTTAGTATGGAGTAATGAATGACATTGTTCCTTCTGGTATTTTAATTATGTACATCCCTGTCATTTCAAACTGTAGTGGTTTATTTACAACAAACTTCATGAGGGAATAAATATACTGTGAAGCAGTAATCAGAATGCCCAAGTCCTTAAACAGATGTCTATATGATGATCATGGGTGAGCACCACACAATTCTCACAGCAATGAAGACTGACTTTCTTTCTTGAGCATGAGTTACCCCAGAACATTATTCCAAATGACTTTACTGAACGAAAATATGCAAAATATGTAAAATTACTGATTTGTCTCTCCCCAAGATTTGCAATGATTTTTGTTTACCATTTCTTCTGTTTCTGTATGTATGCTTGGAGTGGTTACAATACTAGACTCGTCTGCAAAAACAACTAATTATGCTTGTTGTAGGGCAGAGCTACCTGTGAAACTAGTCATGTGACCTCCAAGCTAAGCTCCAACCACTGTGCTGAATTCTATGTGGGCATGACAACCAACAAGCTGTCTGCCCACATGAATGACCACAGACAAACTGTGGCCAAGGAACAGCGGGACATTTCAATAATTGCTTCACAGCCTGTGCCACTTGGATACTTCCCACCAAAACTAGCTTTCTGAACTGCACATATGGGAACTCTCCCTGCAATACATCCTATGTTCCAGTAACCCTCCTGGCATCAACTTTTGCTAGTCACTTGTCCTTACCCTTCTAGCACCTTCCCTGTTCCCATTGTAGCACTACACAGCCCTCTATTCCGTCAATGCACCTTTGTCTTTTTACTTATATCCTTTTGCACTATCCCCCCCCCCCCCCCCAACTCTGCCTGACCTCCCAACTGCACCTAGCTGCCCTACCCTCTCTCCATCTCGTCCCTGTACACTCTCACAAGCAGCACTTTATTGTCCCCCATCCCTACCCTGCCATCCATCTCCCTTCCTGCCCCAGCCTCCTCCTTAGCCCCCACTACCCAATTGGCTCTCTCAACATGCACTGCTGCTTGCAGTCTGGCTTCAACAGCCAGAGACTGCAATCATGTGTGCGAAATACATTTGCATGAGTGTGTGTATGTTGCATTTTTTTCGACAAAGTCCTTGTTGGCCGAAACCTCACATTGTGCCTGTCTGCAACTCAGCATCTCTGCTATACGGTGAGTAACAACTATCCCTTCCATAATATTGTTGATTGTTGTGTTTCTTATACAGAGGATTGTTTACATATATGAAGAACAATAGTGGACTTAAGACTGTACCTTGGGGAACCAGTCGTCAGAATTATGTCCCCCAGACTGTTGTTGTTGTTGTTGTCTTCAGTCCTGAGACTGGTTTGATGCAGCTCTCCATGCTACTCTATCCTGTGCAAGCTTCTTCATCTCCCAGTACTTACTGCAACCTACATCCTTCTGAATCTGCTTAGTGTATTCATCTCTTGGTCTCCCTCTACGATTTTTACACTCCACGCTGCCCTCCAATACTAAATTTGTGATCCCTTGATGCCTCAGAACATGTCCTACCAACCGGTCGCCTCTTCTTGTCAAGTTATGCCACAAACTCCTCTTCTCCCCAATTCTATTCAATACCTCCTCATTAGTTATGTGATCTACCCATCTAATCTTCAGCATTCTTCTGTAGCACATTTCGAAAGCTTCTATTCTCTTCTTGTCCAAACTACTTATTGTCCATGTTTCACTTCCACACATGGCTACACTCCATACAAATACTTTCAGAAACGCCTTCCTGACACTTAAATCAATACTGGATGTTAACAAATTTCTCTTCTTCAGAAACACTTTCCTTGCCATTGCCAGTCTACATTTTATATCATCTCTACTTCGACCATCATCAGTTATTTTGCTCCCCAAATAGCAAAACTCCTTTACTACTTTAAGAGGCTCATTTCCTAATCTAATTCCCTCAGCATCACCCGATTTAATTCGACTACATTCCATTATCCTCGTTTTCCTATGTTGATGTTAATCTTATCCCTCCTTTCAAGACACTGTCCATTCCGTTCAACTGCTCTTCCAAGTCCTTTGCTGTCTCTGACAGAATTCCAATGTCATCGGCGAACCTCAACGTTTTTATTTCTTCTCCATGGACTTTAATACCTACTCCGAATTTTTCTTTTGTTTCCTTTACTACTTGCTCAATATACAGATTGAATAACATCGGGCATAGGCTACAACCCTGTCTCACTCCCTTCCCAACCGCTGCTTCCCTTTCATGTCCCTCGACTCTTATAACTGCCATCTGCTTTCTGTACAAATTGTAAATAGCCTTTTGCTCCCTGTATTTTGCCCCTGCCACCTTTAGAATTTGAAAGAGAGTATTCCAGTCAACATTGTCAAAAGCTTTCTCTAAGTCTACAAATGCTAGAAATGTAGGCTTGCCTTTCCTTAATCTATTTTCTAAGATAAGTCGTAGGGTCAGTATTGCCTCACGTGTTCCAACATTTCTGCGGAATCCAAGCTGATCTTCGCCGAGGTCGGCTCCTACCAGTTTTTCCATTTTGGCCACTATACTGGTTGAATTACTAAGGACAACTTTCTGCATTCTTTTGATCAGATGTGACATTATCCATTGGTTGGCTATACCATCAACTCCATAAAAGTTCAATTTATCTACAAGAATACTGTGATTCACAAGTCAAATGCATTAGACAGGTTGCACAAAATACCAACTGGCCCTATTTTATTCTTTAATGCTTTTAAAATCAGGTGGGTGAACATGTAAATGGCATTCTCAGTAGAGCAACCGTTCTGAAACACAAACTGTGATTTGCTAAGGTTATTATTGTTGCTAATATTGTTGCTTGTTTTGTTTTAGAGGACAAAAATGAGGGTCATATGCATCCATGTCAGAACCGTAGAATATGAAGGGGGAGGAAAAAAAGAAAAGAAGAGGTAAAAGCAACTACACGTTAAGCCCAATGAACTGAAGGAAAGACAGTTGAAAACAGGTACTTGGAGAAAGGTTCATAAAATACGCCACAAAGAAACAGAGGTCCTGAACTAAAGATTAAATGTCCTTCACCATATTGCTACAACAGATAAAAAGTAAAACGCGGTCTACTGCCCACGCGTTATTTGCTAAAAAGACCGATAACTCAGACAGTACACATAAATTGGAACATAGTGGTTAAAAAAAGGGTATTCCATTAGGAAATGGTGAACCGTCAAAGGTTGAGAACAATGAGCACAAATTGATGGGGGAGCATCATGTAACAAATGGCGATTGCTAAAAAGACAGTGCCCAACATGCAACCTAGCTAAAATGATGTCCTCATGGTGAGGGGACCGAGAGGAGGTTGTCCAAGCCGAAGGGAGAGGTTAAATTTCCCGGAGCTCGTTCCCATGAAGGGAGGACTAGGGTGATGCCAAAGTGACAACACCTGCAGGCAGACGGCCACACAGAGATCATTGGAGGGAATGGAAGAAATAGCAGGCCAAGGTACCAGGACTGCAGCCTTAGCAGTAGCATCAGCAGCCTTGTTTCCCATCAGACCGATGTGACCAGGAACCCACATACACATCACAGTGGCTCCATCAAGAGTGAGCAAGTGACAGCTTTCCTGGGTCTGTTGCACTAAGGGATGGCTGATGTACAGCACACAGAGGCTCTGAAGGGCATTGAGAGAGTTGGAGCAGATGACGCAATTAAAATGCCTGTGTCTCTGGATGTACTGCATGGTCGAATACAGGGTGAAGCCTGCTGTAAATACTGAGCAGTGTTCTGCAAGCTAATACCGAAAACCAACAGTGCCAATGACAAAGGCACATCCGACACCATGGTCAGTCCGAGAGCCATCAGGGTACTCATAGATACTATCACGAAGTTCCATGCGAAGGTCATTAAACTATGGCGATAGAGTCACAGTGGTATGACAATGGTAGTTCAGCAGCTTCTGCATACAGACTCTCAACCAGGCTAGTGTACACGGCACCAGTGGCCAAACAGATGCCACGATGGTAGATCGTATTGAGACAGTATAAGATGGACATATGTGCAGATGCATGAACGATACACCCATAGTATAGTTTTGAACGAACAAGGGACCACTATAAATGGAGTAGGGCTGTCCAATCCACTCCCCAGGAAGTACCACTGAGGACACAGGACATTCAGGGACCACGTACAGTGGGCGGCCAGATAAGTCACATGGGAGGTTCAAGAAAGTTTCCTATCAAGCATGAGCTCCAGGAATTTTGTAGTTTCAACGAATGGAAGAGCAACAGGCCAAAGACGAAGACGGTGTAAGAAACCAATTACACTGCCAGAAATTCATATGAATGGTTTTGTCAGTGGAAAAGCGAAAGCCACTGTTGATACTCCATCAGTAAAGATGATCGAGACATTGCTGAAGATGCTGCTCAATGAGACAAGTCCATGGAGAACTGCAATAGAGGCAACATCGTCAACAAAATGGGAGCCCGAGATGCCTGGTGGGAGACAGGCCATAATAGAGTTAATGGCGATAGCAAAGAGGACGATGCTCAGGTCGGAACCCTGAGGCACACCGTTTTCCTGGATAAAGGTGTCCGACAAGGCAGAACCCATCACATACGTTGAAAACGCAGTCTTTTAAAAACTCCTGAAGGAAATGAGGCATGTGGCCAATGAAGCCCCACATGTAGAGAGATGGGATTGCACGTATGAAGGAGAAAGTGCTTGCCTGCAAGAAAGAGGTTCTGCAATATCTGAATGTGAACATCATCCGGCCCTGGGGCAGAGGATCAGGATGAGGTGAGAGCATGATTTAGCCCCCTCATAGTAAAGGCGGCATTATAGCACAGACGATTCTGAGAAGATGAGGGTACTGCCCAAGCCTCTTCCACTCGTTTCTGACAGAGGACTGCAGGATGATAGTGTGAGGAGCTCGAAATCTCCGCAAAATGTCAGCGCAAGGTGTTGGATATAGCAATAGGGTCCCTATGACATCATGTGCTAATGTCAGGCTGGAAATTGGGGACTGGACCTTGGTCCCAGAGAGTCGTCTGAAGCTGGCCCATGTGATGGAAGATGGAGTGGAACTGTTAAAAGAACTAGTAAATGAAATCCAGCTAGCTTTTTTGCTATCCCAAAGAACGTGACAATGTGCACGCTACTGTTTATAACGAATGCAGTTTGCCATTGTAGAATGACGATTAAAAATGTGGAGAGCATGTCTCCGCACACGAATTGCGCATTGCGGCATGCCTCATTCCACCAAGGGACTGGAACACTGCGCAATAAAGAGGAAGTGCGAGGAATGGAATGTTCTGTGGTGGTAAGGATAATGTTTGTAAGATATTCTACCTGGTCATCGCAGCTGGAGAAATGTTGTTCATCGAAGGTCACCAGGGAGGTCGTCAAAGGTCACCAGGGAGGAGTAAAGCCTCCAGTCCACCTTACAAAGCTGTCATTTGGGTGTGCACATAGATGAGGTAGGAGTCAGCAAACAGACAGCACACGGGAAATTGTCACTAGAGTATGTGTCGCAGAGAATGGACCACTCGAGACAATGGGCAAGTTGGACAATGCAGAAGGATAGGTCCAAATGGGAATAGAGTATGTGGAGTCAGAAAGGAACATGGGTGCTCCTGTGTTAAGGCAGAGGAGGTTAGTCAGTTAAGAAGGTCAGCCACGAGGGCACCTCTCTGATGGGTTCTGGGAGAACCCCAAAGGGATGGTGTGCATTAAAATCACCGAGCAGCAGAGAACGGTGAAGGAGCTGCACAATAAGCTGGAGGAAGTCTGCCCTGGTGGCACTGAAGGGCAGAGGGATGTAAATGATGCAAAGGGGAAATGTCAAGTGAGAAAGGATAATGCCGACTGCAACAATCTGAAGACAGGTAGTCAGGGAGATTGGTTGAGTACGAACATTATCACGGATGACCAGCATGACTCCAGCATGAGGAGTAGTGCCGTCCTCAGGGGGAAGATCAAAATGGACTGGGAAGAAATGCGAGAGCTCAAAGCAGTCGTGAGGACGCAATTTTGTTTCCTGGAGGCAGATAATAAGTGGACGCTGTGATTATAAGAGCAGCCATAAGTCCTCTTTGTTGGATCAAAGGCCGCAACCTTTCCATTGGATAAGGAAAGAGGAGAAGAGAAAAAATGAAGGGGTGTCACCTACGTGCCTACCGAGTGCCATCCATCGAAGACTCACTGCCACAGGGCGCAGAGGCTGGAGGATCCTGCTCAATGAGATCTACAGAGGCATTGGCACTTTCCTTCTGTCGGTCTGTGGAGTCCAGGGCAGAAAAACGGTTGGTGATGTGCGTTGGCAACACAGAGGTAGTCCGGGCAAGGATCTCCGAGTCAGCGAAGGAGAAAACAATTTGCCTTTGTTTGACTCCTTGGAGCCTTTCTGGTTGGCAGAGGAAGACTCTGATGTTTGTTGGCTGGAGGGACTTAGAAAGTCTTCGCAGAAGTATTTCTACTGTCCTTTCCAACCTTCCACCCTGCTAGTTGTGTAGCAGGTGACTTCGCCCGTGAGGCGAAAGTTTGGTGGTTTGTTGCACAGCTGGAGGAGGAGATGGGGATGCTACCAATGATGCTGGGCAATTTTACAACTGTGGTGCTGAATTTCAGGTGACAGGTCTGCGTATCAATGTCCTCAATGGAGCAGGATGTAGCAAGAACGGTACTGTAAGTGCCAGATGGTAGAATGCAGGGTTTGCGACTAGCCAACAACTCGCAAGCAACTGGGTAAGGCACTTTTTCCTTCACCCAGATCTCCTAAAGAGCCTACTCTTCAAGACACACGGGACAATCTTGAGAGGCAGCAGCATGGTTGCCATTCCACTAGGTACCATGAGGAGAAGGAGGCGAAAAATTGTCGTCGTGAGCATCCCTACCACAGGTTACACATTTGGCCAGGTGTCAACAGGACATTCGAGTGTGGTTGAAACGATGACACTGGTAGCAGCACATCAGGTTCAGAATGTACGGTTGGACTCTGATAACTTCATAACCTGCTTTTATCTTTGATGGAAGCACCCCTCTATCAAAAGTGAGAAAGAGACCATGCCAGGCATCTACTTTTCTCATTACCCAATGGACAGCAATGACACACTGATCAGAGAGGTATGTTTGGATATCTGCCTCGGTCAGACCATTGAGCAGCTAGTGTAAATAACAACACGGGAAGAATTCAGCATTCTATGGGCCTCGATACGAACAGGATAGCCATGGACAAGTGAAGCTGCAAGTAGTTGTGCTTGAGAATCAGAAGTAGTCTGCAAAAGCAAAGTGCCATTTCATAAATGAGAGCAGGATTTCACAGGGCCAGCAATTGCATCAATACCTTTCTGAATAATAAATAGATTTATAGTAACAAAGGACTGACCGTCTTCAGCATGTGAAATGCTGTGGAACTGTGGTGCAGCTGGGAGTCTCTTTGAATCATTGACTTCATTCTGTTTACTTTTGGTACACGTTTACTGTGAAAAATATAGGCTCATAGTGAGTAAATCTACATCTACATGATTACTCTGCTATTCACAATAAAGTGCCTGGCAGAGGGTTCAATGAACCACCTTCAACCTGTATCTCTACCATTCCACTCTCAAACAGCACGCGGGAAAAACAAGCACTTAATTTTTTTCTGTGCGAGCCCTAATTTCATTATTTTATAGTGATGATCATTTCTCCTTATGTAGGGGGGTGCCAACAGAAAGTTTTCGCAATGTCATGAGAAGATCCCTTCGCAACGAAAAACACCTTTGTTTTAATGATTGCCACTCCAATTCATGTATCATGTCTGTGGCATTATCTCCCCTACTTCACGATAACACAAAATGAGCTGCCCTTCTTTGTACTTCCATCAGTCCCATCTGATGCGGATCCCACACGGCACAGCAATACTCCAGAATAGGGCGGACAAGTGTGGTGTAAGCAGTCTCTTTAGCAGACCTGTTGCACCTTTTACGTGTACTTTGTTTGGCTCTACCCACAACATTATCTATGTGATCGTTCCAGTTTAGGTTATTTGTAAATGTAATCCCTAAGTAGTTGGTTAAATTTATAAACTTCAAATTTGTGTGACTTACCGCGTAATCGAAATTTAGCGGATTTCTTTTAGTACTCATGTGAATAACTTCACACTTTTCTTTATTCAGGGTCAATTGCCACTTTTCGCACCATACAGATATCTTATCTAAATCATTTTGCAATTTGTTTTAATCCAGTAAGAGGCGATATTCCATAGGCACGCAGTTTGGTTAGAAGACGCTTGTGAGGAACAATGTTGAAAGCCTTCTGGAAATCTAAAAATATGGAATCAATTTGACATCCCCTGTCGATAGCACTCATTACTTCACGAGTATAAAGAGCTAGTTGTGTTTTGCAAGAACGATATTTTCTGAATCTGTGCTGACAATGTGTCAATAAATCATTTTCTTCGAGGTACTTCATAATGTTCAAATACGTATATGTTCCAAAATCCTACTGCAAATCGACATTAGTGATTGTTGTTGTTGTTGTTGTGGTCTTCAGTCCTGAGACTGGTTTGATGCAGCTCTCCATGCTACTCTATCCTGTGCAAGCTTCTTCATCTCCCAGTACCCACTGCAACCCACATCCTTCTGAATCTGCTTAGTGTATTGATCTCTTGGTCTCCCTCTACGATTTTTACCCTCCACGCTGCCCTCCAATGCTAAATTTGTGATCCCTTGATGCCTCAAAACATGTCCTACCAACCGATCCCTTCTTCTAGTCAAGTTGTGCCACAAACTTCTCTTCTCCCCAATCCTATTCAATACCTCCTCATTAGTCACGTGATCTACCCACCTTATCTTCAGCATTCTTCTGTAGCACCACATTTCGAAAGCTTCTATTCTCTTCTTGTCCAAACTGGTTATCGTCCATGTTTCACTTCCATACATGGCTACACTCCATACAAATACTTTCAGAAACGACTTCCTGACACTTAAATCTATACTCGATGTTAACAAATTTCTCTTCTTCAGAAACGATTTCCTTGCCATTGCCAGTCTACATTTTATATCCTCTCTACTTCGACCATCATCAGTTATTTTACTCCCTAAATAGCAAAACTCCTTTACTACTTTAAGTGTCTCATTTCCTAATCTAATCCCCTCAGCATCACCCGATTTAATTTGACTACATTCCATTATCCTCGTTTTGCTTTTGTTGATGTTCATCTTATATCCTCCTTTCAAGACACAGTCCATTCCGTTCAACTGCTCTTCCAAGTCCTTTGCTGTCTCTGACAGAATTACAATGTCATCGGCGAACCTCAAGGTTTTTACTTCTTCTCCATGAATTTTAATACCTACTCCGAACTTTTCTTTTGTTTCCTTTACTGCTTGCTCAATATACAGATTGAATAACATCGGGGAGAGGCTACAACCCTGTCTCACTCCTTTCCCAACCACTGCTTCCCTTTCATGCCCCTCGACTCTTATAACTGCCATCTGGTTTCTGTACAAATTGTAAATAGCCTTTCGCTCCCTGTATTTTACCCCTGCCACCTTCAGAATTTGAAAGAGAGTATTCCAGTTAACATTGTCAAAAGCTTTCTCTAAGTCTACAAATGCTAGAAACGTAGGTTTGCCTTTTCTTAATCTTTCTTCTAAGATAAGTCGTAAGGTTAGTATTGCCTCACGTGTTCCAACATTTCTACGGAATCCAAACTGATCTTCCCCGAGGTCCGCTTCTACCAGTTTTTCCATTCGTCTATAAAGAATTCACGTTAGTATTTTGCAGCTGTGACTTATTAAACTGATAGTTCGGTAATTTTCACATCTGTCAACACCTGCTTTCTTTGGGATTGGAATTATTATATTCTTCTTGAAGTCTGTGGGTATTTCGCCTGTCTCATACATCTTGCTCACCAGATGGTAGAGTTTTGTCATGACTGGCTCTCCCAAGGCCATCAGTAGTTCTAATGGAATGTTGTCTACTCCCGGGGCCTTGTTTCGACTCAGGTCTCTCAGTGCTCTGTCAAACTCTTCACGCAGTATCTTATCTCCCATTTCATCTTCATCTACATCCTCTTCCATTTCCATAATATTGTCCTCAAGTACATCGCCCTTGTATAAACCCTCTATATACTCCTTCCACCTTTCTGCCTTCCCTTCTTTGCTTAGAACTGGGTTGCCATCTGAGCTCTTGATATTCATACAAGTGGTTCTCTTCTCTCCAAAGGTCTCTTTAATTTTCCTGTAGGCAGTATCTATCTTACCCCTAGTGAGACAAGCCTCTACATCCTTACATTTGTCCTCTAGCCATCCCTGCTTAGCCATTTTGCACTTTCTGTCGATCTCATTTTTGAGACGTTTGTATTCCCTTTTGCCTGCTTCGTTTACTGCATTTTTATATTTTCTCCTTTCATCAATTAAATTCAATATTTCTTCTGTTACCCAAGGATTTCTATTAGCCCTCGTCTTTTTACCTACTTGATCGTCTGCTGCCTTCACTACTTCATCCCTCAGAGCTACCCATTCTTCTTCTACTGTATTTCTTTCCCCCATTCCTGTCAATTGTTCCCTTATGCTCTCCCTGAAACTCTCTACAACCTCTGGTTCTTTCAGTTTATCCAGGTCCCATCTCCTTAAATTCCCACCTTTTTTGCAGTTTTTTCAGTTTCAATCTGCAGTTCATAACCAATAGATTGTGGTCAGAATCCACATCTGCCCCTGGAAATGTCTTACAATTTAAAACCTGGTTCCTAAATCTCTGTCTTACCATTATATAATCTATCTGATACCTATTAGTATCTCCAGGATTCTTCCAGGTATACAACCTTCTTTTATGATTCTTGAACCAAGTGTTAGCTATGATTAAGTTATGCTCTGTGCAAAATTCTACAAGGCGGCTTCCTCTTTCATTTCTTCCCCCCAATCCATATTCACCTACTATGTTTCCTTCTCTCCCTTTTCCTACTGACGAATTCCAGTCACCCATGACTATTAAATTTTCGTCTCCCTTCACTACCTGAATAATTTCTTTTATCTCGTCATACATTTCATCAATTTCTTCGTCATCTGCAGAGCTAGTTGGCATATAAACTTGTACTACTGTAGTAGGCATGGGCTTTGTGTCTATCTTGGCCACAATAATGCGTTCACTATGTTGTTTGTAGTAGCTAACCCGCACTCCTATTTTTTTATTCATTATTAAACCTACTCCTGCATTACCCCTATTTGATTTTGTATTTATAACCCTGTAATCACCTGACCAAAAGTCTTGTTCCTCCTGCCACCGAACTTCACTAATTCCCACTATATCTAACTTTAACCTATCCATTTCCCTTTTTAAATTTTCTAACCGACCTGCCCGATTAAGGGATCTGACATTCCACGCTCCGATCCGTAGAATGCCAGTTTTCTTTCTCCTGATAACGACGTCTTCTTGAGTAGTCCCCGCCCGGAGATCCGAATGGGGGACTATTTTACCTCCGGAATATTTTACCCAAGAGGACGCCATCATCATTTAATCATACAGTAAAGCTGCATGTCCTCGGGAAAAATTACGGCTGTAGTTTCCCCTTGCTTTCAGCCGTTCGCAGTACCAGAACAGCAAGGCCGTTTTGGTTAATGTTACAAGGCCAGATCAGTCAATCATCCAGACTGTTGCCCCTGCAACTACTGAAAAGGCTGCTGCCCCTCCTCAGGAACCACATGTTTGTCTGGCCTCTCAACAGATACCCCTCCGTTGTGGTTGCACCTACGGTACGGCCATCTGTATCGCTGAGGCACGCAAGCCTCCCCACCAACGGCAAGGTCCATGGTTCATGGGGGAAGACATTAGTGATATGGGCCTGTAATTCAACGGATTACTTCTACTTCTATTTTTGGGTATTGGTGTGACTTGAGCAATTTTCCTGTCTTCAGGTGCAGATCTTTCTATGAGTGAGTGATTGTAATTGCTAAATATGGAACTATTGTATCAGCGTACTATGAGAGGAACCTAACTGGTATACAATCTGGACCACAAGCCTTGCTTTTATTAAGGGTTTTAAGCTGCTTTGCGACACCGAGGATATCTATTTCTAAGTTTCTCAACTTGGCAATTGTTCTTGATTGGAATACAGGAATATTTACTTTGTCTTTTTTGACGAAGGAGTTCTGGAAAATCATGTTTAATAACTGCTTTAGTGGCACCGTCATCAGTGACTTCACCATTGTTATCGTGCAGTGGAGATATTGATTGCGTCTTGCCACTGGTGTGCTTATGTATGACCAGAATCTCTTTGGGTTTTCCGCCAGATTTTGAGACAGGGTTTTGTTCTGGAAATTACTGAAACATCTTGCATTGAAGTACGCACTGTATTTTGAACTTCTGCAAAACTTTGCCAGTCTTGGGGATTTTGCATTCTTTTAAATTTGGCATGCTTTTTTCACTGCTTCTGCAACAGTGATCTGGCCCATTTTGTGTACCATGGGGGATCAGTACCATCACTTATTAATTTATGTGGTATATATCTCTCAACTGCTGTCGATACTATCTCTCTGAAATCATTCCACAACTTTTCTACACTTACATGATCAGATCGGAAGGAGTGCAGACTGTCTCTTAAGAAGGCGTCAAGAGCATTTTTATCAGCTTTTTTTAAAATAGATATACTTTGCATTTCTTTTTGATGGTTGTAGGAGTTACAGTGTTCAGCCTAGCAGCTACTTCCTTGTAGTCGCTAATCCCTGTATTCATCACAATACTCACTATTTGTCCAGGATTATTTGTGGCTAAGAGGTCAAGCATGCTTTTGCAACCATTTACGCTTCGAGTGGGCTCATGAACTAATTGTTCAAAATAATTTTCTGAGAAAGCATTCAGTACAATTTCGGGTGACGTTTTATGCCTGCCGCCGGCTTTAAAAGTATAATTTTTCCAGCATATCGAGGGTAGATTAAAGTCACCACCGACCATAATTGTATGACTGGGGTACCTATTTGAAATGAGACTTAAGTTTTCTTTGAACTGTTCAGCAACTATATCTTCTGAGTCAGGGGGTCGGTAAAATGACCCAATTAATAGTTTCGTCTTATTGTCAAGTATAACCTCTACGCATACTATTTCGCACAAACTATCTACTTCAATTTCACTACAAGGCAACACTGTCAGATAGTCAGAAAAAATTTCTGCTGAACTTATTTCCAGCTATCTGTACCTATAACTATTTGAGCTTCAGTACTTTCTATTAGGGTTGGAGCTCTGGTTCTTTTCCAATGCAGTTACAACAATTTACAACTACAATACCGACCATGTCTACAACTAACTTGCTGTGTTTTACCTGCCCCCTTTCAGACGGATGCCTTTTCCGTGGTTCCCTGATGCCCTCTAACCTAAAAACTGCCTATCCCTTCCACACAGCCCCTACAACTCATGTAGCCACTTCCTGTGTGTAGAGGACTCCTGACTTATTAAGCAGAACCCAGAAACCACAAAACGATGGTGCAAGTCAAGGAATCTGCAGCCTACACGGTCGCAGAACCACCTTAGCCTCTTTCAGACCCTCCACTCGGCTCTGCACCAAAGGACCACAGTCGGTTCTATCAACGATGCTGCAGATAGTGAGCTCCACCTTAATCTCACAAGCAAGACTGGCAGTCTTTTCAATTTCTGCTAGCCGCCCATAACCAGAGAAAATCTCCTTCGATGCAAAGCGACATACGTCATTGGTACCAACATGAACCACCATCTGCAGTTAGCTGCACCCTGTACTCTTCATGGCATCCGGAAGTAGCCTTTCCACATCCGCAGTGACTCCCCCCCCTGGTATGCACACGGGGTGAACACTGGCTTCCTTCCCCTCCTTGGCAGCCATGTTCCTAAGGGGCCCCATTAAGTGCCTAACGTTGGAGCTCCCAACTACCAGCAAACCCACCCTCTGTGAATGCCCAGATCTTGTGGGCTGGCCTTCAGGAGCATACAGGAAAGAAAAAGAAAAAGAGGAACCTCAAATGCCGAACCAGAGCAAGGAGAGGCGAGGGTGAACAAAGAAAGAAAAAAGGAACAAACAACAGTGGTGAGACTGTTCTGATGATAGCTACTGAAAATACGGAACAAATTCCCAAAACTGCCCCAGACAAGTTGCCCAAGGAAGAGGAAAAGGAACAGCAACAGGATACACATGCAGCACGGAAGGGAAAAGATGCTGCATTGGCTGGGACCCTGTGGTAGCCAAGTATGAACCCACCAAAGAGCAGCGAGCCCCCTGGAGTTGTTGCTAAAGTGAGATACTACTCTAGACTAAATCGCCTTCTCAAAAATTTTGGGAAATGATGTCAGCAGTGAAACGGGTCACTAGTTATTGACATCTCTCTTGTCGCCTTTCTTAAAGAGTGGTTTGACAACAGCATATTACAGTCTCTCTGGAAAAATACCATGAGTTAGTGAAGTATCACATATTTCAGGTAAGACTGGGCTTTTTACATGGGAATGAACCTTTATTACTTTATTGGAAACACCATCAAAACCAGATGAGCTTTAATTTTTGAGGGATTTTATAATTTTCTTATTTTAACCAAAACATCCAAGAATTGGTTAAACGGAAGAGTGATGGCTCGGTGGGACATTCTGTCTATCGTATGCCCACTCACACTGATTTGTACTTGCAATCTTCAAGTTGCCATCACCCATCCCAGACCACGAGTGTACTTAAAACCCTTGTGCACAGGGCACATATGGTGTTGGATGCAGAGAATTTGCCTAAGGAACTTGCACATTTAAGGACAGTGTTCAGAGACAATGGATACTCGACCCATCAAATTAACGGGGCCTTCTCAACTAAAGCCAGGAACTGAGAAGTGGATAAAGAGGAGAATGCACCAGCCAAGTCCCTAGCTTTTCTTCCTTTCTTGAAAATATCTACTTCAAGATAGCGAGGATTCTTAATAATTTTCATGTGAAAGTGGTTTTTCGTCTACCTTCTAACGTTTCGGATTTGCTGGGATCAGTGAAGGATGATTTATTACTGCGGAAGGTAGGAATTCACAAAATACTGTGGTATGGCCTATATAGGACAGACAACGCGTACAGTGGAAGAGCGTTGTACAGAACATCAATGTTGCACTCGTCTACTGCAACCCAGTAAGTCTGTCGTTGCAGAACATTGTATTTCTAACAGACATTCAATGGAGTACTACAAAACTTCGATTTTGGCCACAGCAACTTTCTGGGACTCCATTATCAAAGAATACGTTGAAATACCCATTGCGGGAAATCTAATGAATCGTGACAATTGTTACCAATTGAATAACTCACGGAAACCCGTAATCTCCGAAATTTGCTCGAGACAAAGACGCCAGAAGACTTTGATATCTATGGCCAGCGACAATACCGACAGCAGCTGAGTATTGCAGTTCCACCAGTGAGGGCACTGTCGCTGGGCGGTGTGGCCCTTCTGTCTCCGTGACTGCAACACACGTGTGCAGTACTATCAGCGCACTATATAAGATGGAGCGGAGAACGTCTTCGTCAATCCTCGTTCAGCTCACCTGAAGATGGCTGGCAGTTGTCGAGCCGAAATATCGTGCAATGAAGTTTACGACGACCGGCTGCAAGCCCGAAATCTTTTTGAACAGTGCAATTCTTATATGTAAATATTAATAATGTAACATTTATTGGTGTTTTGTTGTGTAGAGGATTGTTTTATTAGTGTTAATTCAATATTTTTCAAAAGAAAATATGTGCATAATTTAGATAGTTCTTGTAAAATAATTGTGGACATTCAATGCTATGCTCACTTGCTGTCCCATTAGTGACAAAGTTTTGAAGATGATTATTAGCGTACTTCGTAAACTTCTGATATTCAGATGTGAGTTAATTGTTATGGTTCATAATACAGGCTGACAATGTCTGACTAAACACATTTTTGTGTAAGACATCATCTGTGGCACCCAAAGGACGTGTGGACTAAGGGTCATTCCGTGTAAAATCATGGATATTTTCATGGATCCTAAGGTGACCAATTCAGGATTTAGTCTCATATGGTACATAGATAACTACATGTCTTAATAGAAAAACTGCCAAATAGCACTGTCCTTACGCTAACCATTTTTGATAAATTAAACAATGGAAAACCCAGGATGGAATGTAAAAATATTATGAAAAGGACAGTTGCTACTCACCATATAGCAGAGATGCTGAGTCGCAAATAGGCACAACAAAAACACTGTCACAATATAAGCTTTTGTATTATCAATTAAGGCATTGATGGCCGAAAGCTTATATTGTGACAGTCTTTTTGTTGTGCCTTTCTGTGACTCACCATCTCTACTATATGGTGAGTAGAATTTTCCTTTTCATAACATTGTTACATTTTTTATAAATTCACAGTTGAAGCCTAGAGGGTGTGTACTGTAAACTGGGGCAACTTTGCCACTTTTTGAATAAGAACACCTTTGGCACCCTAGCAAGTCCCTGGATCATCCAATAGAGGCGCCAATGCTTTCACTGCACAAGACAACAATGAATGACGCATTTGGTGCCCATTTTACGTTTATTCATTGTTTCCTGGTCTTTGTCAGTGCTTTTTCTTTCAACTTGTGAAACATTTTCTGTAGTCTGCCTAAGCATTCCAAGGTAACTGGAAACTATTTCTTTTGTTCAGTGCAGTACATAACTACATTTCAGAATCACTTTTAAAAATAAAATTGTGTGGTGTATTTAGTATAATAACATAACTTGGCAACGTCAGACTGCACTGAGAAGTGAAGAAGACGAGGAGAACCTTGAACAAATCCTCATGTGTGCAGATTGGGGAATGCCTCTTGATGCCCTTGATCTACGGCTCATCATGGAAAATTTCTTGGATTCGATGGGGAAGCAGATTTCACACTTGGAACTTACCTGGTGACGACTGGTACTATTCTTTTGTGAAACAATGTAAAGATTTTCTTCACGTAAGTGCTAAAATATTCCCCATTTAGAGCTAGCACTCAAAGAGATCAGCTTAAAGCATACTTTAGTCACTTGAAAGACTCGTCAGAAGGAACTCCTCCATCCCACATATTCAATTATGACAATACAAATTTGACCGATCATACGGGGGGGGGGGGGGGGGGGGGGGGGGGGGGGGGGGAAGAGAGATTTCGTAGGGGATGTAACTATCCAGAAAGAGTTATAAACTCTACCAAAGCTATTATGTCCTTAAGGTTTGCGCCTTCGGCATAAGGAGAACTGCTTCCTCCTTTCATGGTTTATCATTCAAAGCAGCTATCGGAGTTGTGGATTTTTAGGAGGACTGAAAGGAACAAAATATGGCAACACAGCAAGTGGATGGTTTCATGCTCTGCATTTTGAAAAGTGGTTTATGTTGTTGTGGCATGGTCAAAAAATCTATCTGGCCCCAAATGTTTAAAAGGAGACACTCTTAGTAACCTTGTGAATATAAGAGTAATCAAGGCATGCAGAACTCATGACATTCATTTTGTGTTCTTGTCCCCAGCCTCCACTCATCCGTGTCAACCTCTGGATGTTTCAGTCTTTGCTCCCTGTAATAGGAAATGGAGAGCCATACTGTCAGTTTATAAGATGAGAAACTAATCTAGTTCCAAGTCACTTGAAAAAACAGCATTTCCCAAACAGTTGTCAAAACTTCTCATTGCTTTGAAGAAAGGAGAGAAAATGAAAGCGAACATCATATCTGGGTTCAAGAAATGTGGCATTGTGCCACTAAATGCAGAAGAATTTTGTTCTTGAATCCCAGATGCAGAAAGAGCTGATGGTAACAGTACACCTACCAGAATTGGTGATTCACTCATGAATTATCCTCAAGCCTGTCACAGAAGTTATAGTCAGAGTCCATTGAAGAGGAGATGAATGAAGGAGGAGAGCTGTTGCAGCACCACGAGAAGCTGTTGACAAATCACACTTGGTAAACCACCAATCTCTTCTGAGTGCCTCTGCAATGAAACAAATTGAGAGGACTCTTAGAATGAAGAACACTCAGAGGAATAACCGTCACAGGAGCAATGAATCTGACTGTGCTTTTTCTCTACACGACATACCTGACTCTGAACCTCAACAATATGCAGAACACATGGAAGAAATAGGTAGTCAGTAATTAGTTGATCTCACTTTTTACTGTAACTCAGACATTTGTGAACATAATGAAATTTATCTCATAAATGGCCCCGGATCTTACAAAACTAGATGTTGGAATGTTTGTTGCAGTAACATTCCTGACAAAAAAGGTGTAACACATTTTGTAAACTTATTCAGTTCTACAGATACAGGCAGTTTGAAGGTGTCATACCTTCATACAACAGGCAGGGGGGGAAAGTCTCTACTTTCAAGATGTGCCAGATCAAGCATCCCTAGATGTGAAAAGACATTGTGTAAAAAATTAATAATAATTACAATCAAAGCTAAAGCAAATTATTCTTCTGATGAAAAAGTTAAACTTTTCTTTTAACTTGCAGTTATGATTAAATGAGTTTAACTATTAAAAGATGTGAAAGTCAATTTTAAATTATGCTCATCCATTAGTTACCATTATTTAAATAGTACACGTATTTCACTGTAGACCCAGTAATATATTTTAAGGAACTCTGAATTAGTTCCATGTGTATAGTAGATGGAAATAATTACAACCTGTCGTTGACAGGCGGTAATCCGTCCGCTAATACACCGTACACCTCTCGAACTATCATCAAATGAGATGGGACTTATAATGTGTTTGTATATTTTAAAAAGTTACCTCAATTTTCCCGTATGTCTGTAACCGACAGCTACTGGTTAGAAACAATTGTTTATATGAGTCAGGTACGCTATGCGTACAATCTTGCACCCCATTGTTTTTTTCATGGGCTGCGTTCAATTTATCAGTAAACTGCCTGGCTCCCTTATACAACAGGGCAATCGTTTTATCTGTAAAAAAATAATGTTGATTATTAATAGCTCAAATCGATGGGCACTGTCACCTGCACTCACGTCAGAACAGACTCAGAAACATATCCATTACCTTGTACCTGTTTCATGTGGT
Organism: Schistocerca piceifrons; assembly: GCF_021461385.2. Taxonomy (NCBI): domain Eukaryota; kingdom Metazoa; phylum Arthropoda; class Insecta; order Orthoptera; family Acrididae; genus Schistocerca; species Schistocerca piceifrons. The sequence continues at coordinate 259,978,975 of NC_060145.1, read as the reverse complement.
TTTTCATTAGGACGCCCGAGTTCACTTCTTTTTCGCTAACATGAATTTTTTGCTGTGGGAAGAAATCAAAATCGAATGGACACACTCTTTTCGGCATTGTCTGCCAATATTGCGATTATAACATTTACAAACACACACTTTAAAATTTCGCCGCCAATGACGCTTCTGTCCTGTTTTTCGCGGGAATTCCAGAGATTTCAAGTCCAAAGAATTGTAGGAGCTGTTTAATGCAAAGATTAAAATTAGAAGCGCTATGAGGGAAAAAAAAAGTATTTGGTTAACACAGATGTGAACATAGTACTACATTTACTTAAATAACACATGTACTTTCATGGTTTTTATTTTTCACCGAAGTCTGCATGTGCCACTGTAGTATTAAAACAATCGTCATATGAATAAGAAGGGATGGCGGCGGAAATATTGAATGAAGTTTTAGCCGGGAATGTTGTTGTGGAGGATGTCATTGCCTGGTTGACATTAAGAGACTGTAGTGTTAGTAATTTAATTTTCTTTTTCAAATAATGAGTCATATTTTCATGTATTTAGTGTCGAATAACATATTGCGAAGATGATCCTAAACGGTTGTAACTAGTTTTCTTTTTGTAGGGACAATGGTCATCGACGCTGCAAGAGACAAAATGCACGAGAGGAGCATTTATTCTGCACTATCTAAATTATTTGAGGGAAGAGACATCGAGGTCCGTAAATACGCAATTAATATCAATGCTTAAGAGGTTGTCATGCATGGTAAACAGAAAATGAATACTGCTGAAAGCAAAGAATGTTTGTCTTCAGGGATCACCTACAAGTCAAACGTTTTCACTGTATATTAACCATAATGCTTCAAAAGTGTCATTCATTGCATGATAGTAATAAAATGTTGACAGATCTTTCTTTCTTGCGTTGTCTCTCAGTATTCCACTCTTTCAGAAGTATAGTGTATAACTGCTAACTCAGGAGGCTATACAGATAAAAGCACATGTAAGGCATAGTGATGTGCTACTGTGTGTTAACTTACTCAAAAGATGTCACATGTTTGGAAGGTTTCTGGTTTAAAAAGCATTTTAACATAAAAAATGGTTGTGTGAGATTTATTTCCGCTATCATGAGATTGCTTTATTTCTTTTTTGCCTGCTGTCTTCATGTGTCATCCTTATATCTTGATATGTACATTAGTTAGACCTAAATGAATCATTACTGTAAAGTTTATGCTTGTTGATTATCATCTGAAATTTGAACACACATGGTTTTAGTGCAGTAAAGATATGCTGCTTTTATGCCTTCAAATTATGCAACTGATTTTCTATCTGCTGCTGTGCTGTAATAAATGTCTTCAAAACACAGTGGGTGTAGGGTTGTTTGCTTTTCACATGAAACAGTAATTTCAGTTGATTATACGCACATCAATGTTGGATCCTAGCATATAGCTTTTCCTAATGTAGTCCGAAATTCTACATTAAAGTTTCAAATAAGTGTATTTGACAGTCATTTGGGAAGTTCATCATTACATTGGCTGAAATGGTAGACAATTTGTCTCTTACTGAATGGTCTTTTGGTGGTTGCTTGTCTCTGTCATTTTTGTTCTTTTTATGTTATAGTCTATTTTCTCTGTATTGTTTAATAACAGGACATATTTTCTTTTGCAGTGTCTATGGCAAGTTTAAATATTTTGTGGGTAAAATTTTACTTAAAGCAGCTGCAGTATAATGTACTGATGTTGGCGGTGTGCAATTGATCTGGACGAGCACACTGATTAAGTGGGTCAGTGTTTCTAAATTAAGTTGTGGGAGGTAGTAAGTGTATCATTGTTACGAGTAAATGTTAAGCCACCTACCTTCTCCCGTGATTTAATTGAAAAACTTTGATTCACATTCTCAGTGTGCTTGTGAAGATAGATTGCACATTGCCAACATTAGCACACTACGCCGCCACTGCTGTAAGTAAAATTTAACGGACAGTTCTTTGTAGCATTCATTACTATATGCTTTTTACTAATAGGTGTAAGTAAATAATATCAGTTGCACACCACCAAATTGGTGTTGTTGCATTTATCTTACTGCCATGTAGGTTCATGTTGTAAAGACAGCAGAGAACAAATGCCCAAGCTCCAGATAATTATTGGATATAGATTCTGCCTTTAATGCAAACACACTGTGTTTTCTTGCTACCCCAGCATGTTCCAGCACCTCTGTGCCACCCTCAGTGGGTTTTGTTTTATTGAAAACAGTATAAAGGTATCATAATTTAGGATGTAACTGATCTAACAAAATGAGGCCTAAAGACAAGTTTTGTTCTTACCGTGATTTTACATTATACAGTTTTGCAGGACCATCTATATGGTGCCCAGCACTGATAGCTTGTCATCTGCAAATCAAACGATATAAATGTGATTTTTATCAGTGAGTTACCCCATTCCTTGAAAATATGTTAATTTACTTTGTGAAATTTTGGTTTGTCAAGCACCGTTTCACTTCTGGATAATGTAGTTGTAAATTTTAGTTTAGAGGACAAAATGTTATCAGCAAAGCTAGAACTGTATACTCTTGAAATAAGACGAGAGAAGTGCAGGTTATATCTTGTTAGAAGGTATAAATGGAAATAAACTTAACATAATTTGAATAGACCTCTCTGTTTAGCAAGATCACTGAATACAGTAGGCGCATTGGACTTGTAGGAGTTAGTAATGAACCAGCCATATCATTTGACATAGGCTATAGCTAACATTTTGATCAGTGGAAAAGTAGCTGATGAGAGTTTTGTGATATCATCATGTTTCAAATCAAATTAAATTGAGAATTAGCTTTACGGGTTAGTACAGTTCAATTTGTGACAGCAACAGTGTCTTGCACATTGATTCTGTATATGTTAATTCACAGGCATCTGCAAACTTATAGCAATTCTAAACAACATACTTCAGAACTTTGCTAGGTGTCACACTTCCCCGAAATCAGCTTAGAGCGTGGAGCAAATCCTGGAATGCTGATGCTGAAGTCTTGAAGCGACGTCAACGAGTGTAGTGGTAGTCCGGTGCCGGAGTGCTGGTGTGGAAGGGTGTCGTCGGCAGGGAACCTAATGATCACCTTTCCGCTTGGCCTAACGTAAGCACGTAGGTTGCCACACGCAGCACTTCGAGAGATTTTGAAACGCTTCATTACACGTTGTGACACACCACCTAACGAGTCACACTAATCGTCACACATAAGCAGCACTAATGCGGTATCACCACTAACGACGACAGATAAACCACAAATGTCATTAGGATGAACGTGAGTAGAGAGCTCGTAAGTGGCGCCTGCTAACGGAGAGGTATGCTGAGTCGGTGGGGTGGGGAAACCGTAGCACGATGAGGGGTGAGTCTCAGACGGTGAGGTCTTAGTGGGCGTGGCAGGAATCTGCGGGCTGCACCGGTTAGAAGAGTGGCACGGTGTGCTGTCACATGAAGATGGAACTGTTATATTAGAGCCCTGGGAGCTGGGGCCCTCTGCTATTGGAGCCGGCAGGCGGAAAACCCCAGAATAAGTGTGGACTCATTGATGGGGCCAGTATAGGCGTGAGTTTACTCGAATCGTGAGCAGAGGAAGAAGGCCGAGAGTGGCCAGAGAGCGTGGTCTCTTCAACAGTGGGTGAGAAAGGGGAAAACTCAACGCGAGCAGGTTTAACCCTGTTGAGGGAGACAGTAGTTACTGAGCTCTTAATTTCGATGTCCATTGTGTTACTGGTTCGTTTGACAACTCTGAACGGGCCTGTGTAAGGGGGCTGTAACAGGGCTTTTACAGTGTCATCGCGAAGGAACACAAATTCGCAAGTGTCGAGCGCCTTGGGAACACGTGTGCAGCGGAGTGTGCCTGGATGGGGGCGGGAGTTGAAGCTTGTTACAGTGTAACCTCACCTGTTCTACCAAGGCTGGCAGTTCGGACTGTTTGGCGACTGGAGTAGGAGCAACAAGTTTGTCTGGCAGTGTAAGGGACTGGTCCAAATTCTGCCACTGAGCCTTTAAGGTCTTCCTTGAAAGTGGTCCGCAAACCGAGTAAGATGAATGGCAGGGCTTCCATCCAAAGGAGGCCATGGTAACGTAGGACCGTCTTAAGTGTCCTATGCCAATGTTCCACGAGGCCGTTGCTTTGGGGGTGGTATGCTGTTGAATGAATTTTCTTGATGCCGCACAGCCTACATAGTTCAGAAAACAAGGCAGACTCAAATTGATGGCCTTGGTCAGTCGTCAGATAAACAGGGGAGCCAAAGCGTGAAATCCAAGTGTCTATGAAGGATCATGCTACTGATTCGGATGTAATATTGGGTAGCGGGGCAGCTTCCACCCAACGAGAGGTTCTGTCTATAATAGATAGCACGTATCTGTAACCCTCGGAGGGGGTGAGGGGGCACACCAAGTCGATGTGAACATGCTGGAAGTGACTGGGAGGAGCGGTGAAGCTGCCTTGTGGGGGCGATGTGTGCCGCGAAACTTTATTTTGTTGGCACGGAATGCAGGCATGGGCGCAGGCTTGGCAGACCCGACACACGTCGTGCCAGACGAAGCGCTCTGAAATAATTCTGGTAGAGGCTCTCGCACCTGGATGAGCTAGGTTGTGTAATTTGTCGAACACTTCTCTCTGTAGAGGTTTGGGTATGAAGGGACGCAGCGTACCAGTTGATTCGTCACACCAAACCTCGCCTATGACACCAGGAAAGGTGGCTCGCACAGGTTTGAGGACGAGCTGTGATTGGAAATAAGGTCCATAGTTTCAGTGTCAGCAGACTGCAGTTGAGGCGTCATGTTCAATACCACTGTACCTGACGAGGTCCTTGGGTTCTCAAGGCTATAGGACTGAGGAAATTCACATCTGGCTGTTGTTGGTGAAAACCGGGCGGCGGCGGCGTGTTGTAGAAGGCCATTTTGTAGCGGACTAAGGTCCAAGCGGAAGCTAGCGCGGTAGTCACTTTGTACTCGGTTCGATGGATTATTTGAACTTCGGGGTCACCACTGAAGGAGATATCAAGGTGGTAAGGTAATGACCACGGTTCTCTCTTCTAATCATCAGTGCTTTTATTACACGACAAACGTACAGGTTGAAGACTAGGCGGGAACTGAGGTCCCAGAAGTATACAAAACAAAGATCAATTCGAAGACATATGATGTTCTGGCCTATCGATCCATGGATCGACACCACACCTTCTTCAGATTAAAGATTATACCACATCTCTAATGATCTTGATGTCATGACATGTTAAATTATCATCCTCCTTTGTGTACATTGGAATGAAGCTGTTTTGACATTTTTTCCCTTTTTATTCTCAGAGTGAATGGTGCTCATTAGTGTAAGATGTGAAATCCTCCCCACAGATGGGACTATTAAAATCCTTGCCGCCAACTGCTGAAGCATTCATAACAAAGAGCCAAAGTATGAGGCACTCAAAAAAAGCGGTGGAGCTCAGAAATCCAAAATTGACTTCTGCAAGATTTTGAGATAAATCTAGTTGTATATTGAAAGGATAGGCTAATGTAAAATTTAGGTAATGTATTTGTCACAGTACACAAAAAACTCAAATCCAATGAGATAGAAATTGAAGCTACTTGTAAGATTGCTTGAGCAAGACTCAGTATCAAGAGTGAGCATAAACTTGTATAAGCCTTTCCATCAAAGCCAGACACACTCACAGATGTAATCAAAAACATTAGGAAAAACATCAGCTCATTAGTACATATGTTCCCCAGTCATTCTGTCATTATTGGAGACTTCAGGCATCCAACAATTGATTGAGATAATTACTTTTTTGTTAGTGGTGGGCTTTACAAGGCATCCTGTGAAACAATATTAAATACCTTACCTAATCTAATCCAAAGGCCGTAAATTCAACTAAATACCTAGGAATTACGATTACAAACAATTTAAATTGGAAAGAATACACAGAAAATGTTGTGGGGAAAGCAAACCAAAGACTGTTTTTTTATTGGTAGAACACTTAGAAAATGTAACAGATCTACTAAAGAGATTGCCTACACTATTTTTGTCCATCCTCTCAGATTACTGCTGTGTGGTCTCTTGGACCCTTACCTGACATGATTAACAGAGTACATCGAGAAAGTTCAGAAAAGAGCATTACGTTTTGTATTATTGTGAAATAGGGGAGAGAATGTCATGAACACGATACAGGATTTGGAATGAACATTAAAACAAAGGCGTTTTTCATTGTGGTGGAATCTTCTCACAAAATTTAAGTTGCAAATCTCTAAATGTGAAAATATGTTGACACTGACCTACATAGGGAGAAATGATCATCATCATAAAACAAGGGAAATCAGAGCTCGCACAGAAAGATATAGATGTTCATTTTTTCCGCATGCTGTTAGAGATTGGAATAATAGAGAATTATTGTGGAGGTGTTTCAATGAATGGACTGCCAGGCACTTAGGTGTGATTTGCAGAGTATCCATGTACTGTAGACGTAGATAAAACAGATACACTGATGGAAAAAAATTGCAACCCAAAGAAGGAGTTGTGCACCATAAATGAAAGTAGATAGGTGTGTTTCTACACCCGATAGATTATGTCTATTCAGATTTCATGCCAGTTGCATAAGAGTTACGCTGGTAGTGCCACAATGAAGGTGCAAATCAGGTTTGCTTCAAATACACACTGTAACAGTTGTGAGCGTTAGTTACCTTTGAAATTAGACATGGTGAGTTAATGTTAAGCGAGAATGCTTGTAAGATGACAAAAGATGCCCTTATTAACACCTCACAGAGTTTTAACACTGTCATGTAATAGGGCTACAGGAAGATCAATGTTCCTCCTACAATATTGCAGAAAGACTTGTCAGAAATGTAGCAATTGCACATGATTGCTGGCAGTGGTGGATATGAGAATGTTGCAAGAAGACAGCAGAAGCTCTGGATGGCCATATGGCAGTGCCGAAAGGGAAGACCATAATGTTGGCTTATGCCACTGCACATCATACTGCATCTGCGACAGCAATTTGAGCAGCAGTTGGCACAACAGTTACATAACAAACTGCTACGAATCAATTACTTCAAGAACAGCTATGAACCAGATGCCCTGTTGCTTGCATTCCACTGACCGCAAATTACTACGATTTGTGATTTCAGTGGTGTCATGTAAGAGCCCATTCAAAGGCAGGGTGGAGGTCTGTTGTGTATTCTGATGAAAGCTGGTTCAGCCTCGGTGGCAGTGATGGCCTTGTGTTGTCTAGAAGAAAGCCAATTGAGGGCCTGCGGCCAACCTATGTGTGTACTAGACACACTGGAATTATGGTCTGGGTTGCAATTTTGTATGACAGCAGGAACACTCCTGTGATTATCCTGCACACGTTGACTGTAAATTTGTACACCAGTCTGGTTATTGGGCCTGTTGCGCTGCTGCTACTAAACTGTGTTCCACAGGATGTTTTGCAATGGGATAACTGGTCACCATACCTCTGTTGTTACCCAACATGCTCCACAGTGTGTTGACATGTTGCCATGGACTAGTTGATCACCAGATCTGTTTCCAGTCAAGCACATACGGGTCATCATTGGACAACTCCAGCATCTTTCACAAACAGCATTAACTGTACCTCTTTTGACCGACCAAGTGCAACAGGCGTGCAGTTCCATCCCATGGACTGACATCTGACATCTGACACCTGTACAACACAATGCGTGCATAATTGCATTTCATTTACAATGGCTTATCTTGCACTTACATTAACCCGTAATCTTGCAATGTTAATCACTTAAACACATTACCTGGACACACATATTTTCGAAATTTTATTACTCCACTTTAATTACTTTTTGGTGTTGCAATTTTTTTCTGTCAGTGTATATTGGATCTGATGGCAACAAATAAATGTGACTTCTTCAAGCATGTCCATTACGAAACTGTTATCAGTGACTGAGGCATAACACAGGGTATAACAGTATACATCAGTGGTAGTTAACCTAATCCCAACTCTCCACCAGTGGGTGTGCCATCTGTCATGCTGGGTAGGAGGATTATAGAAAAAATGTTCATTAGGTTTTCATAAAAATGTTGAGAAAGTATATGTTAAGTAATGACTGTTATGTATCTGCTTTAACTTGCTGTAATTCTGCTTTTATAAATTTTACAAAATAAGGTTGTTTCCCTTCTCTATAAACCAGAACTGCTGTTAACTGTGGGCGATTAGAAAATTTTACTACTAACAGTGATATACAAGTTGGTGGTAGGTAAGAAAGATTGACTACTCATGGCATAGATAAAGGAAAAGCACTTGGCAGTTGAAAGAGCAAAGCCCGAAACCTTCAATGTCTGCAGTAGCAGAATCTCATGGAAAGACCTCTAACAAATCCAAAATAATTCTGGTTGCAGTCTAAAGGCTTCAGTGGCATCAAAGTTAGTGTCCAGATACCTGAGTATGACACAGGAACTGGAACTGAGGGTACCAAATCAAAAGCAGAATTGCTGAACTCCATTGTCAAGTGTTTCTGTACCGTGGAAAATTCAGGAGTAGTGCCCCAGTTTAATTTTCACACCATTGAAATATCTCTGATACAAATATTAGTGCCAGGGTCATTGAAAAACAACTGAATTTGCTGAAATTGAATAAAGCTACAAGTATGATGGAAAATCTATCAGATTCTACAGAGAAGTTGTGTATAAATGAGCTCCTCTATTACTTGTAATGTACCAGAGATCTAGTAAACTACCAACTTTGACCATCTGTAGGAAGCAAGCACATGTTGCATCTAGCTGTTTCAGAACCACAAAACATAATTTGAGCTCAAGATATCTATCAAGATGTCTGGAACAAAATGACCCTCTTCATAGAATGATGACATAGGCTCACTCTTAGGTAAATAAGGTGGCAGACATTGATTCATTGATAAAATACTGGGAAAAGACAACAAGTTTGCAAAGGTGACACTATATAAAATTAAAAAAAAAAAAAAAAAAAAAAAAGAAATCATGTGGTCTATCTTAGAATATTGCACAAATGTGTGGTCCCATACCAAATAGGACTAATGGAGGACACTCAATGTATACAAAGAACAGCGCACGAATGATCACAAATGTGTTTCATCCATAGCAGACGCCAACTATGCTCTGAAAGCATACTTACAAAGTTTTGAAAACCAATATTAAATGAGGAATGCACTAAAGCCTCATACGCGATATTCACATAGGGACTGCAAAGACAAGATTAGATTTACCATTCACACAGAAGCATTTAAACAACTATTCTTCATTGACTATGTATCCAAATGGAACACGAAGGCACCTTAATATTTTCTGCTGTGCGCTTTTCAATTTTTTGCAGAGTATCAGTACAGGTGTAGGTGTAGAACTCACGCTGGCAACTATTTCTTGTCAGAATATTGCAAAATCTAAAACTTAAGGGCACTGTTTGACGTAATGTTGTGAATACTGAATGGGAGTTTTACTCAGGAGGAATGGTGTTCAGATTAATTTTGTGATGTTCCTATCTATCACCTCTGTTATAAAATTTAAGATAAATTATTTACTTTCCATTTGTGCTGCATTGTATGATCATGGTGTATGCTAGCACCAAACTTCTTTCCTGCCCACATAAAGGATTATGTCTTTACCTACCGATACTCTGAACTGTGTCAGCACTTCGGAATATGCGACTTGTCCAGAAAATACAATTTATTCGTAAGGGCTATACAAATAGTCTTACAATTGTTATGACATCATAAAACAAAGTAATACATAAACATGTCAGTTTTCTTGAAATTTGTTAACTTTATTTATTCAGATTATCTTGTGCAGACAAGAGAATGAGGCAGAGAAAGGTGACAAAAGAAAGACCATTCTTGTTTAAAGCAGATAGAGGAAAAGGAAGAAAAAACATAGATATTAAACCCAATATATGTAATATTCGAATTTACAACTAATTTCAGTTTAGACACCATCATCTGTCTGTCATAATATGTCCACCAAATGATGGTCTCTGGACCAAAGTTAGTGACAATATATAATCATAATAATCATCAGTCATTCAATTTTAAATGCTGCGTAAAAGTCACTTCTAGACTTCTTTGGACATTGGGGTAAGGAAGGAAGATTTGATTTTAATATTCTATCAACAATGAAATTATTAGCTGAGCTTGGATTAAGGAAGGGAGGTGGGTATGCCCTTTCATTTGTCTTAAGCGATTTGGAGAAATTATGGAAAGCTTAAATGTGGCTGGCCTGAGGGGGGTCTGAACTGTCATCCTCGTGAGTGTGACTTCAATGTCTGACATTGCGATCACATCAGTTTTAGGCATTCATCGTTTTCGTGGTCCTAAAAAGTCAATCTTAAATCATATATGAAATGTACATGAATTGTTTTTTCTGTGTACGTCTGTCGTATGTTGAAGCAAAATGCTGAGAAATCATATAATGGGGAGACGAAATGCGATTTTTATGTCTATTCTGCCAATGCTATTTCAGCCTTTGAATAGATACACTTTTGAAAAGAACAGTGTTAAAACAGTACCAGAGAAGGAAAGTTGCTACTCACCATATAGCAGAGATGCTGAGTCGCGACAGGCACAATAAAAAGATTCACACACTCATAGCTTTCGGCCATTAAGGCCTTTATCAGCAGTAGACACGCATACACTCGCGCACACTCACGCAAACGCAACTTGCACGCATGTCTGCAGTCTCAGAGAGCTGAAACTACACTGTGAGCAGCAGCACCAGTGCATGATGGGAGTGGCGACTGGGTGGGGGTAAGGAGGAGGCTGGGGCGGGGAGAGGGAGGGATAGTATGGTGGGAGTGGCAGACAGTGAAGTGTTGCAGTTTAGATGGAGGGCAGGAGAGAAGGTGGGAGGGGGTAAGTAGCGGAAAGGAGAGAAATTAAAAGACTTGGTGAGACCCTCAGTATATTTAGAGAAGGACTGATCGTCACTGCAGATGCGACGACTACGGGTGGCTAGGCTGTACGGAAGGGACTTCTTGGTATGGAATCGGTGGCAGCTGTCAAAATGGAGGTATTACTGATGGTTAGTAGGTTTGATATGGACGGAGGTACTGATATAGCCATCTCTGAGTTGGAGGTCAACATCTAGGAAGGTGGCTTGTTGGGTTGAGTAGGACAAGGTGAAGCAAATGGGGCAGAAGTTGTTGAGGTTCTGGAGGAATGTGAATAAGGTGTCCTCACCTTCAATCCAGATAGCAAAGATGTCATCAGTGAATCTGAACCAGGTGAGCAGTTTAGGATTCTGGGTTGTTAGGAAGGATTACTCTAGATGGCTCATGAATAGGTTAGCATAGGATGGTGCCATGCAGGTGCCCATAGCCGTACCACGGATTTGTTTGTAGGTAATGCCTTCAAAGGAGAAGTAAGTGTGGGTGAGGATATAGTTGGTCATGGAGACTAGGAAGGAGGTTGTTGGTGTGGAATCCATAGGGTGTCTGGAAAGGTAGTGTTCGATAGCAGTAAGGCCATGGGCATTAGGAATGTTAGTGTACAGGGAGGTGGCATCAATAGTGACGAGCAGGGCACCGTGTGGTAAAGGGAAAGGAACTGTGGAGTCGGTCGAGGAAATGGTTGGTATCTTTTATATAGGAGGATAGGTTCCAGGTAATAGATTGAAGGTGTTGGTCTGTGAGAGCAGAAATTCTCTCAGTGGGGGCACAGTAACTGGCCACAATGGGGCATACTAGGTGGTTGGGTTTATGAACTTAGGAAGCAAGTAGAAGGTGAGAGTGCGGGGAATAGTAGGGGTAAGTAGAGAGATGGACTCTGGGGGAGGGGTTCTGGGATGGGCCTAAGGAGTTGAGTAGTGACTGGAGATACTGCTGGATTACTGAAATGGGATCACTGTGGCATGGTTTGTAGGTGGAAGTATCTGACAGCTGATTGAATCCTTCTGCCACGTAATCATAGCGGTTCAAAACAACATTGGTGGAGCCTTTGTCTGCAGGTAGGATTATAAGATCGGGATCAGTTTTTAGATGGTGGACTGTGGTTCTTTCTGCGGATGTAAGGTTAGTATGCATGTTGAGGGATTTGGGGAATGATGGTGAGGCAAGGTTCAAGGATAATAAATTCTGGAAAGTTAACAGGGGGTGGTTTGGAGGCAGTGGGGGTGGATCACGGTTGGATGGAAAAGTGAACTGAGTTAGGCAAGGTTCAATATTGGTCTTTGGTTGAGTCTGATTGGTCAGCTTGGTGGCGAAAAAGTGTTTCCACTGTAGGGACCGGGAGAAGGAGAGAAGGTCTTTAAGTAGTCTTGCATGGTTGAATTTGGGAGTGGGGCAAAAGGTGAGGCCTTTGGAAAGGACTGATATTTCTGTGGGACTAAGGCTTCTGGAGGAAAGGTTCATGACTGTTGTGGGTCTGATTAGGTTTTGGGTTCTGTGTGGTGGTGGTGGTGGGAGGAGGGAGTTTTGGAGGGTGGGGTAAGTGTAGTAGGTCTGCGATACAGGGTTTGTCAGCTATGAGGGGGCGTGGTGGAGGTTTGGAGGTTGTTGTAGAAGTGGTGGACAGTGGTACTCCGAGGCGGGAGTAGGAAGTGAGCAGGATGGAGAGCTTTTGCAGGACTATGTTGGTGAGGGCTAAGTATTGGTGGAATCTGGACAGGCGGAGGTCATTGTGGAAGGACGGGTGGCAACCAGAGATGGGTAATTTTATGGTAAGGCCATTAGGGGGGGATTTCATGAGCCAAGCAACAATGCAGGAACAGTGTGTGGGACTGGGATCTGGCTAGGGATAAGGAAACTTTTCTGTATTGATGCAGATGGAAGGAGCAAGGATCCATGGTGGTGGAAAAATGCGAAAAATTATTTAAAAATACACCCAAATACATGTGAAAAGGGCGAAATGGATGCACAGGGGGAAGAAAAGAGATGCAATTTGAGGAAGACGACGATAGTGTAGGGCGATAACTCACTAAAATTGGCGAGAAGTCACAAAGGTCACAGTAGAGAATAACTAATCATTAATAAATATATGTATATTACTGTGGGTATCAGGTTTGAGGCCAGATAAGCGTAAAGAAGGGGGACGGCAGATGTGACTGGATGAGGTGGGTTTAGTGGGTGCGAACAGGGATAGAATGGAGAAAGTTTGGGGGGTGCGGAGGGGTTCGTAGTTAGAGATGTAATATCGTGTGGCACCGGAAAAGTGCAGGAGATAACACGCAAAAATACGGGAAATGACACAGGGAGCATAATCAGTTTGAAAGAATAGGCTTAATTATATCGGCGGGAGTAATGTGGGACATAAGATGCTGCACCAACAATCAGCGTGGTCTTGAGGCCGTCTGTTGCTCGCGACCAAGTCGGTTGATACAGTGTGGCTCATAAGTAGAGTGTACCCTATGCAAAAGAAAGTAGTTACAAAGGAAAACAGCACAGGGTTAGGATCGAAGAAAAGCTGTCAGGCAAAAATCAAACAATGGAGAATCCAGGATGCAATGTAACAACACCAGAGAAGGAAAGCTGCTACTCACCACCTAGCGGAGATGCTGAGTCGCAATAGGCACAATAAAAAGATTCACATACTTGTAGCTTTCGGCCATTAAGGCCTTTGTCAGCAGTTCACACACACACACACACACACACACACACACACACACACACACACACACACACACACAAACACACGCGCGCGCGCGCGCGCGCGCGCGCGCGCGCAACTTGCACACACGTCTGCAGTCTCAGAGAGCTGAAACTACACTGCGGGCAGCCCGGATTTTCCATTGTTTGTTTAGTGTTAAAACAGTGAAATTTTTACTGAATATATATATAATATATATGCCTGCATTTACAAGTAAAATGAACAAAATGCCTTCTACAGATTTGAAATTTTTTGTTCTTTACTAATAAAATTTCCACTTTTTAAAAATGGATTAATTATTATAAAACAGTTTCTGTCAGGTTAGTGGTTCTCAATTTACTTGTAATAACTTATTATCATCCTGAGTAGAAATTGATCAAATTTGAGATTTCTAGCCCAATTAGTTTCGAAAATAATGGCACGTGAAAGTCAAAAATATAGTTTTGAGAAAAATTAATAGGCTTAGTATTGCAATTTTAGTATAGTTCTTCTCTTAGTTCATCTTGTTTTCTGTCTAGCTTCTTTTGTGCATTTTAAATTAGTAATTCTTGCTTCATGGATTCTCTCTTATCTATTTGCACCAATGATTTTGCAATTTTCCACTAGATTTTTTTCCCAATATACCCAAAACATCCAGTTTTCTGGTTACGTTATCATTGAAGCATAAAATATCATTATAAACACCAAATTTGAGGGTTGTAATCCAAACAAATACAGTTTCTGGTAGCTGGGTCCAAATGACAGAATTCACATATTCATTTAAATTTTGCATTTTCATACGAAGACATTTCTCCAACAAAGTATCTTTACAATGATCTCTAAATATGGGTTTAATTTCGTTCATTACTGCTGCAGGTAAAGAATGTTAGTGGTCATATGTTGCACTTCTATACTTGCTCGAAGTGTCAGGATCATAACAGACAAAAAAATTGTGTTTATATGAAACAGAAACTGTTTTGCTCAGTTAACAGCCGGCATTTAAAATACACAAAAATCTAAATATCAATTTTTTGAGTCCATTTGCCTTCTGTATTCCCTTTGATGTATAATAAATAAATTTTTGCAAAGTAAAATGTGCTTTAAGAATTTTGTAGATCATAGCTGTCACAATGATTAAGGCAATGGGCTTGTACTGAGGAAAGCATTATTGAAATCTGTGAATAATCTTCTATTATAACTATAAATATTATCAGGCATTTATTAGGATTATTTGTTTAGTAATGAAGAAAGAAATATCATGTGAAACGTATAAGACACAAATCCATTTTTCTCCTGAAGAGCGATTAATTCAGCTCTATTCCCTAAAGTGAAATGGCTAGAGAAAGAAACACTTTGTGATTATATACAAATTGAAAACTTAACTAGTTAAAAGTGTGTCATATTTTGACCTGCAGGAAGCAAATGTTTCTCATGTTTACAGGATACTTTCCCATCGACAACACTACAGCTATCCATTAGAGCTAACATTTAGTGACCATGTTGTTTCTGTCAGACTTCTGTTCTTTGTTGCAAAGCTGTGCAGTATATTAACTGTGGCTGTTTTATTATATTATATTTACTGTGACTTCTTAACAATAACTAGATTTTCAATAGTAGGAAAGTTGTGGTAGAATGTAAATAATTTAGGAGTAAAGAAGACCGCTCACTGAATAGCAGAAATATCGAGTCATCAACAGGCACACACAAAAGAGAGAGAAAAATTTGTAGTTTTTGGAATCGATCCTTTCTCAAGCTACGTACAAATACACAAACAAAGCACATCTGTGCACACATGCCTGTGCCCTACATAGTGCTGGCTGGATGCTCAGTGCAGTTTAGCAGTTGAACTGGGTGGAGTGGATGTGCCAGGTGAGATGGGTAGAAGGAGAGAGAGAGAGAGAGAGAGAGAGAGAGAGAGAGAGAGAGAGAGAGAGAGCAGCATTCAAGAAGTGGGTTAGGGGTGGGTAGCCAGCAGCTTCAAGGGAGGCAGCCAGTTTGCTGGTTATGAATGCAGTTGGGAGGGATGGCATGTTTATGGGCTAGGCATATGATGCACAACTGCTGGAGGCAGTGTGTAATTGCACACAATAAAGATGACGGGAATCACTTCAGTAATCATATCCCTGTGGAAGACCCAAATACAAGACCTGCCCAATTCACCCCCTGTCCCTCCCCCCACCCCCCATACCACACACTGATCACAGGGCTATCCAATCTCATCACATGCCCATGACGGGCAGGGCCACCTTTGAAAGCAGCCAAGTCGTATATCAAGCCTGCTGCACTCACTGCACGGCTTGTTATCTCGGTATGACAACCTAGCAGCAGTCCACCTGATTCAATGACCACTGTCAAAATGTGGGCATGCAGCTGAATGCAACATACTCAATTTATATGTCTGCTTCACAATCCGGACCATCTGGATGCTTTGCTTGACCTCCAGCTTCTTGGAACTATACAGATGGGAGTTATCCTTGGAACACATCCTTCACTTCCATAATCCTCATGGCCTCAATTTCCATTAACCTACCATTCCCACACCATCCACCCAACAGTTTTTCCTTTCCTCTGTCCTGTCACCCCCTCCCAGTTCGTGTCGCCTTCGTTGTGTGCCATTCCCCTCCAGCTCTGGCCCGGGAACTGGGTGTCTCTGTTGTCCTCATCATTTCATCACCATCATCATCATTCATGACAGTGACTTGATTGGACTAGGCAAAAATTGGACTGTGTCAAAACTGGGACTGTGTACGGGCGCTGATGACTGCACAGTTGAGTGCCCCACAAACCAAACATCATCGTCGTCATGATCATCATCCAGCTCTGGCAGGCATGCATTACGTGTCTAGCCCATACACCTGTCTGCCCTCTCTCTCCCTCGTTCCTAGCCAGCAAACCCCGGCTGCCTCCTTCCAAGTCATTAGCTACTCACCTCAACCCCTCTTCTTATGTTCTTTCTCTTTTGTGTGCGCCTATTTACAGCTCAACGTTTCTACTATTTGGTGAGTGGTCTCCTTTACTCCTAAATTATTTATTACTGGTTTCTTTAGTTTCTTCTTCTTCTTCTTCTTCTCTCTCTCTCTCTCTCTCTCTCTCTCTCTCTCTCTCTCTCTCTCTCTCTCTCTCTCTCTTAGATTAAAAAGTCTACTCACCAAGCGGCGGCAGAATGCACACGTAAAAGATTATAATTAGGCAAGCTTTTAGAGCCAGTGGTTCCTTCAACAGGCAGAAGGCTTGAAGGGGAAGGAAAAAGGGTGAAGGAAAAGGACTGGAATGGTCTAGGAAAAGGGGTACATTTCAGGAAAGTCACCCAGAACCATGGGTCAGGGGGGACTTACCAGACAAGGTGAGAAGGAAAGTCCTTCTTGTAAAATGCATTAAGTACGCAAAGTGGTGGAAAGTAACAATATTATGAAAATGATAGTTGCTACTCACTACATTGCGAAGATGCTGAGTCACAGATAAGGACAACAAAAAGACTGTCACAAAAAAAAAAAAAAAAAAAAAAACGGTCAAGTGGTAGAAAGATATGCTACTACCACAGATGCAGGTGCTGCTTTAACTCGGCAAGTGCAAGCATCGGCAGAGTATTTTGAGAGCATGAAGAAGAGAAATTTTGAACTTAATCGTGAGTTAGGGGCTCATAAGGAGAGACATGATCAGCCACAGTCAGGGTCTCACAGAAAGTAAGTCTGGATCGGAGTGCTTTCTGTTCTGTATGACGCAGCAGTGGTTGCATGGCTTAATCCCTTCGGGGGCAAGGCAATGGGGAATGTGGCAGTTTTCGTTAGGATGTTAGGGATGCTGTAGAAGCACATGGGTGGTAAATGAAGTAACCCTCTATGTAGCTAATATGCATTTGGCAGGGAATGCAAAAGCATATGTTGTCTATCATGAGACATTGAGTAAAGCACATACATTTCAGGAGTGGGCCGCAGTATTGTGCAAGTGGTAACTAAAAGCAGAACAGTGTGCGATTTTATCGAGAGAAATTAAGTATGTTGTCGATGCAATGCAGCAAGTCTGTGGAAGGGTTCTTGGATAGAATCTGTAATCTAAATGCAAAGACATATGTACAGACCCAGACTGTAGAAGCTCTTAGGGAACTGTTACAGGAGGCAGAAAACAGAACAGTGTATGTTTTTTTGCGTGGTATACCCACTGAAATGTCATGGAGGGTATGAATGGAGAACCCAGAGGACTTAGAGTCACCTATTAGGATTGCAACACTTATAAAAGGGGCGGATGTGGGTACAAAGCAGAGAATGGACAGTCCCATGTTCGCTCCTGAAGTCAAGTGTTATAGATGTGGGCAGGAGGAGCCTGTAAGGAAACAGTGTGGGTAACCAGAGTGCTAAGCAAGTGGCATAGTGGGCCACCAGGTATTTGAGCATAGCGGTAGGGAGGGTGGAAAGGACCAGCAAAGAAGCAGCTGTTAAATGCAAACAGGACTGCTTCAGCAGTTGGGAAGACAGTCCCGATAGACCGTAACATGGCACAAATTAGTGCACAGACAGAATGTAGCTTAGTGGGCTTAGCAGGTGGCAGGAAATAAGAGTTATCAGTCTGGACCCCTGGGAAGAAGGAGACTGGGGCCACCATGGTATAGGTTACTTGGGATTTGCGAGATATGATAATAGGGTGGAATCATTGGATACAGCAGTAATGGAGTTTTCAGTTGGGAAACTTAAGTTCAGTGAACACATGAAGGTGTTGCCATGCATAGGCGAAGGTTCAGTGATTCTCAGGTAGACTTTCTCAACAAACATCATGCTAAGATTGATCTTTTGCAATGCACAGTGAAATTCCTTGAGACTGTATTTCAACTAGGGGAAACAATTGCAACTAAGACAATGGCACAAGGTTCACCTGTCTTGAAGGTGAGACCAGCTAAACTGTGTACATTTTCAGTAAAGATCGATCAACAAGCTGAAATACCACCAGATACAGGAAAGACAGTGTGGGTTTCAGTGGAAACCGATTTGCCGAGGGAAACATTATATGTGGTTGAACCACTCTTAAGTAATGAAGAGTTGGATAGTTCACCTTGTTTTATCCACAGAGGCCTAGCACATGTGAGTTACAGTAATCGGGATTAGATGTGGATAGTGTTAGTGTGGATAGTTTTGGCAGAGGGGAGGTGACTCTGCCAAAGGATGCAATAATAGCCACTCTAGAAGTCTTGGAAGATAAGGACTTCGATAGGTTGAGCCCAGAGGAAAGCCACAAGCAAACTGTCGATAAGGAAGTATTACTAGGGAAAGTAGATCATTTGAAAGGCAGTGATCGAATGGCTATGGAGAACTTGTTTTTGAGGTTTAGAGATTTATTTTGTGGGAATGGAAGGTTACCAGCAGCCCAGCTGATGCATGATCACATACCAACAGAGGATAGTGCACCAATTTATAGGAAGCCATACTTTACAGCAAAGCAGCTTCAACCATTGGTAGAAGAATTTAGTGAACTACTACTACAGTTAATGCAGAAAAGGGAATCAGCGATCATAAAGCGGTTACGGCATCGATGATTTCAGCCGTAAATAGAAATATTAAAAAAGGTAGGAAGATTTTTCTGTTTAGCAAAACTGACAAAAAGCAGATTACAGAGTACCTGATGGCTCAACACAAAAGTTTTGTTTCAAGTACAGATAGTGTTGAGGATCAGTGGACGAAGTTCAAAACCATCATACAATATGCGTTAGATGAGCATGTGCCAAGCAAGATCGTAAGAGATGGAAAAGAGCCACCGTGGTACAACAACCGAGTTAGAAAACTGCTGCGGAAGCAAAGGGAACTTCACAGCAAACATAAACATAGCCAAAGCCTTGCAGACAAACAAAAATTACGCGAAGCGAAATGTAGTGTGAGGAGGGCTATGCGAGAGGCGTTCAATGAATTCGAAAGTAAAGTTCTATGTACTGACTTGGCAGAAAACCCTAAGAAATTTTGGTCTTATGTCAAAGCGGTAGGAGGATCAAAACAAAATGTCCAGACACTCTGTGACCAAAATGGTACTGAAACAGAGGATGACAGGCTAAAGGCCGGAATACTAAATGTCTTTTTCCAAAGCTGTTTCACAGAGGAAGACTGCACTGTAGTTCCTTCTCTAGATTGTCGCACAGATGACAAACTGGTAGATATCGAAATAGACGACAGAGGGATAGAGAAACAATTAAAATCGCTCAAAAGAGGAAAGGCCGCTGGACCTGATGGGATACCAGTTCGATTTTACACAGAGTACGCGAAGGAACGTGCCCCCCTTCTTGCAGCAGTGTACCGTAGGTCTCTAGAAGAGTGTAGCGTTCCAAAGGATTGGAAAAGGGCACAGGTCATCCCCATTTTCAAGAAGGGACGTCGAACAGATGTGCAGAACTATAGACTTATATCTCTAATGTCGATCAGTTGTAGAATTTTGGAACACGTATTATGTTTGAGTATAATGACTTTTCGGGAGACTAGAAATCTACTCTGTAGGAATCAGCATGGGTTTCGAAAAAGACGGTCGTGTGAAACCCAGCTCGCGCTATTCGTCCACGAAACTCAGAGGGCCATAGACACGGGTTCACAGTAGATGCCGTGTTTCTTGACTTCCGCAAGGCGTTCGATACAGTTCCCCACAGTCGTTTAATGAACAAAGTAAGGGCATATGGACTATCAGACCAATTGTGTGATTGGATTGAGGAGTTCCTAGATAACAGAACGCAGCATGTCATTCTCAATGGAGAGAAGTCTTCCGAAGTAAGAGTGATTTCAGGTGTGCTGCAGGGGAGTGTCATAGGACCGTTGCTATTCACAGTATACATAAATGACCTGGTGGATGATATCGGAAGTTCACTGGGGCTTTTTGCAGATGATGCTGTGATGTATCGAGAGGTTGTAACAATGGAAAATTGTACTGAAATGCAGGAGGATCTGCAGCGAATTGACACATGGTGCAGGGAATGGCAATTGAATCTCAATGTAGACAAGTGTAATGTGCTGCGAATACGTAGAAAGATAGATCCCTTATCATTTAGCTACAAAATAGCAGGTTAGCAACTGGAAACAGTTAATTCCATAAATTATCTGGGAGTATGCATTAGGAGTGATTTAAAATGGAATGATCATATAAAGTTGATCGTCGGTAAAGCAGATGCCAGACTGAAATTCATTGGAAGAATCCTAAGGAAATGCAATCCGAAAACAAAGGAAGTAGGTTACAGTACGCTTGTTCGCCCACTGCTTGAATACTGCTCAGCAGTGTGGGATCCGTACCAGATAGGGTTGATAGAAGAGATAGAGAAGATCCAACGGAGAGCAGCGCGCTTCGTTACAGGCTCATTTAGTAATCGCGAAAGCATTACGGAGATGATAGATAAACTGCAGTGGAAGACTCTGCAGGAGAGACGCTCAGTAGCTCAGTACGGGATTTTGTTAAAGCTTCGAGAACATACCTTCACCGAAGAGTCAAGCAGTATATTGCTCCCTCCTACGTATATCTCGCGAAGAGACCATGAGGGTAAAATCAGAGAGATTAGAGCCCACACAGAAGCATACCGACAATCCTTCTTTCCACAAACAATACGAGACTGGAATAGAAGGGAGAACCGATAGAGGTACTCAGGGTACCCTCTGCCACACACCGTCAGGTGGCTTGCAGTGTATGGATGTAGATGTAGATGTACAGGGGATGATAGAACCGAATGATAGTCCCTAGAATGCAAATATTGTCATTGTGCCAAAAAAATCAGCCGATGGGACACACAAATACAGATTTTGCTGTGGCTACAGATATCTAAATGCACGAACCATTTCGGATGATTATCCTATTCCAAACATCACGGAAAGTTTAGATAATGTGGGTCAGTGTCACT
This sequence comes from Schistocerca piceifrons, assembly GCF_021461385.2. Lineage (NCBI taxonomy): Eukaryota > Metazoa > Arthropoda > Insecta > Orthoptera > Acrididae > Schistocerca > Schistocerca piceifrons. Next base: position 259,957,592 of record NC_060145.1, on the reverse strand, counting down.
TCTTTACAACAGTGGACCTCAGGAGCAGATACCATGAATTGGAGGTGGTGCCTGAAGGTAGGCCAAAACAGCATTTACCATCCCAGTAGGACTCTTTCATTACAAATGCCTGCTATTTGGATTAAAGAACACACTGGCAACTTTTCAGCAGTTGTTACATGGGATACTGAGAGGATTAAAGCCAAAAACCTGTCTAGTCTATCTCGATGATATAATTGTCTATTCAAAGGACCTATCGGAGCATGTGAAATGTTTGGAGGATGTCTTTAGTAGACTACGATCGGCACATTTGACATTAAGTGTAGACAAGTGCCATTTTGCGCAAACTCGAGTAACTATCTGGGGCATGTGATTAGTGAGTGCGGGATACAGACCTATCCTCGTATTACAGAGAAAATTATACAATACCACAAACAACTAAGCATGTACAGTCATTCATTGCACTCTGTAATTATTATAGACTGTTTGTGAAAGACTTTGCGAAAACAGCCGGACCGTTGAACAAGCTACAGAAAACGGGGACAAAATTCCATTGGTCACAGAAATGTCAGGAAGTGTTTGAAAAGTTTAAATATTAGTTTCAGTTCCAGTTATGGTTTTTATGGATTTTAAGAAAGAGTTTTTCCTTTCGTGTGATGCTTCAAATGAGGCAGTCGGTTGTGTTTTGGGACAGATGGTGGATGGTCAGGAACATCTGGTAGCAAACATTTCAAGACAGTTAAACAAGGTGGATCTTAACTACTCAACAATGGAGAAAGAAATGTTTGTGATCATATATGATATTACATATTTTTGGTGTTATCTGTATGGTAGGAAGTTTAAGGTCATGGCAGATCACGCCCCATTGAAATGATTGCTTGGTTTGAAAGATCCATCTAGTAGATTAACTCGGTGGCCACTTACGTTTAGTGAATTTGAGTATGAGGTAAGCCGGCCGGAGTGGCCGTGCAGTTCTAGGTGCTACAGTCTGGAGCTGAGCGACCGCTACGGTCGCAGATTCGAATCCTGCCTCGGGCATGGATGTGTGTGATGTCCTTAGGTTGGTTAGGTTTAATTATTTCTAAGTTCTAGGTGACTGATGACCTCAGAAGTTAAGTCGCATAGTGCTCAGATCCATTTGAACCATTAGGTAATCCATAAGCCAAGGAGGTCTCACGCAAATGCAGATTCATTAAGCCATGGGGTAGAAATATTAAGTATGGTAGCGAGGAACGTTGAAGAGTGACAGTAGGCACTAGCAAGGAATAAGGAGTGCCTGGCATTTAAGTCACAGCTACATTTTGTTGTGCTTGAGGGTTTGTTGTGTAGAACGACAAGGTGTGGCCCATATTTGGTGGTTCCAGAGGGTTTTCGGAAGGAAGTTTTGCAGCAAGCTCGTGACCATATGTTGTCAAGTCGTGGTGGGCATTGTGTGATGGACAGACATGGAGCAGAGCAGTTTTGTTGGAGGAACAGGAAGTGTGATGTGGAGCAGTATGTTAAGGACTGTGCGCCATGCATGCAAAGGGCTGAAATCACACATGAGAAAGTGCCATTGCAAAGGTTACCAGAGGCGTCCAGTCCATTTTCTATGTTGGGATTGGATGGCCTTGGGTCATTTAGCAAGACACTTGCAGGAAATAGGTATGTTCTCGTGATAATCAATCATTTTTCTCAATTTGTGGTAATGGTACCGATGGCAGACCAATGGGCTAGTACTATAGGGCAGGCATTAGTAAACAACTGGATATTAAAGTTTACTTTTCCTGAGACTATAATTACAGACCAAGGTACGAATTTTGTCTCGGAATTAATAAAGCAACTATGCCGCGTATTGTGTATAAGGAAATTACAGACAAGTTCGTTTCGTCCGTAGACTAACGGAAGAATGGAACACATGCATAAATTCTAACGATGTTGAGCTATTATGTAGGTTCCAGAATGATGATTTAGACACCTATTTACCATATGTACAGTCTGCATATTCGAAAATTCTTACTGCAACGGACTTCTCGTCATTTGAGACAGTGTACAGCAGGAAAATGCCATATGTCAAAGAGGAAAATAAAGAAATTTTTAACAAAATGCCAGGTACCATATTAGGTTGTGGAAGTGACCTCATTGTTCAACGTGAAGATACAATTCCCCCAAAAATATCTGTTACACATGTCAGCAACATAAAACCGTTTAAAGGGATGGTAGAGGGGATATCACAGTTATCGGCAGCCAATCTGGAGGTGAAATGTACATATGGTTTTTCTTTTTATGTAGGGATATTTATTGTTTTTCTTCATGGAGTTGTTAGTTTTTCATGTCGTTACTACTGATATTGTTTTTCTTTGTCGATTTTGTGTACAAGCAAGGGGGTGATAGAGTAATTTGTGATCTGTCTAGGTGGCCAAGTATGGACTGATATGCGGACATGTGAAGCGAGGTTGTTTCTGGGGGTAAGTAAATGGGATGAGTTGTGGGAAGGAGCTTCTGCCAGCCCAAACGTACTTCCAGAGGGTGGGTTCTCATTGGTTATATTCCATGATCATGCTGCAAAATGTATGGTTGAACTGCTATGAAGGAGACAGACCAGTAATATTGAAAAAACTCAAGCTTCAGGAAAGCAGAATGATCACTAATGTGACTTGTGAGGTAGCCGGGACAGATTTTTGTCTTCCAGCTATGCTCATAGGCTCAGCTGTTATGACATTGTCGCACAGTACATTATATTGACCAGAAGGATCTCTGAAGGCATTACCCTTCAAAATTTGTGCATTTAAATGATGCTCTCAATCCAAAGCTTTTTCAGTCCTTGGACAGAGTAATAGAGTCTCACCAAGGGGGAATTTTGATGGAACAAATGTGGCAGCATGTAAACCATTTCTGGGAATAACAGGCTCACAAAGTATTAGTCTTGAGCATATCAGCCACCAGTTGTGGCATGTTTCTAGCAGGCTTTTGTGCACTGTACTTCTGGCTAAGTTGCAAGAGGGTACTGACTGTGGATGTGCCAGCATACCAGTCATCAGTAGAATTGTTGGTCAGGAAAGCAATTAGTTTTAATGTCTTAATTCACATACAAGGGTATGATAAGGGATACATGGTAGTAATAAAATGTAAATGGAAGTCCAGTATGGTAAATTTGGGAGATTGTCCTCAATGAGTAGATTATTAGAGTTAAGGTAGTTGAGTGGGAGAGCAACGTTAAAGATATGGGATGAATCTTCTCAGAAGGGAAGAGGTATGCTACATCATGAATAAATACAGGTGTTGATTTGGGGAATTCTTGTAAATTTTGCACAGCTATGGCTGGAAGGCAGTAGCTAAGGGATCAATTGGCGTATCAGTTGGCAGGCGGGGGAGATGTTGGTATTTTGTAAGTGAATTTGCGAGGTAGGTTTACATCACCGTTCGCAGGCTAGAAAGCACCGCCCGGCAAGCAGTGCATACAAATTTGAAGTAATCAGGGCAGCACAGGGCACTGACGTGCTGTAAAGAACCCACACAATGCAGTTACAACAGCACCTAGTGACCTGTGTATAGGGGCCAAAGCGGGCTGAGGAAAGCTGTTGTAGTAATTATCAAAGAGCATTCCACTTGTCCCCTCCATAGGAATCATGAGTAACAAATACATATTGAAATGGTATTATGTGTAGCTAATTCACATGACTTCCCAGAAACATTTAGTGTACCTTAAGTTTTGAAATAACTAGTCTTAAAATAACCTCATTACCTGAACATAGCAAGTTGTAGTACATCAATAGCTCTATTTTATATATAATGTATAAGTTCAGCATAATGAAAAGAATAGTTTCTATTCACCATATAGTAGAGATGCTGAGTCACAGAGAGGCACAACAAAAAGACTGTCACACAGTTAGCTTTTGGCCAACAAGGCAATTGGTTGGGGGTAAGGAGGAGACTGGGGCGGGGAGGGGAAGGGAAGGGGTGGGGGATGGTAGATTACTGCAGGGCGAGGTGGAGAGTGGGGCAGCTAGATGCATTGGGAGATTAGAAGAAGGGCGGGGGGGGAGGGGGGGGGCTTAGCAGAAAAAGAGAGAAGTAAAGAGACTGGGTGCTTTGGTGGAATAGAGGGCTGCGTGGTGCTAGAATGGGAACAGGGAAGAGGCTACATGGGTAAGGGCAATGACGAACGAAGGTTGAGACCAAGAGGGTTACAGAGACGTAAGATATATGACAGGGAGAGTTCCCATCTGCGCAATTCAGAAAAGCTGATGTTGGGAAGGATCCAGGTGGGACAGGCTGTGAAGTAGTCATTGAAATGAATGATGTCATGTTGGATGGCGTGCTCAGCAACAGGGTGGTCCAGTTGTTTCTTAGCCACTGTTTGTTGATGGCCATTCATCTGGACAGACAACTTTCTGGTTGTCATGCCCACATAGAATTTTACACAACGGTTGCAGCTTAGCATGTATATCATATGAATAATTTCACGGGTACCCATGCCTATGATCGGATAGATGATGTTTGTGACAGGACTGGAGTAGCTGGCGGTGGAAGGATGTATGGGACAGGTCTTGCATCTATGTCTGTTACAGGGATAAGAACCTGAAGCAAGGTGTTTGGGACGTGTTGGGTGACTGGAAAGATAAGGCACAGTAGATCTGTTTTTGTACAAGGTTGCGAGTGTAATTATGATCAGTAAAGGCCTCAGTGAGACCCTCTGTATATTGTGAGAGGGACCGCTTGTCACCGCAGATGCGATGGCCATGGGTGACTAGGCTGTATGGAAGGGACTTCTTGGTAAGGAACGGGTGGCAGCTATCAAAGTGAAGGTATTGCTAGTAATTGGTAGGTTTATAAGGACAGAGGTACTGATATAGCCATCTTTGAGGTGGTGGTCAACATCAAGGAAGGTGGCTTGATGGGTTGGGTAGGACCAGGTGAAGCAAATGGGGGAGATGTTGTCGAGATTCTGGAGGAATGTGGATAGGGTGTCCTCACTCTCAGTCCTGATCACAAAGATAGCATCAACGAATCTGAACCAGGTACCAGGTGAGGGGTCTGGGATTCTGGGTGTTTAGGAAGGATTCATTTAGATGGCCCATGAATTGGATGGCATAGGATGGTTCCATGCTGGTGCCCATAGCCATAATCTGGATTTGTTTGTAGGTAATACCTTCAAAGGAGAAGTAATTGTAAGTGAGAATATAGTTGGTCGTGGCGCGCCCGGGTTCCCGGGGTCGATTCCCGGCGGGGTCAGGGATTTTCTCTGCCTCGTGATGACTGGGTGTTGTGTGATGTCCTTAGGTTAGTTAGGTTTAAGTAGTTCTAAGTTCTAGGGGACTGATGACCATAGATATTAAGTCCCATAGTGCTCAGAGCCATTTGCACCATAGTTGGTCGTGGCAACTAGGATGGAGGTGGTTGGTTTGGAATCCGTCGAGCACTGGGAAAGGTATTGTTCAGTAGCAGTAAGGCCATGGGCATTAGGGATGTTAGTGTAAAGGGAGGTGGCATCAGTAGTGATGAGCTGGGCACCATGTGGTAAAGGGACATGAACTGTGGAGAGACAGTGGAAGAAATGGTTACTATCTTTTATGTAGTAGGGTAGTTGTGGGTAATAGGCTGAAGGTGTTGGTCTATTAAAGCAGAAATTCTCTCAGTGGGGACACAGTAACCGGCCACAATGGGGCATACAGGGTGGTTGGGTTTATAGACTTTAGGAAGCGAGTAGAAGACAGGAGTTCAGGGAGTGTTAGAGGTGAGGAGAGCGATTGTCTCCAAGAGATTTTCTGGGATGGGCCTAAGGTTTTGAGTAGAAACTTGAGATCCTACTGGATTTCTGGAATAGGTCACTGTGGCAGGGTTTGTAGGTCGATGAATCTGACAGCTCGCGGAGTCCTTCTGCCAGGTAATCATTGTGGTTCAAAACAGCAACAGTGGAGCCTTTGTCAGCAGGTAGAATAATAAGGTCAGGAACAGGTTTTATGTGGTGGTTTGCGGATCTTTCTGCATTTACAAGGTTGGTTTGTATGCTGAGGAATTAGGAGTTTGGGGTTAAGTAATTCTGGAAGGTTAACTGGGTGAGTTGATAACAGTGTGGGGGGTATCACAGCTTGCTGGAGGTGTAAACTGAGTCAGGTAGGGTTCAACATTGGTCTTTGGTTGAGTCTGATTGGTAGGGTTGGTGGCAAAAAAGTTTTTCCACTGTAGGGACCCGGAGGAGGAGAGGTCTGGCATGATTGAATTTCGAGGTGGGGCAAAAGATGAGGCCCTTGGAAAGGACTGATACTGTTGCAGGGCTAAAGCTTTTGGAGGAAAGGTTTGTGACTGTGTTTCAGGTCTGTTTAGTTTCTGGATTCTTTGTGGTGGTGGGAGGCAGTTTTGGAGGGCGGAGTAAATGTAGTAGGTCTGCGAGACAGGTATTTTCAGCTATGAGGGGGTGTGGGAGAGGTTTGGAGGTTGTTGTAGGGGTGGTGGACAGTGGTAGTCCAAGGCAGGAGTAGGAAATGAGCAGGTTGGAGGGTTTTTTGAGGTGGCATTGTGCATGTTGTTCTAGTTCCTCGAGGTCCATAGTTCCACCATCTAAAATCTAACACCGATCGTATAATCTGCTGACAAGGGTTCCACCACTGTTGTTTTAAACTGCAAGGATAACCTGGCAGAAAGACCCCATCAGTTGTCAGATTCATCCACTACAAACCCTGCCACAGTGAACCACTCCAGAAATCCAGCAGGATCTCCAATCTTTACTCAAATCTGTGAGCCTATCCCAGAACCTCTCCCCAGAGTTCATCTCTCTCCTGACCCGTACCATTCCCCACACTCCTACCTCCTACATGCTTCCTAAAGTCCATAAACCCAACCATCCAGGATGCCCAATTGTGGCCAGTTTTGTGCTCCCACTGAGAGAATCTCTGCTCTTGTAGACCGACACCTTTCGCCAATTACCCGCAACCTACCCGTGTACATAATAGATACCAACCATTTCCTCCACCAACTCTCCACAGCTGATGTCCCTTTACCACACGATGACGTGCTCATCACTATTGGTGCCACCTCCCTTACTAACATCTCTAATGCCCATGACCTCATGGCTATTGAACAATACCTTTCCCACTGCAAACAGATTCCAAACCAACCACCTACTTCCTAGTTGCCATCACCAACTATATTCTCATCCACAATTTGAAGGTATTACCTACAAACAAATCCAGCTTACAGCTATGGACACCAGCATGGCACCATCCTATGCTAACCTATTCATGGGCCACCTAGAGGAATCCTTCCTAAACACCCAGAATACCAAACTACTCACCTGGTTCAGATTCATTGATGACACCTTCATGATCTGGATCAGGTTTGAGAACTCCTATCCACTTTCCTCCAGAACCTTGGTACCTTCTCCCCCATTCGCTTCACCTGGTCCTACTGACTCATCAAGCCACCTTCCTTGATGTTGACCACCACCTCAAAGATGGCTATATCAGTACCTCTGTCCATACCAGACCTACCAACCACCAGCAACACCTCCACTTTGACAGGTGCCACCCATTCCATACCAAAAAGTCTCTTTCCATACAGCCTAGCCACCCATGGCTGTTGCATCTTTATTGATGAGCAGTGCCTCTCACAATATACAGAGGGTCTCACTGAGGCCTTTATAGATCATAATAACCCTCCCAAACTTGTACAGAAACAGATCTCCCATGCATTATCTTTACAGTCACCCAACACTTCCCAAAGCCCCACTGTCCGGCCACAGAGGAGCACTCTCCTTGTGACTCAGTACCGCCCCGGACTGGAGCAACTGAATTACATTCTCCACCAGAGTGCTGACTTCCTCTTGTCATGCCTTGAAATGAAGAATGTCGTGCTCACTATCCTTCCTACTCCTCCCACAGTGGTATTATGCCATCCACCAAACCTGCACAATATGCTGGTCCATCCCTGCACAACACCTGCTCCCAACCTCTTGTCTCGTGGTTCATTTCCCTGTAATAGACCTAGTTGCAAGACCTTCACCACCTACTCCAGTTCTGTCACAAACATCACCTATACCATCAAAGTCATGGCTACCTGTGAAACTAGTCATATGATCTACAGGCTAAGCTGCAACCACTGTGCTGCATTCTATGTGGGCAAGACAACCAGCAAGCTGTCTGTTCGCATGAATGGCCATCGACAAACAGTGGGCAAGAAACAACTGGACCACCCTGTTGCTGAGCATGCTGCCCAACATGATGTCTTTGATTTCAATGACTGCTTCACAGTGTGTGCCATCTGGATCCTTCCCAACACCAGCTTTTCTGAACTGCACAGGTGGGAACTCTCCCTGCCATATATCCTACATTTTCGTAACCCTCCTGTCTCAACCTTCGTTCGTCATTGTCCTTACCCATGTAGTCCCTTCCCTGTTCCCATTCCAACACCACATAGCCATCTATTCCACCAAGGTACCCGGTCTCTTTAATTCTTTCCTTTTCTGCTAACCTCCCCCGCCCCCTCCTCTCACCCCTGCCCTCCATCTAACCTCCCGACTGCATCTAGCTGCCCCACTCTCCAGCTCGCCCAGCACACTCCCAGCAGCACTTTACCGTCCCACGCCACTCCCCTTCCTGCTGCAGTCACCTTCTCACCCCCACCCAGTTGCCTCTCACACAATGCCCTGCTGCTCACAGGCTGGCTCCAGTTGCCATTGAATGTCGTCATGTGTGTGTGAGTTATGTTTGGGTGAGTGTGTGCATGTGTGTATGTTGTCTAATTTTGACAAAAGCCTTTTTGGCCGAAAGCTAATTGTGTGACAGTGTTTTTGTTGTGCCTTTCTGCAACTCAGCATCTCAGTTAAATGGTGACTAGCAACTATCCTTTTCATTATATTCTTACATTCCATCTGAGATTTTCCATTGTTTAATGTATAAGTCATTATTTATAAGTGCTGTTCTTTTTATTTATTTATTCATTCATTCATTTATTTTTCAGTGCTCTTAAACCATCTCCTTCTGCAACAACTCCTCTAAAACCAACAAATGCTAGAGCTCAAAATGGAAATTTTAGTTCCAGCTCAGTTTTAAGACGGAACAGTGAGAATAAAGTCTCAAAACCTAAGAAAGTAGAGTTGTTTCCATGCAACTTGCAATCAAGACATACTTGTGAAGTGATCAAAAATGATAAGCTCAACAACATAGGGAATCGTGCATCTGAAGAGACAACCGTATGTAATTGTCATAGTGCACGGAAACAATATTCTGGACAAAAGCTTTTAGAAGATGAGTTGAGAACCAAAACTTGTCTCCTAGAGAACATAGATAGTCCAAAATCTGAAACAAAAAAGAAGGTAGCTCTGACGAAAGTTGATCCATCAACTCCAAAAAATAGATGCTCACAAATTTTTAGTCCAACTGATAGTCCAGAACATACACGGTCTATTTTTAGCTCTGTGTCACCCTTGTCCAGGAGTTCATCAGATCCTGCCTCACCATCTCATCACTGGGAAAAAATTCAATTCACTGGAAAAATCAATAAGCCATGTAGTACTTTTAGTCTCAATGACTTCATTGTCAAGGATAGTAGCAGGAGTTTGACCAAGAAGAGGGGCCATAGGAATCAAACTCATGGTCATGGGTTCTCCAATATCAACGAAGAAAATGTGCAACCATCAAGGAGCCAGAAACGACGAATAAAGCCTACAAGATTAATTACTAATCAGAGTGAAAAACCAAATGATAATCAGAAAGGTAATATTCACATATATATTTCATTTATCTTCTCCTCTCCCCCTTTCTAATCTCCTTTGTCTTTGTGTTTTGTTGGATCTATTTGTGGGATATGGGTAATTTCTGCATGGCATACAAATAATGGAATAAATAGAAATAACCGTTCATGTTATAGTTGAGACATTGATTGGTAGACAAAAAAACACCACCTTGTAGCAAAGCTTTCAGACAGTGCCCACCTTCCCTGTTGCCCAGTTTGACTGCAACGCTAGAACAATCTAGCGCGCTCTCTCTCTCTCTCTCTCTCTCTCTCTCTCTCTCTCTCTCTCTCTCTCTCGTGTGTGTGTGTGTGTGTGTGTGTGTGTGTGTGTGTGTGAGAGAGAGAGAGAGAGAGAGAGAGAGAGAGAGAGAGAGAGAGAGAAGGGGGGGGGGGGGGAGTAGCTACAAGTTTAATCATGTTTATATACCTTGATGTGAGACAGAAATCTATTGAATTGAATGCATAGTAGCTAAAACTTGTCTCAGAGTACAATTATTTGCAGTGATATATTCTGGCTACTCCATGCTTCAAACTTAAAACTATTATTCATATAACAATACATGCCAGTCAATAAAGTGCAGAGTCCAGAATAAAGTTTGCATCATAAGTGCATAAGTGTACAAGCTGCATCTGTTGGTAATAAATAATAAATGTGATTAAATATTGTGACACCAACCATCGCCTACCACCTCGGAAGCATTACTTTTCAGCACACCTTTTTACAGTTTTTTTAGAGCCCTGTTTCCATGTATTTTAGGGCAGCTAAGAGGTATCTATCTTTCAGAATGCGCGACTGCCATTCTGAATTGATCACTGGAGAACTAAACCTTTCATGGCACCTTTCTCTTACATGGTGAAAGCCATAATAAGCACCTTTCTACAGCTGGACTTTTGTCCTTTTATATTTGTCTGCCACCGTAGCTCATACAGCCCCAAAGTCACTGCCTCTGCACACTAGAGCTGCTGGGCCTGCGTTCGCTCCTCCGCTTTCATATGTACTCAAAGAAATCGTTATAACAGCATGTGCTAGATTAAGTGTAGTAGTGTAATCTCCCCTTAAAATCACTCTTCTAGTTTTATCCAGCATGAATAAATTTGTTTGCATGATCCATGTAAGTATAATTATACAAATCAAATCTGCATATCAAGCTGAACGGAAATTTACTAGCCAAAATACTAGACACTTTTCACCTTTTCCCTAATTTTTACTGTCTCTTTTAAAATAACCACTTTGAGCTACAGTGGAATGAATTATGGATGTAGGTTGCAGCAGCTATGCAGAGTTGAAGAGGCTTGTACAGGCTAGAATAGTGTGGAGAACTGCATCAAACCAGCCTTTGTACTGAAGACCATAAGAACAACATATTCTGCTTAAAGTGTTTAGTCATGTAATATTATTATCCATGACAATTCAAAAACAGGACATTTTGCTATCTTCAAATTATTCCTGGTGGCTGTCAATGATTTCTGGGGGATGCTCTAATGTAATGTTACTCTCCTGTTACCCCATGCCAGAGCTGTTGCTCAAATGAAGGACCCGGGCTTTTCCAATTGACAACACATTATTACCCTGCCAGAGTTAGATATGAAGGTGAGGTTGTGCTTAAAAAAATTCCAGGTTTCATCATATAAGGGGCGATCAAAAAGTTTCCGTTGGAGGGCGTTGCTGTAGTGTATATGCTACATAGTGCATCTCTGATGCAGGTATAAAAGCACCGTGTCTGATAAATGTGGAAATGTGAACTATGGTGAAGTTACTACTATTTACATCCAAACAGCACCAAAATCATGTTATTCTCTTCTTGGCTGCAGAGAGACAAATGCCAGTAAACATCCATTGGAGAATCAAGAATGTATATAGGCAGCATGTCTGTCAGAAACCACTGTTGTGGAATGATGTATCACCTTCACGATTACCCCAAGTCCCCATATCGCAAATATTGTAATGCAGAAAGTACGCCAACTCAAGTGGGAGACACTTGAGCACCTGCCTTGTAGTCGTGATCTGTCCCTGTGTGATTTCATGCATTGGGTCCCTTAAAAAAGGCCTTGAATGGTTAACAATTCCTGTTGGATATGGATGTGCAGCAGGAAGCTACGGACTTCTTCAAGCAGCAGGACATGGTGTTTTACCAAATGGGCACCATCATCCTGGTGTGTACGTGAGACGATTGGCTCAATGCTCACGGCAGTTTTGCCTGATTGGCGTACCAATTCTTAATAGTACAGTCGTTGAACAGAAACTTTTTGAGCACCCCTTATACAACTACACCAGTGAATAAAATCAGCCATGGGAAACAACACCCGCTCCATTCACCACCACCACCCTCCACCACGGTACAAGTGTCTGAGGATGGTCAAAAATGACCTAATCCAGTTGCGATCAAAATAAATGTTTTTGCGGTCGAGACTGTGTCCATTTTTGAGAGCACTGTTTAACTATGGAATTGGGATGATAAAAGTAATAATCAGTTTTCCTGCTAGGACTCTGCAACCAAAAAAGCTGTTGAAATTTTCTATATTACTAGCTCCTGCAAGTGAAAAGCAAGCACCGCAGTGATAATGTGATATGTGATTTATTCATCTCATTACGTACAATTTTCAAATCATTCGATTTGATGTACAGAAGACATGTCAAGGTTTACAAAAGAAACTTTTTTCACTTTTTTAAGAGAAATACAAAAGTTTACATTATATTTTACATTTCTAAGTTACAGTTACAAAAGTACATAAAATAATACATGTAATACAATCCCTGTGTTCAGACTGTGAGGCTGTCCTCAATGAATTCATTGACAGAATAATAACACTTTTCCACCAGAAGAGTAAAGAGCAATCTTTTCAGTGAACCAAGCTCCATTTTAAATATATTACTGCCTTTTATTTTATTGAAAATTTTTAACACCATACACTCTGGCATTTGGGCATAAAGTAGTATTTACAGATAGTTGGCATACACTGTGAGGAAGTATTGCCACACCATTAGTCCCAATATGTGATAAACTGTTTTCATGGGTCTTCTCAAGACTTCATCAAGTCTGATTGCTGAAATACAATGTGTAATAAATTAATTTGCCAAGAAAACTGTGCTGTGAGATTTTTCAGAAAAATTTTTCTTTGATTTTTTCCTTGTTAGCAGCACTGTTGGAACTGTGCTGGCTTTTTAGTATGTTCAGTATATCTTGAAAGCTGATGTCATAAAAAAGTGCCCTTTGAAACAGAATTTCTTTTAAGTGAGAGAAATTAAAATGGACTAGATCAAACAGATAGGGTGTGGGAGAACAGTGACCAAGGTCTTTAACACATCTACCTGAGTGTAAGATAATGGGCAATCGCCACAGATGCTCACAAGCTGGTTTCAAAAAGCTTGGAAGTAACAGAGTCTAAAGAGCAGACATACAGTGGCTTGTAGAGCTACATTAATGCGAAGCATTTAAGACAGAAGTAATCAGATTGTGGTAAGTTCTTGGATTTGTTTCAGTTCAGGCTCACCTAATGAAGTTAAATATGAGCCTATATAAAAATTGAGAAGGTGGAGTGTAACAATACACAAAGATCGACAGAACTTACTGAGAGAGGGAGAGGTTTCCAATCAATTTGAGAGTATATTTTCTTACCTTTTTTATGTATATGGGGACATTAATAATAGTTGCAGATTTACTTGACGTGAAACCAGGAATTAGAATCCCAACTACACCACTTTGTATGGCGATAAGGTCATGAATTCAAGTACAGGTTTAGTGAAATATAACCTAATGAAATTGTCCAATTATTTGAAATTAGTTTGTACTCTTATGATGTCACTTATGCTAATTTTTTGTATGTACTACAAGAGCTATAGTGTTGTTCTTTCAGGTTCCAATGTTCCTTTATTTTCAGTCATGGAAAGTGAATGTTAGCACTTCTTCACTAAGAATTTCAGCTCCTTTTAGTACAACACAATTGTTTCTTTGATTTCTGGCCATGAAACTTGTTGGGCAAAAATTTTAAAATTTCATCTGTTATCCAGACTGCAGTCTAGCATTTAGATTAAAGCTTTTGGCTCACTCATTTTTAATCTGTTGATTTGCTTTTGTATCCCAACTGGAAGGCGGTGCGTGGGTCTGCTCCTGTACCGAGCAAAAAAGGAAATGATAGAGGAAAAAAAATTTTAGTCCCTGTTTGTTGCCAGCTTTTGTATCCTGCCTGGAAGGCGGCGCGTGGATCTGCTCCTGTAAACTGAAGGGTAGGCTGAATGCAGGAAGTGAGTAGGAGCAGGAAAAGGTGAAAATCTCTCGGTACAACTTTTTTCATAAAAGAACATTTAATAGAGAATATTAGCCAATGACATATATGTAACTTTTGGTAACGATGAGCATGTAGGTGCGTAGTCTTAGACCCGTCGTAAGTAGTGCAAATTCTCTATATGAAGTGAAGCTAAAGTGAAGTGTCCCGGCTGTCTGCTCTTGATCAAATGGGCTGAATCTGGAGCGGAGCTCATAGAGCTCCATAGCGCCGCCTAGAGGGCGCTGTTGTCGGTGTCTATCATAGTGCCAACTTAAGAACTTGCACCTATACCATGGCATCGTAGCTATCGATACCACATCCCTTCCCCTTGAAACGACGAACCGTAGTTGAGTATGGCTTCTGACGACGGGTGGAGGGACCCAGGGGCGGCGCAGTTGAGGGGGTGGACAGCAGAACTGCAGGGGCGCGCTGTCCACCCATGACCCCGAATTGCTCATGAGGGGGTGAGGAAAACGCCCCTCGGAAAACCTGCTCAGGCCGCACACCGTCACTGGGTAAGCTCGGATAAGGAGACGGAACGACGACCTCCATAGGCAATGGCGGCGGTGACGGTGGCAGCGGCGTGACGACAGCCTCAGCGTCCATCGGTTCTGGCACCACGGAGGAACACGGCGGCGGTGATGGCGGCCGGAGGTGGGGCCGTGGCGGCGGCGAGAGGCGCCCGTCCGGTGCAGGTAACCGGACCAGCAGCGGCGACGACAGCAGGCGCACCCGCAGTCGAGGCGCGAGTGGTGGAGGCACTGTCGGAGGAGTTGTGGGCTGAGGCGGCGGAAGCCACTAAGCTCCCAATTCTGCCGGAAAATAACCAGCGGCAGAAAACCAAGGACGGCACAAACGGATCTGGTTCGTGTGTCGATTGACAGTGCCGGAGGGACCAGAAATGACAACTAAGGCGCGGCCAAGCTGCCGAAGAACGCGCTCCTGCTCCCAGCGCTGCCTGCCAGAGAAACGCGATAGAACACCAAATCATGCGGTGCCAATCCAGAACGCGGCAAAGCAGCGGGAGCTCGCGGCGGCGGGTACAGTAGCTGCAGGAGCGACCAATGGGTGCGGCCTTGTAGCGATTCCACTGGGGAACGGGTGCCGCGCGGCTGGGAGTGATATGAAGCAAGGAAAGTCCAGAGCGCACGCTCACGAGAGTGCGTGGCACGCAACATGCTCATCTGCGATCTAAACGCACGCACAAAGCGTTCAGCCTCGCCGTTCGACTGGGGGTGGAATGGGGCTGAGGTCAGATGGCGAATGCCATTAGCAGCATAGAATGGTTCAAACACTGAGGACACGAATTGGGGGCCATTGTTGGAGACAATAACTTCAGGAAGACCCTCAATGCAAAAAATAGACGTCTAAGCCCAGACAGTACTCGCAGATGTAGTAGAAAACATAGGTACAACAAACGGAAAGTTTGCTGTACACATCAATGACTATCAACCAGTGGATGTCCCAGAAAGGACCCGCAAAAACAATATGAACGCGCCGCCAGGGCGCAGTAGGAGTCGGCCACGCCAAGAAGCGTTGGTGGGGAGCAGATTGATGCTCCACGCAAGAGCGTGGCCGCCAGTGCGCAGTAGGAGTCGGCCACGCCAAGAAGCGTTGGTGGGGAGCAGATTGATGCTCCATGCAAGAGCGACAGTTAGCAAGCAAATTCTCAATTTGTTTATCAAAACCGAACGAAGTGCAGTGACAACACGCTAATTGTTTCGTCCGCACTATACCCCTATGACCGACGTGCAGTAAACAGAGGGGTTCTGACTGCAATGAACAAGGTACAACCACATGAGACTGATCATTGTCAGTTCGTTACAAGATAACACCATGGTGTACAAATAAGTTGTGACATTGCGCAAAATAACATCAAACAAGTGGATCATGAATCCGCATAGCAGATGGAGGCCATTGAGTATGAAGATACTGCAAAAGAATCAGCAAAGAAGCAATGCGGTGAAAATCCACTGGAAAACCATCAGCGAATTCCTTATCTTGTGAATCAATAAACATGCAGGACAATTCGGAAGAATCAAACACTTCGTATGTACCGATAGGCAGATGAGACAAAGCATCAGCGTTGCCATGCTGGGCCGTAGGCCGAAACAAGATTTTGTAATTGTAGTTAGACAAAAACAAAGAGCAACATTGCAACTTTTGTGCAGTACAGGCTGGAACTGGCTTTGACAGGTGGAACGACGACGTCAAAGGCTTATGGTCAGTTACCAAATAGAACTTTCGACCGTACAAAAAAAATCATGAAACTTTGTCACTCCATAGACAATAGCTAAAGCTTCTTTCTCGATTTGAGAATAGTTTTGCTAGGCAGAATTGAGCAACTTGGATGCAAAAGTGATTGGGTGATTGACAGAATTAATGCGGTGTGAGAGAACCACTCCGATGCCGTGCGAAGATACATCGACAGCCAAAACAACTGGTTTGGAGGGATCGAAAGGAATGAAACAGCAATCAGTCAACAAAGTAGATTTGATCTTGTGGAAAGCAGCGTCACATTCCGAAGACCAAACAAACGGAACATTCTTACGCCGAAGGTGCTGCAAAGGCGCTGCAATCTGCGCTGCATTTGGTATAAACCGAATATAATATGTAATTTTGCCCAACACAGACTGAAGTTCTTTCAAGTTCCTGGGCGCTGGCAAGTCTCTAATCGCACTGAAATGTAACAGCGAGGGGTGGATACTCTGTCCGTTAATCATATGTCCTAAATACTGAATCTCAGTTTGAAAAAATTTGCACTTGTCTCTCTTACACTTTAGTCCTGCCTGCAAAAGTACAGTAAATAAGGCACGCAAATTCATCAAATGTTCGTCTGGGTTGCGACCTGATACGACTATATCGTCCAGATAATTGGAAAAACCAGGGACAGTGGCACACAACTGCTGCAAGTAAGACTGAAAAATAGCAGGAGCTGAATCACAACTGAACGGAAGGCAACGAAACTTGAACAATCCAAGGTGGGTGTTGATCACAAAATAGTGCTGTGACTGTTCGTCGAGCGGAATCTGAAAGAATGGACCCGAAAGTCAATCGTGGGAAAGAATTTTCCTGCACCAAGCTTATCAAAAATGTCTTCAGGATGCGGTAAGGCATACGTATCTACCACTGTCTAGGGATTTACTGCAGACTTAGTCAGCACAAATACGGAGACGACTGTTTGGTTTCTTCACACACACTATAGGCGAAGCTCATGGTGAAGCATAAACAGGTTCAATAACACCACTGTTTTACAAATGCGTAACTTAATCAGCTACGGCATTGCGCAGTGCGTGCGGTACCGGGTGTGCGTGGCAGGAAACAGGCACAGCATTATCTTTAACAACAACATGCACTGCATAGTCCTTGGCTCAACCAAGGCCAGCAGAAAAGAGTTCAACAAAATCATCGCATAGTGCAGCAACACTGTCTGCATGGTCACTAAAGTTGATGCAAAGTACATTTTCCTGAAAGGTGAGGCCAAAAAAGTTTGTAGCATCACTAGAGTGGAGCACATGGAAAGATACTGTACGAGTTGTTGCACCATACGTGGCTAACAAACTACACACGCTGAGCGTTGAGATTTCCTGTCCAGTAAATGCAATCAGTGTGGAATGCGAACGATGAAGCGGGGGCGAACCAAGCAAGTCATACATTGATTTGTTTGGTAAAGAAACTGATGCACTAGTGTCCTGCTGCATGCGAACAGAACGTCCACAAATGTGCAAAGTCACAAAAAGTTTCCTCACATCATGCTGAATGTGAGAGGAAGTGTCTGGCAAAACTTGATTCACACAATGAGCTGGAGAAGCACATAAAGCAGAAGGCTTGGAATAAATGGCATTAACGTCCATAGGCTGATGTGAATCATGGTCGTGGCAGTTGCCGTTGCGGTGACACCCACTCGAGTCATGCGAATGGGAGACAAGTTGTGAATTAGAGTTTCTCTTACTACACACAGCTTGCATGTGTCCTTTCTTATTACAAAAATAACACTGTGCTTGACAGGATGGGCAACAGTCCCATGGGTGGGCATGAAAGCAGTTCCGACATGATTCCAGTTTCTGAGTAGATGCCTGGTTTGAAACCTGTTTACTTGCTCGTGAGTGGCGCGGTGTGGCTGGCCGTGCTGGGGCCGGGCGGGAGGCCACGTATTGTGCCTTGCTAACAGTACACACACCCGGGGTCACGTCGAACGCGGAAGTAACCATGTCTAATGTATTTTATCTGTCTAGCAAGTCCACTACTTCCTGCAAAGACAGGTTTTTAAACCTGAGAATCTGCTCGCGGATGCGGTGATCCGCTACATTCTTTGCAGTAGTGTCTTTAATCATTATATCCGCATATGAGCGTCCACACAAGCAATTAAAAGTCACAATCAGAAGTTAGTACCTGAAAGTCCACTAACCAAGATTTATTGGTCTGAGTAGGGCCACACCGGAGGCGAAAGAATTTGTAGCGTGCAGCTACCACATGTACACTGTCACGGAAGTGGGAGTTCAAAGCATCAATCACTTCGTCATAAGTTTTAGTTTCTGGGCGGGTGGTTGGGAACAACTTGACGAGCACACGGTATAACACAACACCTGCATTGACAATGAAAAAAGCAAGCCACTCTGTACCTGATATGTTGTATGCTGCGAAGTGTGCTTCGACTTGGGCGATATATTGTGGCCAGCGTTCAACGTCAGGATTGAAGGCACGAAATGGCGGCACTGTCAGCGATGGCATCGGTACAGGCAGTGGTGTCGGCAGCGCCAGAGTAGCTGCAGTTTGTAGTGTGACTAGTCCATTAATGGCAGCAAGCAGCTGCGTCATTTGCTGTGCCTGAAAACGTACAAGATCAGACAGCAAAGCCTGTTCCTGTGGTGAAGCCATGGTTTACACAAATGAAAGTCTATATAGCGAAAGGTGGGAGCACTTAGATACAGTCACTCAGTAACAGGGGGATATCACAAAAAAACTAAAGCAGTACCGAGCAAAAAAGGAAATGATAGAGGAAAAAAAATTTTAGTCCCTGTTCGTTGCCAGCTTTTGTATCCCACCTGGAAGGCGGCGCGTGGGTCTGCTCCTGTAAACTGAAGGGTAGGCTGAATGCAGGAAGTGAGTAGGAGCAGAAAAAGGTGAAAATCTCTCGGTACAACTTTTTACGTAAAAGCACATTTAATAGAGAATATTAGCCAATGACATATATGTAACTTTTGGTAATGATGAGCATGTAGGTGCAAAGTCTTAGACCCGTCGT
Organism: Schistocerca piceifrons; assembly: GCF_021461385.2. Lineage (NCBI taxonomy): Eukaryota > Metazoa > Arthropoda > Insecta > Orthoptera > Acrididae > Schistocerca > Schistocerca piceifrons. The sequence goes on along the minus strand of NC_060145.1, from coordinate 259,938,391 downwards.
AAGTAGTGCAAATTCTCTATATGAAGTGAAGCTGAAGCGAAGTGTCCCGGCTGCCTGCTCTTGATCAGATGGGCTGAATCTGGAGCGGAGCTCGTAGAGGTGCACGGCGTCAGCTAGAGGGCACTGTCGTTGGTGTCTGTCATAGTGCCAACTTAAGAACTTGCACCTACGCTGTAGCATTGTAGTTATCAATACCACATTTGCTGTTATATCATTTTTTCCTATACCACAAATTTTAAAATCAGCTGTGTATATGGATTGATTTTTCACTGTGTGGAAATTGTTACTGTTTTATTTTTTTAACCAAATTGTCTCATAATATTTTAAAATGGGTTTGAAAGTCCTCAGTGTTGGGTGGCTGAAGAAATCTTATCATCATCATCGTCATCATTATTGATTGATTGCCAAAATACTTTAAGTTCCTCATTGTCAGTTGTTTCAGTTACATTTTTCAAGCAATTAATGACATATGTTTTTTTTAATATCTTCATGGCATTGTTTAGTTTAACAGTGAAAAATATGAGAGCTTTTGTTAACAGTGTGAGTTGTAATTTATTTGCTGAACTGTTTGTATCGTATTGTAGCATTGTTTTATTACACTATCATTTTGTGAAGGAGTTTAAAATTATTTCAGGAGGGGATGATGTCGGAGGCTTTGGAGTTATCAAGCGACCCATTGAACCTAGCACACCTTTCAGAGAAGTTCAAGTTTTAGAGAAGCCTCAGCCTTCCAGCACAAGTTTCCAACAAGAACGTGACCTGCTGCGGCAAGAAAGACAGAAGAAACAGGTGTCACTGAAGAACTGTGATGATGATGGAGGGAGAGACGAGTGTTTCCCTGCCTCAGTGTCACCACAGTCAGTGCAAAGGTTGAACCCTGTCCTTCCCCAACCAGATCAAGTTACTTGCCATGAACAGCTTCTTTCTATGTCCACTCTGTATAGCCAGCTGCTCAACTCTGGACTACTTCCAAATGTCACTGCCGAGATGCACTTCATTACATCACTGCTTGTTGCAGAGGAGAGAACAGGTGAAGAAAAGTGTGTTGGTTACTTTGGCACTGTGCACAATTGTGTATTTTTTGCAGTGTCGGTACTTGATAAGTTGCGACTGGTTCTGGGACTTTTAGACTGCGCGACACTCCAGTTACTTGTTTCTAATAAAGCATTAGAACTATTTTCACCTGATCTTCATCAGCATTTGCAGAGGAAGTTACAGGAAAGAGACTTGGAGGAGAAACTGAAGACCCCAGAAAATCTGCAATCATCAGTTGGCAATGTCACTTATCGGCCAGATGAAGACAGCAGAGATAACTTTCCCACTGATCAGGCATTCTATGCCTTCCGGAAACAGCGTGATGCATTTTATGAAATGTGGCAGGTGTGGGAAGCTGAACACAACCAGCGTAACTGGTCATTCAGTGTAGCTCTTGGAGCTAGGATTCGATCACTTCTCGCATTGCACAGGGATCCATCAAATTATATTCATCTAGCACGTTTATTTCGTTCACAGTTGCTCACCACATGGCGAGTCCCAGAAACCGATGTAAGTATCTAATGTAAGAATATGAAAATGAAAATTATTTCCTACTGTTATGTACTTACAAGTATTGAATTTAGAAATATGGGGTGCTTGTATACGTGAACAAAAGCAGACAAACATTCTGTAATGTGAAAGTCCCAAGATTTGTTTTCAAGATTTGTTTTCAACTGTTTGGTAAGTCCTTGCAATTTGGTGTTTAGTCCATCACATATTCGTCAGCATCTGTACATGTTTATTTTAGCAAACCATAGTTGCCATCACAATGAACATATATTCATCAGCAGCAGGAATCAGTTGACAACCACAACTGGAAAAAGGTCTCTTCCAAACTTGCCATGCAATGCAATATTCAGCAGTGTTTTGCTGCATGTCTTTTTAATGTCATATAACCACTTTAAATTAGATCATCATGTCAGTTTTTTCTTGCCTGTCGAAATTCAGAAAAGATCTTCCTTGACCAATCGTCCATCTATTTGTAAAGCTAAATCACAGTTTGGAGATCAAAAAATTCCTCTAATGCTGCTCAAAAAAGTTCAGCTGATATGAAATCTCCTTGCCTTAATATACCTCCAATTCTGAATGTTCCACTATTCTGACAAAATTTTTAGAATCTGTAGAATTGAGAGTTTACTTCAATTTACTAATGTACTTTTGTATAAATATTGCTGCTCATTTTACTCACAGCTGTGCTCTTTAGTTCCTAATTGCTGAGAACATTTCTTGTGGGGCATATCGGTGGTCTCAAAACCTGTGCTCCCTGAGGGAATTATCCAAATGGAACAGAAATCAGTAGATGTGATGTACATTCACAGACAAAGAAATCATTACAGTTTTAGAAAAATTGGATGATTTATTCAAGGAAAGGAGCTTCACAAATTGAGAAGGTCAATAATGTGTTGGTCCACCTCTGGCCCTTATGCAAGGCGATTTGGCTTCATGGTGATTGATAGAGTTGTTGGATGTCCTATTGAGAGATATCATGCCAAATTCTGTCCAATTAGAGCATTAGATCATTAAAATCCTGATCTAGTTGGAGGGCCATACCCATGTGCTCCAAACATTCTCAATTGGGAAGAGATCCGTTGACTTTGCTGGCTAAGGTAGGGTTTGGCAAGCACAGAGACAAGCCATAAAAAGTTTTTGCCGTTTGCCAACGGATGTTATCTTGCTGAAATGTAAGCCCAGGAAGACAGTCACGGAGCGTAACAAAATGTGTAGGAAATTGTTGATGTACTGCTGTGCTGTAAGAGTGATGTGGATGACAACAAAAGGGAAATGGAACCCTCAGACCATAACTCCTGATTGTCAGGTCATATGGCAGGCAACGGTCAAGTTGATATCTGATTGCTGGCCGACATGACTTCAGACACGTCTTTGGCCTGAAATCTCATTGACTGGAGTAGAATTATCTCCAGTGATAAGTTCTGCTTGAAATTGAGCCCTGATGACCAGTGAAGATGCATCCGGAGACAGTGGTGGGAAACCAATCAGACTGTCACACACATTATGGCCTGAAAACCAGTAGTGATTGTCTGGGATGCTGGCTGTCATTGCTGCACCCTTACAGGACAGTGATATGGGGGGTGGAGGGGTAAAAAAAGTTTAAAAGCTATATATATATAAACTATCAGTTTAATAAGTCACAGCTGCAAAATACTAACACGAATTCTTTACAGACGAATGGAAAAACTAGTAGAAGCCGACCTCGGGGAAGATCAGTTTGGATTCCGTAGAAACACTGGAACACGTGAGGCAATACTGACCTTACGACTTATCTTAGAAGAAAGATTAAGGGAAGGCAAACCTACGTTTCTAGCATTTGTAGACTTAGAGAAAGCTTTTGACAATGTTGACTGGAATACTCTCTTTCAAATTCTAAAGGTGGCAGGGGTAAAATACAGGGAGCGAAAGGCTATTTACAATTTGTACAGAAACCAGATGGCAGTTATAAGAGTCGAGGGACATGAAAGGGAAGCAGTGGTTGGGAAGGGAGTAAGACAGGGTTGTAGCCTCTCCCCGATGTTGTTCAATCTGTATATTGAGCAAGCAGTAAAGCAAACAAAAGAAAAATTCAGAGTAGGTATTAAAATTCATGGAGAAGAAATAAAAACTTTGAGGTTCGCCGATGACATTGTAATTCTGTCAGAGACAGCAAAGGACTTGGAAGAGCAGTTGAATGGAATGGACAGTGTCTTGAAAGGAGGATATAAGATGAACATCAACAAAAGCAAAACAAGGATAATGGAATGTAGTCTAATTAAGTCGGGTGATGCTGAGGGAATTAGATTAGGAAATGAGGCACTTAAAGTAGTAAAGGAGTTTTGCTATTTGGGGAGCAAAATAACTGATGATGGTCGAAGTAGAGAGGATATAAAATGTAGGCTGACAATGGCAAGGAAAGCGTTTCTGAAGAAGAGAAATTTGTTAACATCCAGTATTGATTTAAGTGTCAGGAAGTCATTTCTGAAAGTATTCGTATGGAGTGCAGCCATGTATGGAAGTGAAACATGGATGATAAATAGTTTGGACAAGAAGAGAATAGAAGCTTTCGAAATGTGGTGCTACAGAAGAATGCTGAAGATTAGATGGGTAGATCACATAACTAATGAGGAAGTATTGAATAGGATTGGGGAGAAGAGAATTTTGTGGCACAACTTGACCAGAAGAAGGGATCGGTTGGTAGGACATGTTCTGAGGCATCAAGGGATCACCAATTTAGTATTGGAGGGCAGCGTGGAGGGTAAAAATCGTAGAGGGAGACCAAGAGATGAATACACTGAGCAGATTCAGAAGGATGTAGGTTGCAGTAGGTACTGGGAGATGAAAAAGCTTGCACAGGATAGAGTAGCATGGAGAGCTGCATCAAACCAGTCTCAGGACTGAAGACCACAACAACAACAACAACAACAACAACATATATTTTCAAATTGTTTACAAAAAAATACACTCCATTACAACTAATATGTTTGTCCCACTGGTGCCTTCATTGTTCAAAACACTTTTTGTAGTAATCTCTAGAAATGGCTGACAGTTTCTCCCTCATTTTTTTCTAGGCTTCTTCAGTGTTGTTAAATCAGTGTCCTTTCATGCCCCTTTTCATTGTGGAAATGAGAAAAAATCACACACAGCCAGGTCACGTGAGTAAGGTGCTTGGGGCAGCAGAACCATGCCATTTTTAGCCATTAACTGTCTTAAGAGCGATGGCTGTGCGTGCAGGTGTGTTGTCGTGGTGGAAGAACCAGTCTCCCATCTGCCACAGATCGTGTCTTTTTGCAAACACTGTTGCAAAATCATCTTAAAATTTCCAAATAATAGGTTTGATTGACAGTCTGACGTGGGGGAACAACTCTGAATGAACTACACCCTTGGCATCAAAAAAGAAAATCAGCATTGTTTTTATGTTGCTTTGTTTCTGGGTCTTAACCACTGCACCATTACTCATCACCTTTGACAGAAAATCTGGATCAGTTTGGAGCTGTTCTTCAAAGTGCGGCATGTTTCAACTCAATGCTTCTTTTGATTGTCAATCAGAACCCAACAAACAAACATGGTAGCAAGCCTTTCCGTTCCCAAACCTTTCATTAAAATTGCCTGAACTAAGCTCCAACATAAACCACTAATCTCTGGCAGTTGATCAACTGGCTTTTGGTAGTCTGTGAGCACAAGCTCTCGAATTTTTTCAGTATTTTCGTTGATTCAGGCAGTTGATGGATGTCCAGGACAATGTTTGTCATCAATTGACATGTCGCCACTTTTAATCGAGCAGACTACTCCTACAGTTGAGTTTTTCCCTTAGCTTCATCTTGGTAAGCTGCTTTCAATACTAAAACCGTTTCAGAAGTATTTTTACCAAGTAAAAAACAAAATTTCACAGCTGCATGTTGTTGACTTAAACTTGCCATTATAAAAAATGAAACAAGAACAAAACAGTGCAAGCAAAAACAATCACTGCAGATGAACAGAACAACCTAGATCGACAAC